>NW_024070186.1:65986905-66586905 GCF_014754425.2 Oryx dammah
GATGTTCAAGTTGGTTTTAGAAAAGGCAGAGGAACCAGAGATCAAATTGCCAATATCAGCTGGATCATGGAAAAAGCAAGAGAGTTCCAGAAAAACATCTATTTCTGCTTTATTGACTATGCCAAAGCCTTTGACTGTGTGAATCACAATAAACTGTGGAAAATTCTGAAAGAGATGGGAATCCCAGACCACCTGACCTGCCTCTTGACAAACCTGTATGCAGGTCAGGAAATAACAGAACTGGACATGGAATAACAGACTGGTTCCAAATAGGAAAAGGAGTACATCAAGGTTGTATATTATCACCCTGCTTATTTAATTTATATGCAGAGTACATCATGAGAAACGCTAGGCTAGAAGAAGCACAAGCTGGAATCAAGATTACCAGGAGAAATATCAATAACCTCAGATATGCAGATGACACCACCCTTCTGGCAGAAAGTGAAGAGGAACTAAAAAGCTTCTTAATGAAAGTAAAAAAAGAGAGTGAAAAAGTTGGCTTAAAGCTCAACATTCAGAAAACTAAGATCATGGCATCTGGTCCCATCAGTTTGTGGGAAATAGATGGGGAAACAGTGGAAACAGTGTCACACTTTATTTTTGGGGGCTCCAAAATCACTGCAGATGGTGATTGCAGCCATGAAATTAAAAGACACTTACTCCTTGGAAGGAAAGTTATGACCAACCTGGATAGCATATTAAAAATCAGAGACATTACTTTGTCAAAAAAGGTCCATCTAGTCCAGGCTATATTGGAGAAGGAAATGGCAACCCACTCCAGTGTTCTTGCCTGGAGAATCCCAGGGACGAGGGAGCCTGGTGGGCTGCCATCTATGGTGTCGCACGGACTTCGACACAACTGAAGCGACTTAGTAGCAGCAGTCAAGGCTACGGTTTTTCCAGTGGTCATGTATGGATGTGAGAGTTGGACTGTGAAGAAGGCTGAGTGCCGAAGAATTGATACTTTTGAACTGTGGTGTTGGAGAAGACTCTTGAGAGTCCCTTGGACTCCAAGGAGATCCAACCAGTCCATTCTGAAGGAGATCAGTCCTGGGTATTCTTTGGAAGGAATGATGCTAAAGCTGAAACTCCAGTACTTTGGCCACCTCATGCGAAGAGTTGACTCATTAGAAAAGACTCTGATGCTGGGAGGGATTGGGGGCAGGAGGAGAAGGGGACGACAGAGGATGAGATGGCTGGATGGCATCACCGACGCAATGGACGCGAGTTTGAATGAACTCTGGGAGTTGGTGATGGACAGGGAGGCCTGGTGTGCTGCGATTCATGGGGTCACCAAGAGTCAGACACGACTGAGTGACTGAACTGAACTGAACTAAATATATAACACAGATAACTAATAGGAACCTACCGTACAGCACAGAGAACTTTGCTGAACACTCTATAATGACCTATTTGGGAATAGGATCTAACAAAGAGTGCACATATGTATAACTGATTCACTTTGCTGTACACCAAAACTAAGGGGACATTGTATATCAACCATATCCCAATAAAAAATTAATTTAAAAAATCTGCCTGATTCTATTCTATAATCTTAATGGTACATGTTGTGAAGTGAAAGTAACTTAGTTGTATCTGACTCTTTGCAACCCCCTGCACTGTAACCCTCTCAGCTCCTCTATCCATGGGATTTTCCAGGTAAGAATACCGGAGTGGGTTGTGGTTTCCTTCTCCAGGGGATCTTCCCAAACCAGGTATTGAACCTGGGTCTCTTGCATTGCAGGCAGACTCTTTACCATCTGAGCCACCAGGCAAGTCTTTGCTGTGTCCTCCCTACATGAAATACAATATTACAATTGATTATGCTAGCTAATAATAATCACATTTAATGTGTGACTACTGAGCAGGAATTTTAGCAAGCAGAGTTGGAAAAAAAAAACGCAAATTAATTAATGTACTATGGCCAAGATGAAACTCTAATCATCGCCAGAGCTATCTCATTACATACCATCAGAAGGTAGAGAATACAAGATACCTTTGAAGTTGAGAGATGTAGGAACCCTGCCTGCATCTGTTCCAGTTGGGGGGTGATACATTTATATTACAAAGAATGAAATACCATGATGGCTATTTTGGTGGTGCTTAATTGCCATATTGTCAGGTAGTACTATAATATAACAACTGTAAAAAAATAGTTTAGTCATATTTGATTACAGATTTGAATTCCATATTGACATTTTATGGAAAAAAATGTTGTATCTTAGTTAATTTCATGATTACTTGAGTAAAGATATATGAAAGACTAGCTAACCCTAACCCTAACCCTATTTCAATACAAGTTGAAGCCACCAGTCCTCAAAAATACCTTGATGGTTGGGAAACATTCACTCTGAAGAATTCCTTAAGGTATATTTTATAAATCCATGCTTATGTATCAACTTTTGATAAATATATGCCACATACAATTTGTAAACACCTATTTCCATTAACTGTGTTTATTCTTAATTTTTCTGGTTAGGGTTTTTAAAACTACTTTAGCCTTTTTTTTAAATCATCTATGAATAAATATACCTTCTTTTTACCTATCCATTCATTTGTTCAATAAATATTCATTGAGAACAAGTATACACTAAGAAATATTCTAGGCACTTGGCAATATGGCAGCAAATAATGCATAAAAATATTTGCTCTCATAAACTGTATTATTTTATATTCAAATAACATATACAAGCAGAAAATGGATAACCCAATAGTAATAAATATTAGGAATGAAATAAAGAAGGGTTCTATGAGAAATGGTCTCAGGTAAGCCATACATTTGATAGGATCATAGAGAAAGGACTTGCTAGATTTAATATGGAGTTGAGACATACAATGTAAGAAGAAACCTTGCTCTATAAAGAGCTGCAGAGAATCTGCAAGAGAATGTTCAAGTTAAACACAGTTGCATATGTCAAATTTTGATGCAGAAATGAGTTTGGTTACTCAAGAAACAGCCTAAAGAACAGTGTAACTGAAATATAGTAAGGGAGAAAATAAGCAGAAACCATGTCTTCAGATCCAAGTACATAGGATGAGAAGTTTGGCTTTTTCTTCTTGCACAGTAAGATCATACACTTTACATCTTTATAGGATCCTTCTGGCTTTTGGGTATAGTCAACCACTAAAAAGTGTGCAAGTGGGAAGACCAGACTTGTCAGGAAACTACTTTGGTCATACAGACAAGAAGTGATCAATTCTAATGTTCATAGAAGTAGAGAGAATTGAATGAATTGAGATATAAATTTTGTCAGTAGGCAAATAAAACTTGCTGCTGGGTAGGTGGGATTGTGAGTTAAAGGAAGGAATCATGATGACTCAGGTTCTTGCCTTGAATAGGTAGGTAGATAGAAGTATAATTTGTTGAGGTCGGCAAAGGCTAAGGTAAAATTAATTACACACTCCAAAATGAAGAACTGTATGCCAGGTGTGTTGATTTTGATACATTAGTTATTCAAATGGAAATTTCAAGTAGGAGAGTTTAATACATGAAATATGGAATTCAGATAATCTAGAAGTGTCTAAAGCTATGAGGTAAGATCAAACACCTAGGGGAAATGTAAAGTTCTCGAAGAGAAGTGGAATAAACCTTGGGACAGGAGATAGATTCAATGAGAAATAAAAGTAAAGTCAAACGTGAATAAGAAATAAAAATGGAATTGGTCTTATTGTCAGTGAATATTTGTTAAATAGGAAGTATTCATATTCACTAATATAGTCTTCCCGAGGTATCATCAAGGGATTGGTTTTAGTTCCCTTGTAGATACAAAAATACAGGGATGCTGAAATCCCTAACATAATATGGTACATTTGTACTGGCCCTTCATTACCAAAGATTCTGGATCTGAGAATTCAACCAACTCAACAAGAGACTAATTGAATCTGTGGTTGTGGACCCTACAGATAAAGAGGACCAATTAAACTGACAGTTCATCAGGATAAAGACCATAATTCCATTCTAGGGATCAGTAAAATGAGGTTCATAGAAATCTGCTACTTGTCAGTAAATGACAATTAAAATTCAACCCCCATACTTCAGTTAATTGTTTTGGAATCCCATGCTCATATACTTGAGAATCTTATAGCCCACCTGAAATGACAACCTGCACAAGAAAGTTGAATAAAATTTCAAGGTAGTACATGATCAATTACACTAAGAATGAAGTAGTACATTAGGAATGAGTCAGGGTTTACAGGGTTACAGGCAGACATAGTTTGATAATAGGTTTTCTATATAATTGCTTTGTAGTATCAGGCAAATCATATACTCTTTCTGAATCTCAGATGTTTTATTTTTATTTGGAAAGTAATATGTACTTTACAAACTTGTTTTAAGCAGATGAAAAATTAAGTGTGAGCACCTGGAAAAAATCAACAAATATTAGTTTGCTTTCCTTATTCTGCAATTAAGAGTATTCACACTCTCTCAGTTGCTCAGTCATGTCTGACTTTTTGCATCCCCATGGACTGTAGCCCACCACGCTCCTCCATCCATGGGATTCTCCTGGCAAGAATATGGGAGTGGGTTGCCATTTCCCTCTCCAATGAAGAGTATTAGTGCTAATTAAATTCTCTAGTTTTCTGTGCATAGTGGGTAGGAACAATTAAGTTCAATAGTGTTTAATATAATCTTATTTTTACTAAATGGATTGTGGAGATTCAATAGCCAGCTTTGCATAAATTGAAAAGTTGGAATTTCTGGTGAAGAATTGTATTTTACTTTATTTGAATAATGACCCATTCTAGAAGAAAAAGCTGGTATCCTTTTCCTCTTTTGGAATTAGTTAGAGATACATTTTCAAAGCTAAATTATCTAAAGTCTTTTAAGCTTCATTCAAATTATCTTCGTAGTCATTTTTTATACTCATTAACCTAAAATGTCTTTTAAGGAACATTATTCAAATATATATTTGCTATTTAAATAATTAAGTTGTTTATAATAATGATTAAACTAAAATATAAAATTATTTAAAGTAATATTTAATCTATTTAACATTAAAATTAATCTTAGTTTCAGGTATTAAAATATCATGTATACTTTTTGACTGAATACATGTATATACTACATTTTGCATGAAGATATGAAATTAACCAGACACTAAGTGAAACTACACAATGGAATAGTAAATAGGTTAAAGAGTGCTGTTCAGTTTATTAATTCACTAATACCAAATTAGCTTTGCTTTCTTTTTGTTTTTTTAGACCAACTGGTTACTTCCTAGTATTAACACATACTAAAGTGAAATTATAAAATTTTAAATTGAATTTTATATGCAACTCAATCATCTTAAAATACTGAGGGTTACATTGTTTTTATAGGTCCATGTAGATAGCTCGGGAGAAGAGTCATTAAATAAAGCAAGAGTACTATGTTACATAGTAGAGATACATGAATAAACCATGCCTGAGAAACTAGATCTTAACCTGGTAATATGCCTTAAGTGAAAAATATTCACACGTTTTGTCTTTGGATATGTAGTAGGCTATTCTGCAGCCATGAAATTAAAAGATGCTTAGTGCTTGGGAGAAAAGCTATGAACAACCTAGGCAGCATATTAAAAAGCAGAGACATTACTTTGCCAGCAAAGGTCTATAGAGTCAAAGCTATGGTTTTCCAGTAGTCATATATGGATGTGAGAGTTGGACTATAAAGAAAGCTGAGTGCTGAAGAACTGATGTTTTTGAACTGTGGTGTTGGAGAAGATGCTTGAGAGTCCCTTGGACTGCAAGGAGATACAACCAGTCCATCCTGAAGGAAATCAGTCCTGAATATTCTTTGGAAAGACTGAGGCTGAAGCTGAAACTCAAAATACTTTGGCCACCTGTTGCAAAGAACTGACTCGTTGGAAAATACCCTGGTGTTGGGAAAGGTTAAAGGCAGGAGAAGAAGGGTACGACAGAGGATACAATGGTTGGATGGCCTTACCGATTCAACAGATCTGAGTCTGAGCAAGCTCCAGGAGTTCGTGATGGACAGGGAAGCCTGGTGTGCTGCAGTCCATGGGTTCACAAAGAGTCAGACATGACTGAGTAACTGAACTGAACTGAACTGATTCTGTGAAGATAATATTCATTGCAGTAAAGATACCAAAGAAAGGCAATTCTTTTGGAGAAGTGACCGTTATTTCCAAAAGTTAAAAAAATTGCAGAGCCAGTCAGTGGATATGTGGGGAGCAGAAAGTGTTGTTATAAGAATGTGGCATGTTGGCAATTAGTTGGAGATGGTATCTGCTGCTGCTGCTGCTGCTAAGTTGCTTCAGTTCAGTTCAGTTCAGTCACTCAGTCGTGTCCGACTCTTTGCAACCCCATGAATCACAGCACGCCAGGCCTCCCTGTCCATCACCAATTCCCAGAGTTCACTCAGACTCACGTCCATCAAGTCCGTGATGCCATCCAGCCATCTCATCCTCTGTCATCCTCTTCTCCTCCTACCCCCAATCCCTCCCAGCATCAGAGTCTTTTCCAATGAGTCAACTCTTTGCATGAGGTGGCCAAAGTACTGGAGTTTCAGCTTTAGCATCATTCCTTCCAAAGAAATCCCAGGGGTAATCTCCTTCAGAATGGACTGGTTGGATCTCCTTGCAGTCCAAGGGACTCTCAAGAGTCTTCTCCAACATCACAGTTCAAAAGCATCAATTCTTCAGCGCTCTGCCTTCTTCACAGTCCAACTCTCACATCCATAAATGACCACAGTTAAAACCATAACCTTGACTAGACAGATCTTAGTCGGCAAAGTAATGTCTCTGCTTTTGAATATGCTATCTAGGTTGGTCATAACTTTTCTTCCCAGGAGTAAGTGTCTTTTAATTTCATGGCTGCAATCACCATCTGCAGTGATTTTAGAGCCCAAAAAATAAAGTCTGACACTGTTTCCATGTCCAACTCTGTGCGACCCCATAGACGGCAGCCCACCAGGCTCCTCTGTCCCTGGGATTCTCCAGGCAAGAACACTGGAGTGGGTTGCCATTTCCTTCTCCAGTGCATGAAAGTGAAGAGTGAAAGTGAAGTTGCTCAGTCATGCCCGACTCCCAGCAACCCCATGGACTGCAGCCTACCAGGCTCCTCTGCCCATGGGATTTTCCAGGCAAGAGTACTGGAGTGGGTCACCATTGCCTTCTCTGGGAGATGGTATCTATAGTTATTCAAATGGTTTCAGAGTTGGGGACCTAGCACACAATCAGCCCTTGTAAATTATACATAGCTTACCTTTTTTTTTCCCTTTTGTACCTCAATAACTGTAAAATCTGGTGTTGATGCTATAGAAGAAGAAACTGCACTATATCTCAAATTTTATTTAGTCTTTTCCCATGTACCACAAAAGTTCATGATTTATCACATTTCTGAGAGTTACACATATATTTTGTTTTTTTCTGAGATTCTGTTATAAAATGTGCTTTCATGCATTTGTAGGCATGTTAGACAGAGGAGGCAGTTACTGTGTATTACAAATTAGAAAGTCGGAGGGAACTTGTAGCTTCCCTGTTCTGCATCCACCTACTTTTGAGCAGAGCAATAGAAGAAAACAAACATTGAATCTCACACCTACAGATGATAATAGCTGAAAGCAGGAGAAAGAAAGTATAAAAACTTTAACCTCACATTAAACAAAGTTGGATGACCAAAAGAGGAGTTTTCTTGCCTTGAGACAGACATAGGTGATCCCAATGGGAAAAAGAAAGACTCCTGCTCTTTCAGAGAATGAAAAGCCACTAAATTTTTGTTTAGTATACCCTCTCAACTTCCTTTTCCTTTCCATGAAGTGTCCCCATTCCCTTGATATGAAGGGATTTGCACATAGCTTGCATTGGCTGCATTTCCTGACCTGTAATTTTCTCTGATTCCGAATTAACTCATCTTTGCTGGAGGCATATCTGGCAATCTATTTGCCTAAGGTTGGCAGAAGCATCGTTTGAGAAGATGACCCGCAGGGAGAAAACAGGACCCCTATTTGGCCCTTATTTTTATGCTGGGGCTCTACTTCTTTCTGGAGAAGGCAATGTCACCCGACTCCAGTACTCTTGCCTGGCAAATCCCATGGACGGAGGAGCCTGGCAGGCTGCAGTCCATGGGGTCACTGAGGGTCGGTCACGACTGAGCGACTTCACTTTCACTTTTCACTTTCATGCTTTGGAGAAGGAAATGGCAACCCACTCCAGTGTTCTTGCCTGGAGAATCCCAGGGATGGGAGAGCCTGGTGGGCTGCTGTCTCTGGAGTCACAGAGTTGGACACGACTGAAGCGACTTAGCAGCAGCAGTAGCTACATTTTTCTTGAGGTTTCTGTGCAAATTGATAATAACAATCATAATAGCTCTGAAACATTAGCAACTCCAGTAATCTGAACTACTTTATTTTTCAAGAAACATGATATATATTTCTTTAATTACAAATATTATTTAGAATTATGTGTACACATGTAAGTAGTTGTTTAGTCGCTAAGGCTTGTCTGACTCTGCCACTCCACGGACTGTAGCCCTCCAGGCTCCTCTCTCCATGGGATTTTCCAGGCAAGAATACTGGAGTAGGTTGCCATTTCCTTCAACATATGAAATTATGTGCACATAAATATGTATTTGTATTGTATTACATGATAATTTAAGTAATATAATAATGTTAATGTTTAACATATTACATTTATATATACAGATGTTTACTCCTTGGAAGAAAAGTTATGACCAACCTAGATAGCATATTCAAAAGCAGAGACATTACTATGCCAACAAAGGTCTGTCTGGTCAAGGCTATGGTTTTTCCAGTGGTCATGTATGGATGCAAGAATTGGACTGTGAAGAAAGCTGAGAGCTGAAGAATTGATGCTTTTGAACTGTGGTGTTGGAGAAGACTCTTGAGAGTCCCTTGGAGTGCAAGGAAATCCAACCAGTCCATTCTGAAGGAGATCAGCCCTGGGATTTCCTTGGAAGGAATGATGCTAAAGCTGAAACTCCAGTACTTTGGCCACCTCAGGCGAAGAGTTGACTCATTGGAAAAGTCTTTGATGCTGGGAGGGATTGGGGCCAGGAGGAGAAGGGGACGACAGAGGATGAGATGGCTGGATGGCATCACTGACTCGATGGATGTGAGTCTGAGTGAACTACAAGAGTTGGTGATGAACAGGGAGGCCTGGCGTGCTGCGATTCATGGGGTCGCAAAGAGTCGGACACAACTGAGCGACTGAACTGAACTGAACTGAAAAATAAAGCAAGCCAATGGCAAATTAGTTCTTTTATATTTCTGAATTATTACCAAAGACCATTAGTAAACACAAATTAATTAGTAGAATTTAGAACCAGAGGCTGTTTGAAAAAGTCTGAAATTCCTTCAGGACTATCAGTTCCTTAGTAGATGATTAGTTAATACTTTGGAGGCTAATTTGATTGAGATTTATGTAGAGAAAAAAAGAAAGCTTTAAAAAACTTTTCTCTATATTTTTGGAAAAGGGGAGGAATCAAAGAGGCTTTTTGTCACTTGAACCTATAAAACAGTCTAGCAGATATATAAAACATATACAGTATATGTTTTTTATATTTGGTTACTTGACTGTTTATCCAAATCTTATCTTCAAAAATAGCCAGTTTTCTTTGTGTTAATTCCAAGAAAACAGCTTTTGATAATAAAACTCACTTGGCATATTACTTACAACAGGTGTGTGAATTCTTTATCTTTTCATTTTAATTATTTAGCCATTTCTGGCATAGTTGACTATTCCTCTGGGATAAATTAACAATATTGCTTCCTACTTGCGAAGGCATATTCCTCTGTCACTCATTCACTTATTTCTGAGTTAGCACAAATTAAAAGTGAATTTTGCAAGGTAAAACTCAATTATGGAAATTCCTGATAGATCTACTACCAAGTAAATTTGAAGCAAATATGCAATAAAACTGTTTAAGAATATTAGTGATGACATAAATATATCTAAAGTCTTAGCGAGAATGGGATATTTTTATTAGAACTAAAAATGTTTTGAAATGTTTTCATCTTAACTGAATTAGTTACCAAATGATTTTAATACATAGAAGTACAAATTTAATTCCTTTGAATAAGTACTTATGAAATCTGTCTATACAACTTGTTTGGACTCTGAGATACTATATTTTAGTATATATTATGCTATTACCCACTATTGTCTTTTTATTCAACTCTCTTATTTCTGGCTAGGAAGTTGTCTGGATGAAGTTGAAAGGAGATCATTTGCATTTTTTTTCCCTTGGACTCCTTTCCAAAGGTTAATAATTGCTCAAACTCTAGATGATTTTTTTCTTGGCTTATGCATATTCTGTTTAAGAATATCAGAATATTCTTATCAAATGTACAGATAGAAGAGAAAATCTTGCTACTTTTCCTCTTTCTTCAGCTCTTACTTCCAGAGGCCACAGGAGGATGCAATAATATATTTAGTACATTCAATCAAGACCATTTAATGTCACTGTAAATAGTGCTACAGTGAACATCGGGGTGCATGTATCTTTTCAAATTTTGGTTTTCTCTGGGTATATGCCAGGAGTGGGATTATTGGATCATATGGTAGCTCCATTTTTAGTTTTTTAAGGAACCTGTATACTGTTCTCCCCCTGGAGGAGGGCACAGTAACCCACTCCAGTATTCTTGCCTGCTGAATCCCATGGACAGAGGAGCCTGGTGGGCTACAGTTCATTGGGTCGCAAATAGTTGGACATGATTGAAGTGACTTAGGAATACTTTTCTCCATAACATTTGTTCCAATTTACATTCCTAGGACATGGAAGCAACCTGAATGCACATCGATAGAGGAATAGATAAAGAAGATGGTGTGTATGTGTGTGTGTGTGTGTGTGTGTGTGTGTGTGTGTGTGATGGAATATTACCCAGTCACAGAAAAGAATGCAATAAGGCCATCAGCAGCAACATGGATGGGCCTAGAGATTGTCGCACTGAGTGAAGAAAGTCAGACAGAAAAGGACAAATATCATATGATATCACTTAATGCGGAATCGAAAAAGTGGTACAAATGAACTTATTTACAAAAAGAAAAGTCACAGATAAAAAAGCAAACTTTATGGTTAACAGGGGAGAAGGGGGAGTAAATTAGACCTTAGCATTGACATATACACACTACTCTATAAAATAGGTAATTAATCAGAATTTACTGTATAGTGTAGGGAACTCTACTTAATATTCTATAATGACCCATATAGGAAAGGAATCTAAAAAAGATTAAATATATGTAAGTGTATAAGTGATTCACTTTGTTGTACAACAAAAATTAACCCAGCATTTTAAATCAACTAGTCTCCAATACAATTTCTTTTTAAAACAGAACCATTTAAGGAGAAAGAAAGTTTTATATATATGAATTATCAGGACATGTCAATGTATGGCAAAACCAATACAGATTGTAAAGTAAAATAAGAAATAAATTAATTAATTAATTAAAAAAATAAAAGGAAAATCTCATATGTTTAAATAAACCCAGAATTAGATGAGACACATATTTGAAGGATAACAACTTAAAGCAAACATCAGAAAAGTACTTAAAAACCTCAGTTCTGTGCTGTAGAACTTAGGCTATTATTTATAATTTGGGGGGCTGTAACATGTTTATTATGAGCTCTCCCCAACAACAACAACAAATCCCTACACCACAGCTTACACTACACATCTGCAAGAGAGTGCAATCTTGCCTTATATACTGTAATGAGGTAAAGACTTCCTAAAATTTATAGAGGGACTAGGATATGGTCACTTGTGTGTGTGGTGGGGGGTGGAGGCAAGTAATAAAAATGAATAGGTCTCTGGCACACAGATTCCCAAAAAGAAGCTAGTATCAATAGTTGAGGAAGAAAAATCAGGAGGAGAAGGAGGAGGAAGAGGAAATAAGACAAGTTTTCAAATTCCAGTAGTGTTTCAGTCAGCTGCAACCTTTGCTTCACTCATTTCTCAAAGAAATAAGAGATGGGTTCTTGCCCCCTCTAAGAGAAAGGTTTCCTGTGAGCTATCATCTGCTCTCACCAAAAGAGTGAAGGCACTTTAAGGAAGGCGCTAAAGGAAAGCACTTTAAGCTTTTGAGGAATACTGGAAAGATCATAGGCTTTCTTTTGTAAGAAAAGTAGATTGGAATTAGGAAACTATATTATACTACTCCTTTGAAAAACTAGGACCATTTAAAAAAAAATATTTTCCCCTCAGTTTCCTCATGTGTAAAATGGAGATAATAATAGCACTTTCGGTTGGCCCAAAAGTTCCTTGAGGTTTTTAAGTAAAAATAAAAGACATTTTTCATTTTCACCAAGAACTTTATTGAACAATGTATTCACTGCTCTATTTCACTTACCTTCTGCCATTTTTCAGGCAGCTTCATTCCATCTTCCTAAAATGTTTTATTGTCTTGAGCAAACAACTGTTTCAGGTGCCTTTTACAGTTTTCCAGGGAATGAAATTTTTTTCCATTAAGATAATTTTGTATAAAGACCAAAATAAATGGAAATCTGAAGGTGCAATAACTGGTGAATACAGCCAATGAATCAGCTAAGCTGTAACAGTTATCGCATGGTAGCAAAAAAACATGTAGTCATGGTCTTACTTTATCCTGGCTGAAGATTATACGTTTTCTGTTAACTAATCCCAGGTGCTTTTCATCAAGTGCTGCTTTTCAGTTGGCCTAACTAGAAACAGTACTTATTGGAATGAATTAGTTGTTTTTCAGAAGGAATTCATAAGAGAAATTTCTTCCATTGCCATTGTCTACAAGATATCACCTTCTTTGGATAAAGACCAACGGTGGTGGTTCATTTCACTTGGCCCAGGATCTCCTCCATTCCACATTATTATACAGTATCCATTTTTCATCATCCTTCACAATTTGTTTTTAAAACAGAAAATTTTCATTAGAGAATCATGTTTAAAAACATAGTCAAGAAGGATTTTTTTCCCCCCTGCTTAATTTGTGTGGAACCTAAATATCAAAGCAATGAACATAATCAAGCTGGTACAAATGATTTTCAACACTTGATTTGGATTATTTTCAGTATGTTGGCTATCTCCTGTGTAGTATCAATACTTCATAGTATTTCAATATATCAAATATAGGAATATATGTAAAATGATACAGATATAATTATTAAGGGATTTCCCAGTTGGCACTAGTGGTAAAGACTCCACCTGCCAATGCATGAGACACAAGAGATGTGGGGCTTGATCCCTGTGCTGGCAAGATCCCCTGGAGGAGAGAATGGCAACCCTCTCCGGTATTCTTGCCTGGAGAATCTCATGGACAGAGGAGCCTGGTGGGCTATAGTCCACAGGGTCGCAAAGAGTCGGACATGACTAAAGCAACTTAGCACACATACAAACTTATTAAATCCTGACTCATTTTATCTCTCGTTGCATGTTCTAATGAAAATAAGGCTCTTCACTGAAATATTATAGACCATCATGTCTGCTTGAGTGCATGCTGGGTTTCTTTCTGCTCAGTGGCAGGGAGATTAACTCCTCTGCTTGCTCAGAGGAAGAATTTCCTGATCAATAATCCTTGTGTCTTCTCCAAATGTCTTCATTTCAATTCTCATTGACATTACTACTAGTGACTTACTTTTTAAATACTAAGGTCTTCAAATAGGAGTCAGATATTTATCTACTATCATCTAAATGATAATAATAATATCAGTAATTCCAACACTCTTAAATTGTACAGCACTTTAGCATTCGTAAAGCATTCTGACATGTTTTGTTATGTTAAATATTCAGAAGATTCTTGTTATGAACTAATATGTCCTTTAAGAGTTGAAGAAATAAATGGACTTTAAAATACTCTCCAAATAGCAAAGCCAGAATTCAATTCAGGTCTTTCTAATCTCAGAATTATTTTGCTGTATCATATTGCCTTTCTGCAACAAAAATTTCCATGTTGATATTGGCTCATTGATTTGATCTCACAGATATTAAACATACTGATTTTCTAGTGGATCCTCAAAACTGTTTATTTCTCTCCATGTTTCATAGGCACCACAAATTTCCCATTAGCATTTTTTTAAATTAGATGAATTACTTTTTCTACTGGAGTGCACACTGTCTTCAGGGACATTCTGGAAACTTGAGGGCTAGGGGGGAGCTCAAAAAACTACTTTTGAAATACTAAATCTATTGCCTTAACGTGGGCAAGACCACATCTCTGTTGAGAATCAGAGGTTTTTACTTCACAACATGTGGGTAAAGAATCTACCTGCAATGCAGGAGACACAGGAGACGCAGGCTCCACCCTGGGTCGGGAAGATCCCCTGGAGGAGGCAGCAACCCACTCCAGTATTCTTGCCTGGGAAATCCCATGGACAGAGGAGCCTGGTGGGCTACAGTCCTTGGATTGCAAAGGGAAGACTGAGCGACTAGCATATAACCTAACATTAAACTGCTCCTGAGATCTTTGTTTTTTATGTATTTTCTCTCTCCAAATTCCTCCATCAAGTATCCAGCTTTGTTTTTCCTGAGACCAATCACAATTGCATTCCCCACTCCATCTGTGTGACACAAATACACTTTTATAAGAAGCTCTCCTTGCAATACAGATTTTCCTGATTCCTGGGCCAGTTTTTGAACCATTCTAGTGTTGTTTTCCTTGTTTTTGTTGTTCTGTTTTTATGAATCTCCCATCCCTAATCCTCTTCTGCAGTGAGATTGCTTTTTTAAGATTAATTTTTTCTACCCAAATAAAAATATTTCGAACTAAATATCTTCATCTTTCTTGAACTCACTGTTATATAACTCCATTGACTACTTACTCTTTTCAAAAAAATACATACATAAATATATATAATACTGAATCATTTCATTGTACACTTGAAATATTATAAATCAACTATACTTCAATAAAAAGTAAAATACACATGTGTAAAAACATTTCTTTAGATTGCATTTTTTGTTTTGTTTTTGTTTTTATCATTCTCCATATCTTTTCCCATCTTTAATTTATTCTACTTCCTCTTCCTTCAAAATCTGTGTGCAGGCCAGCCCACTGTGTTTTACAATAGACTGTGTGTAGAATGAGCTATAGACCACCTTCACTTAGATGGCCCACCAGCAACTATCAACATGTCCACATGGAGCATGTCTTATTTAAAACTGAACACCTTCATTTTTATTGCACAAACTGTTTCTCTGTCCTAAAATACTTTTATTTTATTTTTAATTTTTTTTTTTTTTTTGCAAATGCAACTTTATTCTTCTGGAATTTGAAATAAGAAAAGAGCTGGTTTTGGTGCTTTTCTTTCCCTCATGCCCTTCAGTTACCAAGTCCTAAACTTACACTGAATGCCTCCCTAAACTGCAGTTAAAGAGCGAGGCATAGCTTTGGCAAATGGGTTTTCACAGCTGAAGATCCTTAGGCACTTGCTCTGCTAGGAGAACTGGAAGAATTGGAAAGGGCCTGGAAGTTATCCACCGTAAAAAAGGGAAATCATATTTATTCATATTCAAGAAGTTCTTTCACGTGTCGCCTTGTGTCAGGCCGTTATCAAACCACATCTAGATCTTTTAGTGTCTTTAATTGAAAAATTAATAACTGAAGCAGAATAATAAGAATTATTCTTTTACAATGTATTTTTAAAATGTACTTCTCAAATTTGAACATTATATCATGAAGAAAGTAGTATTACTACTATTATCTAGATTTTATAGATGAGAAATTTGAAACAGAGTGCTTTAAGTAAATTTCTCACGATAGCTTAAACTAAAAATCTCAAAACATTGCCCTACTCCTACTTTGTTATGCTGGTTTCCTCCTTGTGTACCTGAATTTGTACAACCCACATTTCCCCTGGCAGTTGAGGAAAAACAATTTTCCTCACTGTAAATGTATTTTGCTCATGGAGTAGAGATAACAATGTAATATTTATTCTGTAAGATTAAACTCAGCTTTGAAGAGCCTTCAAACATTAGTATTATTTCAGCTATTCAACTTTATTTCCTGTCTCTCCCCCATATATAATACCTTTGTTCCCTCTAGGCTACTTTTTTCACCATCTTCCATATTCAAGGCAAATCTCCTAATTCTGTGCTTTCATTTATAAAGTTCTTCTCCCTCAAAAGCTCTATGTTCTCCCTTTCTTACTTTCATCTTCATCATTTAAAATGTACTTCAAATTTCACCTCCTCTGTGAATTCATTTATGTATGGACGTGTTCACTTGTAACTACAGCTTTCTGCATTTGTGTGTAACCACAGTCTAAAAGGGAGAAATCAATCACATGTTTAGATTTTTACAATATGATGTGGTTCATATATACAATGGAATATTATTCAGCCATTAAATATAATGAGATAATGTCATTTACACCAACATGAGTGGGCCTGGAGATTATCATACTAAGTGAAGTAAGTCAGACAAAGATAAATATTGTATGAAATAACTTGTATGCAGAATCTAAAAATATATATAAATGACCTTATTTACAAAACAGAAGCACTCATAGACTTAGAGAATGAATTTTTGGTTACCAGAGGAGAAGGGAGGGAATATATCAAGAGTTTGAGATTCATATGTATACACTTCTACATTTAAAGTAGATAACCAAGGACATACCTTACAGAATAGGAACTCAGCTCAATATTCTGTAATAATCTAAATGGGAAAAGAATTTAAAAAATAATTTATACTTGTAGAGGTACAATGAAATCATTACATTGCACACCTATAAACTGTGCATCATTATTAATCAGCTATACTCTAATATTATATAAAAATTAAAATAAATTTTTAAAAAGCACTGCAAAGACATAGATATTGAATTCTAAACATAATATAACACTTTAAGAAAGGAATAACATTCTGAAAAGGAAGATTTATCTCAGAAAATCCATATCTTATTATGATATGATAATGCTTGATTGTTTTCTTTTAGAAATTATTATTTTTTCATAATTTTACTGTTTAGCATCTTATACATTATAGCTATATTGTTAACTCTTTGAGGGGACCCTCATATATATGTTGATTCCCTGGAATACTAAGATCATTGTTGAGATAATAATACACTTGAGGTTAAAAACAATGCAGAATGGTTTTTCTATGAAACAAACTATAAATTTCAAAGGATAAATGTCACCACATCTTGTCCTGACCTTCTATATTTTAGTGCTAATCTGTTCTAAAAAAGAAAGAACAGTAAAGCCAGGAATGCTGAAAAACATGTATATTTATTTGGACTTAATAAATCATATGCTAAACTTTATATTTATTTCTCTAATATATTTATAGCTAAGTTATCACATGCCTATGTGTTTCTTTCATTAAAGAACTCTATGTAAATCTTGGCTCATTTTGTTAATATTTATGCTAAAAGATAAATCTAAGCAGATTCTGACTGGTTACTTAATAGGTCAGACTCTCATTGTATCATTGTACATCAAGCCTATAATTCTCCTAGGAGCAGACAGATGAAGCAAGGTCATCTGTCAATCTACAAAAGATCCATACCAGACAGACAGGTAACACTTGCTCTAGTCACAGACTAATCCATTTATAGAGGATTTATACATGTAAAATGAAACATACTTTGACTTAGCAACTCAGGTTATGTATTTAGAGAATCATATGAAGAAGACTCTAATACACATAAAGAGACATTCTCTATTAACAATATTTCACACCACATTATAGCAAAATACCAGTTAAGAGACAGATAAGAGATATCCCAGTGACTTTCAACAAAGAGCAGAACCTTCATGGAAAACCAGTGTGAGAACAAACCAAATGCCTTCTCTCCTTTTAAATTAAATGTTGTGAATAAAATTCCATTTCTAAACAATTCATTACTAAAAGGTGAGGCTCTACCAGCAATGACTAGTCACACAGAAGAAAAAGACAAAAAATATAGATCCTAGTGATGACTATAATTCTAAAATTCTGAACATTTTCTGTATTATTTATAAACTCAGCCATAAAACATACTATACAAAAAATTACCCGTAAGACATATTGATTTGTAGGGAAAAGAAATGAAAAGATTTATTTGTAATATACTGTTTCCCATTAAAAAGAAAAAAATGAATTTTATTATTTTCAGAGTCACTGAATGAAATGAAGTATAACTATTGGCATTGTAGGAAAGGATGAAATAAGGGACAGCTTTATTCATTGACTTATTTCCTGAGATCAGGAAGCTATAAACAGAGCATAGAGACCTTTTATCTTTACTATAAAGCTTATATCTAAAGAAATAGTAAATAAAACTCCCTGATGGTTTTATTTTATTCAACATTTCACAATGGAATTCTGTTAGCTTTTGTAAGAAGTCTCATTTATTGAATGCAAGAAATGGGAGCAACTTTAGGAATCATTAAACCTAACTCTCTAATTTTATAGAGTTAGACCCAGAATTTTTGCCTAAGGGAAACTAGTCATTGAGACACAGAAATTTTAGTTTACATGTCCAAGGACACACTGATGACAAAAGAAAGGTGATGGTAATGCAAATACCATGGATACCAATGCAGGATTCTTGCCATTCTACCATGCTGCCTTTCACAGCTTGACAATGAGAAAGAGCAAAACAACCTTCAACATCTGGTTACTGGCCTGTACTCACAGCTAGACACTGGTTTTCTTCTGTTGAACATACATCCTTTCAAAGAACATCAACATCAGACAAGGTAAATCTGTTATGCTGATAAATTAAGACAAAAACAAAAGCATTTCAAACTCATGGCTGATAATCATAATAATGAAATAATCATTATCTTTGCCACAAAAAGAGACCAAATATCCCAGCCCTGACAATTATGAGTGCTCCCTCTTACCAATTACAAATTTAACCTCAATTTATTACTTCTGCTTTAAAGATGATATATATTACTCAGTCAAAGCCTTTCTTCCTTGAGTATTTAGCAAAGTAATTACAGCCTCTCACTGAGACACTTTCCCCTTGTGCACAATAACTTTCCTCAGCTGTAAGTGTACTTTCAGTGTCTTTGGCTGAAGAGCAACGACAGTGAATGCTCAGTCACTGTCGTGTCCACCTCTTTGTGACCCCATGGACTATAGCCTGCTAGGCTCCTCTGACCATGGGTTTTTCCAGGCAAGAATACTGGAGTGAGTTGCATTTCTTTCTCCAGGATGACAGTATAAGAGAAAGTATTTATTCAAAGCACAAAAAGATTATCTATGTTGAAATTCATAATGGTGATCCAATTGTTGGATTAAAATTGCAAATTTTAAAAAAGTTGTGTATATCAATTTTACTGATACACATCAATACTAATATCTGACCAAAGTTTTATTTTATTCAGTTAAACCTAGCAAAGATTACTCATGAACAAACACCCCTTCCTCTCTCCAAATTATTGTTTTTCTCTGACTTTCATAAGAGAAAATAATTATTGTTATTCCACTTCCAGACAAGATCTGGAAGGAACTGTCCCCTTCATTTGAAATAATTGAAAGGAAAAAAAAGACAAAATATATAAAGAAATGGTTCTCTTATATATATATATCTGTTTATATATATAAACAGAGTTATAAACTATAATATATATATATGTTTATATATATATATATATTTATGTATGCTTATATGTAAGTGAAATGAATTACACCAATATTACGAGAGACAGACGGAATGAATTAGGGTTACTTTGTCATTATAGGTATTTACACCACCTAAGAGTAACAAATATAGAAGATACTGATCCAATCATATCAATGATAATTTTGAACATTAATTATCTACATGTGTCAATTAAAAGAGTGGATCAACAAACAAGACCCAATGATATGCTTTCTACAAGAAACTCACTTTCAATATATAGACATATAGATTAAAAGTAAAAGGATGGAGAAAATACGATAACACTAACAGAAATAAGCAGAAATGGCTATGTTAGGGCTTTCCAGGTGGCGCTAGAGGTAAAGAACCCACCTGCCAATGCAGGAAACATAAAGGTGCGGGTTTGATCCCTGTGTTGGAAAGATGCCCTAGAGAAGTGCATAACAACCTACTCCAGTATTTTTGCCTGGAGACTCCCATGGACAGAGGAGCCTGGAAAGCTACAGTGCATAGGGTCGCAGAGTTGGATACAACTGAAGTCTTTGGAAGGAATGATGCTAAAGTTAAAACTCCAGTACTTTGGCCACCTCATGTGAAGAGTTGACTCATCGGAAAAGATTCTGATGCTGGGAGGAATTGGGGGCAGGAGGAGAAGGGGACGACAGAGGATGAGATGGCTAGATGGCATCACTGACTCGATGGACGTGAGTCTGAGTGAACTCCGGGAGTTGGTGATGGACAGGGAGGCCTGGCGTGCTGCGATTCATGGGGTCACAAAGAGTCGGACACTACTGAGCGACTGAACTGAACTGAACTGAACTGAAGTAATATAGCACAACCATGTTAATTTCAGTCAGACCAGAATCCAATGCAAGGAAAGTTATCAAGGATAAAGGATGTTACATAATGATACCAGAGTCAGTTCTACAAAACATAATTTTTAATGACAGAATATGAAATTACATGAGACAAAAAATGATAGAGCTATAAGGAGGAATAAATGAATTATTATTATGGTTGGTGACCTCAACACTCCTATCTCAGAAATGGATAAAACCAGAAGTCAGAAAATCAGGATAGAAATTATACAATGCCTTTTCTTAGACTACAATGGAATTGAACTGGAAATCAATAACAGAGAGATTTCTTACAAACTAGTGGAGATTGAAAAATACATTTCTAAATAGTGGGACAATGAAGAAATATCAGGAAAAATCAAACAGTATTTTTTAACTAAATGAAAATGAAACATCAAAATTTATGGGAGAAATTGAAAGCAACACTTAAAAGGATATTTATAGCATATGAAGAAAAAATAAAAAACAGAAGAAAAAATAGAAAGTTAATCATCTAGGTCTCCACATAAGGAAATAAAAAAAAGAAGAGCAAATTAAATCCAAACTAAGCAGAAGGAAAGAAATAAGAAGAATGAATGCAGAAATCAATGAGATTCAAAACAGGCAATCAATAGAGAAAGTCAGCAAAATGAAAAGCTGATTAAAAGCTGATTCTTTAAAAAGATCAACAAAATTGATAAACCTCTAGCCATGCTGAAATAGAGTTGATACACAAATTACTAATATCAGAAATGGAAGAGGTGACATCAAAAGATGTTATCAAAAGATGGACATGAAAAGAATAATAAAGGAATATTATGAACAACTCCATGGTCACAACTTCGATAACCCAGTTTAAATGGACCAACCTCTTGAAAGACACAATTTCCAAATCTCACAGAAGTAAACATCCTAAATAGGTCTAAATCTATTAAATGCATTTACTCAATAAATAATAGCCTTCCAAAAGACAAAGCATCAAGTCACTGATGAGTCATGAGTTCACTGGTGAATTCTACCAAACTTTCAAATTCCCCACAATCTTCTTCAAAGAATAGATGCAAAGGAAACTCTTCCTAGCTTGTTTTATAATACTAAGACTACCCTAAACTCAAAACCAGACAAATATAAGAAAAGAAAACTGCAGACCAATATCTTTCATGAACATAAACATAAAAATTCTCTACAAAATATAAACAAATTAAATCCAAAAAAAAGTATATAAAAAATTATACACCAAAACGAAGTGGGCTTTATCCCAAGTATTCAAGGCCATTTTAATATTCAAAAGTCAATTAAAGTAATCCATCCCATCAACAGACTAAAAAAGAAAACTTACATAATCATAGCAATAGATGCAGAAAAAGCATCTGACAAAATAAAGCATTCATTCTTGGTAAAAATTCTGAGTAAATTAGGAATAGAGGAAAACTTAACTTGATAAAGACTGTTTACAAAATACCTACAACTAACATTCTTAATTGTAAGGAACATGATGTTTTCCCACTAAGATAAAAAACAAGATGAGGATGTCCCCTCTCAGGACTATTTTTCAACCTAGCATTAGAAGTACTAGCTAATACACTAAGGAAAGGAAAGGGAAGAGGAGAGGAGAAGAGAGAAGGAAAGAGAGAGAAGGGGAGGGAAGAATGTATTGGTGAGTTAAAGGAAGGGAAGGAAGGGATATTGGTTGATAAGAAGGAAATAAAATTGTGTTCACAGATGACATGACCATCTATGTAGAAAATCCATAAGAACTGATCAAAAAAAAAAAAAAACCCTCCAACTAACAAGCAATTATAGCAAGGTTTCTGGAAACAAGGTTAATATACAAAAATCAATCTCTTTCCTGCAATGCAGGAGATTTAGACCCTATCTCGATCCCTGGGTCAGGAAGATCCCCTGGAGAAGGGCATGGCAACCCATTCCAGTATTCTTGCCTGGGAAATCCCATGTGGAGAGAAGCCTGCTGGGCTAGAATCCACGGGGTCACAAAGAGTCAGCTACGACTGAAACAACTGAGCAGGAGAGCAGAATCATTATACTGACAAATGGACAAGTGGAGTTTGAAAATTAAAACAATACCGTTTATATCAGGACCCACCAAAATGGAATACTTACATATAATCTAATATAGTAACCTAATAAACTAACAAAATATGCAAAAGAGCTATTTGACAAAACCCACCCATCTCTGATGAATGAAATCAAATAGGTAATCAAATGAAGAAATATTCTATTCCCATCTGATTCTGGGAGGTTCTAGCCATACCTTACCTCATTTTCTATAAATGATTTACAACACTTGAATTAGGGTTGGCCCAGATATTCAAGCAGTATATTGATTATGCCATTAATTTCTTTCAATTCAAATGAAAAGCTTCTTAAACCTTGGAGAGATCAACATCTATGGCTCAAGTATATTTGCCTTTTGTTGTTGTTGTTTAGTCACTAAGTCATATCCAATTCCTGTGACCGTGTGGACTGTAGCCCACTAGGCTCCTCTGTCCATGGGATTTCCCAGGCAAGAATACTGGAGTGGTTTGCCATTTCCTCCTTTGGGGATCTTCCCAACCCAGGCACTGAATCCATGTCTCCTGCATTGGCAGGCTGATTCTTTACCACTGAGCCACCAGGGAAGCCCAACATAGTTAGACCTGAAGGTACTAATTAAAGTGTATCTTGTTTTCTTCTTATAACTAAGCTATTCACAGTTCAACTATAACAGAGTAATTGAAACAGAATATTTACATAAATGAAAGTGTGCCTCTTAACTTTACAAGCCACTGATTAATTAATACCAGAGGCAAGATTACTGCTCTGGATGATCTGAGGAACTGAACATTATTTATGCCTGTTCAAAAATCATATTATGAGCAAGAGGTGAAGCAGACATGTAGCACTGCCTATCAACGATAATTAACATAGACCTGGAACACAATTAGCTTTTATTAAACTATTTTAGTTGAGGGAAGACATATCTAGTGACTTTGATTTGTGTCCAAAGGTGATATCAGTAGTCTTAAATCACAAAATACACAATTATATTCTTTCAGTAAATGTGCAAATGTATATTCATTTTTTCCTTTAATTTTTGTGTTATGTAAATGGTATCACTAATTCATACCAGCTTTAAGTTCTATTATCACCTTCTTATCTGGTGAAAATAAGTAAATTTTCACTCTGTACTTTTGTCAGTCAGTATTCAGGAGTATTCTACTAAAAAGTAATTGAAGCTTTTAAAACCAATGTCTAAATATATTTATATATGTATAGATATATTTAGATTTATTTTTACACTACTCTTGCTATTTATTGATTTCCTCATTTCTTTTTCCCTGTATGTCATATTTTATTTTATATTAATACAAAACTATTTTATCTCTACTTCTATTTTTATCCTCTCTCTCAAACAACTTTTTAAAATAATTAGAAAAATAGTTCTGTTTATGCATGTGTGTGTGTCATTAGCCTTGAAATTTTAACATGCAAGCCTAACTTAAAAGATTAAATATGAACAGTTTCTTTTTCTGCTTTTTAAACAACTTAAGGATCCTAAAATCTTTAATCTCTCCCAGCTTACATGCTATTATTGTCCTGCCATTTAATTGTGACCTTTTAAAAATCTTTACAATTTATATGTTATTATTACTTTTTCTAGATAGTCAACTTTTTCTAGATAGTAAGTTTTATCAAATTTACCCATATATACTTTTTTTTTTAACTCAATTTATTTACTCTTACTGTATACTTTCCTTTGGGGCTTGAGGATGCTTTATCAGGTTTCCATTTGCTCTAGTCAGAGACAGAGTGGTGTTTCCATGCAATTTCCTTTATAGTTATATGGGTACAAATATTCAGACAATGCATGTAGCATAACTCAGACCCAAAAACACGTAAGTACCTTTATGTTATTTTAATTCCCAACTGAACAAGAACTTGGAAAAATGGCATTACCTTATTGCAAGCACAATGGGCTTTGTGCCAATGCACCCTTTTCCCAGGCCCAGCTTTAGGTGGAGGGTTTGCTAAGCTGACTCTCCTCCTGAATAGACCTAAGACTTGGTCAACAGTTCCCTGCTCTTTGCTACCTGCATCCTCCTGCAGCACTCACAGCCTCAGATTTTGTCTTGCTTTCTTCCTGGCTTCACAGAAATGTCTATTTGTAGAAACAGACCTTCACTGGATAATATTTTGTATATTTTCTGTGGAATTTTGTACATTTCGTGACCTGAGGGTTTGAGGCCCTTTAAATTTTGCACCTTGAAAACTGTGAAATATTCACTTATCCACTTACCAAGCTTCACTTGTTTCTCAAGTCCTTCTTCTCAGCCCTGAGGGCTCTGTCCTCTAGAGAGCATTGCCACCAAAGAATTAACATATAATTGCTCAGCTCTCAAGTTAAAGCTGATAATAAAACAAGACAGAAGGATTATTTACTGAGGTGGTTCTTCCACTGCTCTTCTGACTAAAGATTTTCCAAGCAGCAGAAGGAAACAATGTGGAAGAAAAGTTGTTAACAGTGGTTGGAAACAGGATAAGTCATATATCCTGCCTTTCTTATTAACTTTAAGGGAAAGAGAATGGTACTAGAACCTCCTGAAAATATTCATATACAAGATTAGAGGTGATACTGCCCCTTTCCAACCAGGAATATTGAGAAGGGGAAAGCTTAAAGGACTCCCCTTTCCCTCACAGTAAAGGAACTTAGAAGAATGAAGTAAGTCAGACAGATAAAGAGAAATATATGATACCATTTGCATGTGAAATCTAAAAAAAAAAGGTAAAATCAACTTATTTACAAAACAGAAATACAGTCACAGATGTACAAACCAAACTTACAGTTACCAATGGGGAAAGGAGAAGAGGGATAAACTGGAAGACTGGGATTGACATATACACACTAATTCATATAAAATAGATAACTAACTAGGACCTACTCTATAGCACAAGAAACTCCATTGAATATTATGTAATGACATCTATGGAAAAAAGATGGTTTCCTCAGCGGTTCTGACAATAAAAGACTCCACCTGCAATGCAGAAGATGTGGATTCAATCTCTGGTTTGGGAAGGTCTCTTAGAGAAGGAAATGGCAACCCACCACAGTATTCTTGCCTGGAGAATTCCATGGACTGAGGAGTCTGGCAGGCTACAGTCCATGAGGTTGCAAAGAGTCAAACACAACTGAGCAACTAACACTATGGGAAAAAGTCTATAGAAGAATGGATATATGTATATGTATAAACAATTCACTTTACTACATACCTGAAACTAACACAACATTATATGTCAACTATACTCCAATAAAAATAGTAAAAGAAGAAACATAGCAGAGAGATGAGTATTCACGTACCAAGGGCTTGAACTAGTACTGAGAGTCAGCCTTGAATCTCAGTCTATTTCCTATGCCTGGGAGGTCATAAGCAAGCAAGCAAGCAAGCAGAAAACTCTGAGAGAGTTCTATATCCATGACCAGGGGATACAGCAGGAGAAGGCATTCACCATATGGTCAGAGACCAGGCAGGAACCCAGAACAGAGGAGACCATTATGGAAGGATGACCATGCAAAATAGTTTGGGTATATTTGTACACTTTAGAGGATGCCAGCATGGAACATGGGCTTTCCTTGTGGCTCAAATGGTAAAGAATCTGCCTGCAATGTGGGAGACTTGGATTCAGTTCCTGGGTCTGGAAGATTCCTCTGGAGGAGGGCATGGCAACTCACTCCAATAGAATCCCACGGACAGAGCTGGCTGGCAGGCTACAGTCCTCAGGGGTCACAAAGAGTCAAACACAACTGAGTGACTTTTTAGCATGGCGCATTTGTGGACCACATGCTTTTATTTAACCCACCTGGAACTACAATGCTGTCCTACCACAATTCTACCACCATCATTGCTCAGATAAATCCTATGGAGAAGGAAAGAATGAAGAATGTCAGAGTGATTACAGTACTGAACTGACTTAATTCAGTTCAGTACTGAATAAATAACTGTTATCCTATAATAGTTTACATATTAATTATTTCTAAAAAAAAAAATAAAAAATAATTATTTCTAATTTATATTTATTTATTTATTCATAATAAATAACTGCTATCCTATAATTTATTAAGCTATTTGCTACTGTCATGTCAAATGTCTGCTCAAAATAGAATTGATGTTAAATTAAAGAAAAGCAATTATTTATATACCTAAATTTACTGTCAGAAACCCAATCTATTAATACATAACTTTTATACTAAAGAGCCACATTTGCATCTTGATTCCATAAATTATTGACAGCTTCAGGAATTTTGTGTCATTAGGGCTCTGCTCAAATGTCACCTTCTCAAAGAACCTCACCTTTATCTCTCTATAAAAACAGCTTCTCTGTTAGAAACGATCATTTCTCACAATTTACTTTTTTTTTTCATAGCACTTACTACTACATCATGTTATACACTGATTTGCAGATATTGTTGGTCCCCCCATAGAAATAAACTTCAAAGGGACATGGAATTGCATGGAAATACATATATTGCTTTGTTCTATGCCTTTCTAAACATGTGTATTGTTATTTTGAATGGATGTTTGTTAATTAACATGTGTGCTATTTTGCTATGCAGGTAAATCTCTCTTCCTTTCTTTAATTCATTTGTATGTTATTAATATCTGAACTTGTTGTTATGTGTACATCTATATCACTTCCAAGTACCACATAATACTTTTGCTTTTGTAACTACCACATCTAGCTTATCTATCTTCTATAAACAACAATTTACATTATTAGAACAAATGACAAACCAGGAAAAGTTTCACTTAAATACCTTTTTCCATCTTTATGGAATGAAATACACACTCTAAGGAAGTCTCAAAGACTTGTATTTTAAGTTCTTTCTTTGGTTGAATTTGGTTTAAGATATTTTTTCAACCACCTGACATACTCAGTCTTGTATATTAAACTAAAAAGTGGGTGTTTTTCACATTGGCAAAAATTCCTTACATTCGTGCATTTACATGTACACACATTCAAGTTTATTTTCAAAAGGGCAAAGGGATCCAGAGAGAGGCTTTCTCCTGCTGTGAAAGACAAAAACCTAAGATAGGGTACTCTGACACTGAGAGCACTGCTTTGCCAATCTCTAAAATGTCACCTCATGGGTAGCCTGCTGGGCTCAGCTCAGAGCCAAAGTTCCAAGACTGCTAATAAAAAAGAATAAAGGTTAATGAAGGCATTAGGTTATTTATTATCTTGAATAAAATATCCTAGGTTTTATCTTGATGGTTTGTTCAAGGCATAATATCTTGCCTATGATTTTTAACACTGTATTTTTATTTTCTGCAGGCTGTGAATTTTAATGCTTTTATTAGGAGATAGTGTTATATTTATAAGATATGAAATTATATCACAAAAATTAATGGAGACATAGATATTAAATATGATGGTGCACACACATGTAAAATAAAATAATAAATCCTTCAGAGAATTCACTTTGAAAATCGCTAGGTGAAAATCTTGAACTTTAAACATCATTTTATAATGAATAATTCACTTAAAGAAAATAAACCTAAACATTTATCAGTGGCATTGTGACATAAGAAAATTGATCTTTTATGGGGAATATATCATTCTGTATTTGCACACTTCAGATTTAGGTTTGGGTAGTACAGTTTCATTAAAAATGAAACAATCTCTGCCTTAAACCAATCTTTCAGTCAAATGATAGAATGTAAAATATCAGAAGGATGCTGTGCTTTATAGTCAGGACCCCAACTTAAAGATTTCAAGTCATGTGAGAGTGAGTATATATGCTATTACTCCTTCAACTAGTGATTCCAAGAATATCGAGTGTGTGGATTACAAAGTGGTTCAGTCTGTGCTATAATCCAGAATAGGAATTGTCCAGGTTTAAAATATACACAATTTGAAACATTAGCTTTGCTGTGACAAAGCTCATAACAATGTATAACCACCTCCAAGACCTTAGATCGTTCTCAAGTACTAAGTGTAAGTTCACCTTTAAAATGACCACAAGCAGCTATTCCTGTTTCCTATTTTATCCTATCATAGGACAATATAAAATAAAACCTCATGAAAAAAATCAACCTATTTACACACATTGTACTACTAGGTCACTTAGTACATAGCCTCTTTGTGAAAAAATATACCCTTCTTTTGAGAAACTATCAGCCAAAAAAATGTTAACTGAAACAGTATAATGTGTGAAAAGTGCTTTATCTCATCCGTTTCCAGAATTATTACATGCTACAACATGAGTGAAACTTGAGGACATTAGGTTAAGTGAAATAAACTAGTAGCAAACCAACAAATATGATATGATTCTTCTCATATATGATATCTAGAGTACTCAATTTCGTAGAGACAAATTAGAACGGTGGTTGCCAGAGGCCGGGTGGAAGGAGGAATAGAAAGTTCTTTAATGGGTACAGTGTTTAATTTTTACAAGATGAAGAGTTCCAGAGAGTGGCTGCACAATAATGTGAATGTACTTCATACTACTAAACTATACATTAAAATGGTCTATATGGTCAATATTATGTTATGTGAATTTTACCACAATTAAAAATAAAAATAAGGTAAATAGGATCTACTACAGTTGGTTTAGTGTTTGTCACTTCTTGCTTGCTTTGCTTGTCATATCTGATTGTGATCACATGAACTGTAGCAGGCCAGGTTCCTCTATCCATGGAATTCTCCAGGCAAGCAAGAATACTAGAGTGAGTTGCCATGGCCTCCTCCAGAGGATCTTCCTGATCCAGAGACTGAACCCACATATCTTGTGCCTCCTGCATTGGCAGGTGGTTTCCTTACCACTTGTGCCACCTACAATTGGTTTAGTGTTTAGCAAACAAGAAGAGTTTTCCTACCTTTATTCAGATATATCAATCTCAATAGTTATCAACATAGAAGAAAGAATCTCTGCATTCAAAAATAGCCAAAAGACAAATAAATCATACTCCAGTCTTGGGTTTTTAAAACATATGTTAAAAGTATATTGTTAATTCTAAAATTATCTATCAACATAAGATGAAAATATTATTGTTGATTTCAAAACTGACTTCAAAACCTCTGGTTTTAGGGGTGGTTGCAATATATTTTCAAGGTTGCTTTATATAGTGCTTAAGAGTGAAGTTGCTCAGTCTTGTCCAACTCTTTGTGGCCCCGTGGACTGTAGCCTACCAGGCTCCTCCGCCCATGGGATTTTCCAGGCAAGAATATTGGAGTGGATTGCCATTTCCTTCTCCAGGGGATCTTCCCAACCCAGGGATCGAACCTGGGTCTCCTGCATTGTCGACGCTTTACCGTCTGAGCCACCAGGGAAGTCTCCCGGTGCTTATGGTCTACCCCTTAGTGTGTGCACCATAGGAGTTGGCGATGCTTATCTGAAGGTTCTGAAAGTAAGATTGTGAGCTAAGAGGATGTAGAAGGTGTGAATGAACAGAGGAATAAATTATCTA
Organism: Oryx dammah; assembly: GCF_014754425.2. Classification (NCBI taxonomy): domain Eukaryota; kingdom Metazoa; phylum Chordata; class Mammalia; order Artiodactyla; family Bovidae; genus Oryx; species Oryx dammah. The sequence goes on from NW_024070186.1 coordinate 66,016,715, forward strand.
TTATCACCTGAATACACATAAGGATGAATATGTGAATGAAGCACTCTACCCTTACCATTTCAAAGGGTGTATTATCTAAATTCACTGCTCACTGTTTTAATCAGCCATGCTAAATGCTCAAGTCTTCTTTGATACCACAGATTGAGTTATACAGGAGACAAATTACAATTCCATCAGAGAAATTAGACATTGATGTTCTGACTAAAAAATGGTTGCTGTGGAATGTTTTAAAAACAAGTTTGTTGAGTATAACTGAGATACAATAAACTGTGCTTGTTTACAGTGTACAATTTTATAAATACCACACATGTATACAAATGAAAGATAGTTGCTATAACCAAGGGAGTAAAAATAACCATCACTTTGCAAAGTTTCCTCATTGAGAATTCCTCTCTTTCATTTCTCCCTGCACCCACAAAAGCAGTAACCAATGACCTTCCATCCATTATAGATTAGTTTGCATTTTCTAGAATTTTATATGAATGAAATCATACGAAATACTTTTTGTATGGTTGGCTACATTCACTTAACATAGTTATTTTGAAACTCATATTACAGTATCTATCAAAAGTTCATTAAAATATTTTTGTGCTATTTCATTATACAGTTACAGTAATAGATTTTATTTTCTTGGGCTCCAAAATCAATGTGGACAGTGACTGCAGCCATTAAATTAAGAGATGCTTGCTCCTTGGAAAGAAAGCTATGACTAACCTAGACAGCATATTAAAAACCAGAGATATCACTTTGCCGGTCCATATAGTTAAAGCTATGGTTTTTCTAGTAGTCATGTATGCATGTGAAAGTTGGACCATAAAGAAGGCTGAGCACTGAAGAATTGATGCTTTTGAATTGTGGTGTTGGAGAAGACTCTTGAGAGTCGCTTGGACTGCAGGGAGATTAACCAATCAATCCCAAAGGAAATCAACCCTGAATAGTCACTGGAAGGACTGATACTGAAATTGAAGCACCAATACTTTGGCTATGTGAAGGGCTGACTCATCAGAAAAGGTCATGATTCTGGGAAAAATTAAAGGCAAAAGGAGAAAGAGGCAGCAAAGAATGAGATGGTTAGATAGCATCACTGACTCAATGGACATGAATCTGAACAAACTCTGCGAGATAGTGAAGGACAGGGAAGACTGGCATGCTGCAGTCCATGGGCTCACAAAGAGTCAGACACAACTTAGTGACTGACTGAACAACAGCAATAGTAGAATATGAATTTTTAAAGAACATGCTAAACTCACCAACAAAGTGGTTGCATTATTTTTCATTCCAACTCATAGTGTATGAAAGTTCTACTTACTTCATTTTCTCATCAGAATAGAAATGATCACAATTTTATTTTTTTAACCAGTTAAATAGGAACATGGTAGTATTTTATAGTGGTTTTAATCTGCACTTTTGTAAAAACTAATGATGTTGAGCATCTTTCCATGTCCTTATTTGCAATATTATGCCTTATTTGGTGTAGTTGGTGTTCAAATAGGGTGTCCATCTTGAAGGTTAATTTATTTCTTGTGCTACTTGATGCTGTCTACTTCTTTTGCCACTAAACTCCGGGAGTTGGTGATGGACAGGGAGGCATGGCGTGCTGCAATTCATGGGGTCGCAAAGAGTCAAACATGACTGAGCGGCTGAACTGAACTGAGTAAGGCAAAATTGGACTGATAAAAATTAAGAGCAAGTGAGGGCACTGCATAATTGATGCCATGATAGGTGACTTGGAGAAAGACATACAAAAGAACTAATGACCAGCCATCCTTATGTAGCTAATAGAGCCAGTAAAATTCAGGATACAACTGTATTTGACAACCCAGAGGACTGCATGAGCTGGAGGATTAAGAACCATTTATTAAGTTGTGAGAAATAAGCTATTGTTTCTCAGGGATCAAGGTGGGAATCAAGAAGCTGAGAGACAGATAGGTTTGGGGGGGTTTGGTGAAAGCATATTCCTTATCTAGAGATCTTTTGGCCCAATTAACAAAGTCACCAAAAAGAATCTGAATTTGAATGGGCAGATGCCTGTTCAGAAGCATGCTTCAAAATTTCCAGAGTTCCAGAGCACAGGCAATCCTACTAAGCTTTTGGTATCTGATGGCTCAGATAATATGACCTATATTGGAAAATAAATATACACAGTGGAACTTTTGGCAGAAACTAAGAATGGTACTCAGAAGAAACTCCTCAGGTTTTGGTCTATAAATATGTGTGCTATATCTATTCATTATAGCACATTTAAAATAAAACTTCTAGCTTGTTATGGGGTAGTGATTGAAACTGTCTGAACCATAAAAGGATAAAGGATATCAGAGGACCCTTAGGTTGGAAATAGCATCACTCTAGTAAGATGTCAGAATAGAACAAAGGAAGAAAGCCCAAGAAAGTTTGCATATAAAATGAAAGCTGTAGTAAATTCAAAATTATACTATGGGGTGGAAGGAGGACTCCAGGGGAATGCAATACATATGTGAGTGGACTGCTTTGCTCATTGTAAGGCCCACCATGGAGACCCCAGTGTTACCCATCTCTACCACTGTGTTCCTTAAAGCTGATGATTTTCTTCTAGCTAGCTCACTAAAACAAATGGCTAACCATCACAGGAAAAAGTACATAGTCATTCAGTTCAGTTCAGTCGCTCAGTCATGTCTGACTCTTTGTGACCCCATGAATTGCAGCACGCCAGGCCTCCCTGTCCATCACCAACTCCTGGAGTTCACTCAAACTCATGTCCATCAAGTTGGTGATGCCATCTAGCTGTCTCATCCTTTGTCATCCCCTTTTCCTCCTGCTCCCAGTCTCTCCCAGCATCAGAGTCTTTTCCAATGAGTCAACTCTTCACATGAGGTGGCCAAAATACTGGAGTTTCAGCCACAACTGGGTATTTATTGTTTTTGCTTTGGCTCCATCCCTTCATTCTTTCTGAAGTTATTTCTCCACTGATCTCCAGTAGCATATTGGACATCTACCAACCTGGGGAGTTCCTCTTTCAGTATTCTATCATTTTGCCTTTTCATACTGTTCATGGGGTTCTCAAGGCAAGAATACTGAAATGGTTTGCCATTCCCTTCTCCAGTGGACCACGTTCTGTCAGATCTCTCCACCATGACCCGCCCATCTTGGGTGGCCTCACAGGGCATGGCTTAGTTTCATTGAGTTAGACAAGGCTACATTCAAGGTCAGGAGGGGCGGGGTGAGGAGATACCCCTCATCCAAGGTAAGGAGCAGTGGCTGTGCTTTGCTGGAGCAGCCGTGAAGATACCCCACGTCCAAGGTAAGAGAAACCCAAGTGAGATGGTAGGTATCATTGCAAGAGGGCATCAGAAGGCAGACACACTGAAACCATAATCACAGAAAACTAGTCAATCTAATCATATAGTTATTAGTAATTAGTAAATGCTAACAATGAAGAAAAAAATTTATAGGAAAATACTAAGTACAAGCAAAGATATATAGAAAAAGAATTCCTTTACATTGCTGGCAACAGCATAGATTTTTTAAAGCACTTTGGAATAGCATCTTGAATTATCTATTCAATATAAAATTTTTATCCTCAATTCTCCTTTTACACATGTAAGATTTTCTGTAGGGAACATACCTAGGTTTACAAATGCTGAATTTTAGAGTATGTGATCATCTCTAAAGAGAGACTGGAGAACATGGTTCTGTAGGATAACATTGGATCTCAAGGCTCTCAGTATTTTTTTTTTAATAATTTGAATAGCACTGTGAATACAAAGGAGATTTCAATTTTATTTTAGAAAATCACATATTACACATATATTTGTGTTACATACACAAAGCATATTTAATATATTTCAAATGTCTAAAAGTGAGATGATGTTTGTATATTTTACAGACTGAATGCTTATTTCACAGAGGTCTCCTTTTTTAGAAAATCATAAATAAGACTTACATGTAGAACTTGATCAGGTAAATGCTTCTGAACATTGATATAAATCATATGATGAAATATTTGTTTCCCTTGAGGAGACTAAATTGGAGACCTGTCCAGGTTTTTGACAGGCAGATGTAAACCGGGAAAGGGGGCGATCAGGCTATGTTAATGAAATCCACTCCTGTCCTTCTCTTCAAGAGCTCCAGCTTCCAGTGTTTTGTGTGAGTAAGGACAATTCATATTAGTTACTTACCAATTGAGAATTTCATATTATTATGTAAAAGCAGTAAGAGAGAGGTTTCAATGCTGAGTGGCAGAATGAAATACCAGACAATTTCCAGTCACCCACAGTGAAAGGAGGTTAAAGAATGATGCCAAATAAGTGTTGGATTCTGCCTCTAAATTTTAGAAGCCTGAGTCATCAAAAGTATGACTATATACATTTCTTCCAGGAAATTAAACAAGACAATGAAGTGAATGGGGAAAAAAATTTCATCCAAATTAAATGTATAGATTAGCTAAGCAAATAAATAAATAAATACCATGGAGACCAGCTGGAAAGAATGGGGAGATAAGTGTTAGAATAGCTGTGATGGATAAGAGGGTCTTAACAAAACGGAAAAAAAAAAAAAAAAAGCTGTGAGCAAGAGTAAGCCTAATTTTACAAACAATAAATTCTGGAGAGGTTGTAGAGAAAAGGGAACCCTCCTACGTTGTTGATGGGGATGTAAATTGACACGGCCTTTATGGAAAATGGTATGATCCAGCAGTCCCATTACTGGGCATATATCCAGAGAAGACCATAATTCCCAAAGATGCATGTATCCCAATGTTTACTGCAGCCCTGTTTACAATAGTGAGGACATGGAATTAACCCAAATGTCTATCAACAGAGGAATGGATGAAGAAAATGTGACGCATATATACAATAGAATATTACTCATCCATAAAAAGGAATGAATTTGCAGAGATGTGGATGGACCTAGACACTCATACAGACTGAAGTAATCCAGAAAGAGAAAAACAAATATCATATATTAATATGTATATATGGAATCTAGAAAAAGTGGTATAGATGAACCTATTTGCAAAGCAGAAACAGAGACACAGCTGTTGAGAACAAATGTATGGATGCCAAAGGGGGGAAGTTGGGGTGGGATGAATTGGAAGATTGGGATTGACATATATACCCTACTGATACTATGTATAAAATAGATATCTAATGGGAACTGACTGTATAGCAGAGAGAACTCTACCCAGTGCTCTGTGGTGACCTAGGTGGAAAGGAAATCCAAAAAAGAGGAGATACATGTATATGCATAGATGATTCATATTGCTGTACAGCAGAAACTAACACATATATTGTAAAACAACTATACTATAATAAAAGTTGTTTTTGTTTTTTTTAAAGAGGAGGTCTGAAGTAGAGAGATCAGTGAATAGATAAAGAAAAGGAAGTGAAGGAAACTCCCTAAGATATGCCCATATTTGAAAATTACCAAAACTATCACCTTCTGATAAATTTAAAGATGATAACAACAGCATAGTTTAAAGATCTCTTCAAACCTTCTTTTTAAAAAAGGATGTAGAAACTAAGATAGTAGAACAAGAAGCTGAAAATAATATGTCCAAATAAGACCAGGTGAATCTGCAGCTCTATCCCGAGTATGTGATGATACTGACTCAAACCAGCAGCACAGCAGCCACATGTGAGCAAACGGAGACAAGAGTGAGTAACCTAAGGGCTGGGAAACCCAGTCAAGAAGTACTTCCCACTGCAGACAAGATCACCCCACTTGGAGTAAATAACCTGACAGGTGGATCTCAGTGCAATTAAAATTAATAGGTGAATTCATTGGGTCTTGACTGAGCATGACTCATGATCTTGGACAGGATAGCTACTGAAATATTCAATGGAAAGAGTAAGCCACACTGGGATGAATCAGCTGGAAGTAAGACACAAATTAAATTAAAAATAGAACAAACTGGGGGCATAAGAAAGGCAAATTCTGATGCTACTTGAGGAGAGAATGAGAGAAAACAGGTGTCAGAAATTCTGGAGTCAAAAATAAACAAAAGACCAATTTTTCAGTGTTAAGTTGTAACACAATGGACATTCCTAAGATAGGGTTTAGCATGTGAAAGTGAATCAATCAGTACTAGTCAATCAGTCATGTCTGACTCTTTGGGGGATATCATGGACTGTAGCCCTTTGGTTTCTCTGTCCACGGAATTCTTCCGGCAGGAATACTAGAGTAGGTAACCATTCCCTTCCCCAGGTAATCCTCCTTACCCAGGCATGGAACCCATGTTTCCTGCATTGGCAGATGGATTCTTAGCCATCAGAGAAGCCGAAGTAAACTGAGATTATGGGCAGAAATAGAACCAATGGTGGAATAAAATATATCAAGTTTGGAAAAAAAGTTAGAAATGAGAAGAACATGAATGAGTGCTAAATGAGCTCAAGAAATAATTTGAAAAAAATAATAACCTAAAAAGCATTAAATTAGGTTAAAAACAAGAGTGACTAGACATCACAGAAGATTCTAGTGTTGAAACAGATATGGATAATCCAAAATGAAAGAAATCAGACATTGAAAGAAAATACAAAGGATTCTTCACACTGAAGAAAATAAAACAATTAGAAAATCACTGTTTTACAATATCCACCAAGATAAACGAACTAGGTCAAGGTTTCTCAAAATGTGGTCTGACAATCCATGGTAGTTCTAAGACTTTTCATGTAGCCACAACTTCCTCTGTTTTCCAACTGCATATTGGTATGAAGCCAGGTTTTCTTCAAACACTTTAAGTAAAACAACATATTGCAACAGATTGAATATAGAAACAGACATGAGACTTTAAATTCAGAGACATGAAAGAGTTTTACAAAAATGTAAAATGATGCTACTTTTTCCCCTTTTTTTGTTTTTGAAAATATTCATCATAAAAATATGCTTTCATGTTAAAATAAGCAATTGACAACATTGAACTAATAAGTTTATGTAGGAACATGACACACTACAAGTTAAGGACATGCTCTACTGTCAACGAAGAAAGTACTGTTTACAAAATTTACAATGTTTTCATTTATTAAAAAGAAAAACTCTATAATTTTTAAAGAATTGATAAATGCAGAATATGTTCTCTGACAACAAAGTAATTTAACTGGACAGCTATAACAAATGACAACTAGAAACGCTCTGATATGTTCTAAGTCCTATTTAAACTTGACTAAATGAAGAAATAATAGAGATTAAAAATGTCTTGAACTGATTGATAACAAAAATATTATATGTAAAAATCTGAGAATATAGTCAAAATAGTAACAGAGGAAATTTTATAGACTTAAAGGTGAGTAATAGGAAATAAGGAAGGTTATTTATTATCAAGAACTAAGCATTTGTCTCAAGAAGTTGGAACAGCAAAATCAACTCTAAAAGGCAAAAGAAGAGATAATATAGGGATGACCCAGAGAGATGATACGGGGAGGGTTGTAGGAGGGGGTTTCAGGATTGGGAACTCATGTACACCCGTGGTGGATTCATGTCAGTGTATGACAAAAGCAATACAGTATTGTAAAGTTAAAAAAAAAATTAATTAATTAACAATTAAAAAAGGAAAAATATGAAAATAATAAATTGAAAAGAAATCATTGAAATAATACATTAAATTGTTAACACTTTGAGAAGGCTAAAAATAAATACTGAAAATCTGACAGAATGATTTTTAAAAGGATAGGAGGGTGGTTGAAGGCATAAATATTCTATAACCTAAATAAAAATGTCTGGAGAAGGAAATGGCAACCCACTCCAGTATTCTTGCCTGGAGAATCCCATGGACTGAGGAGCCTGGCAGGCTACAGTCTATGGGATCACAAAAAGTTGGACATGACTGAGTGACTAACAATAAATGATAAAGTAGTTGTCACTAAAATCAAACAGGTAGTAAAAAGGTAGTAAGTTACCTTGAAAATTATAATTTTTCAAATTTAGATAACATTAATAACTTTAGAAAAGCATAATATTAAAAATATGTGCAAGAAAGAACTAGTAAAACCAAATAGTTCACTGTCTATAAAAGAAATTAAACTTATAATTTCAAACTTTCCTACAAAGAAAGCTCTGGGTGCCCATGGCCTCACTGGTGAATTCTACAAAGAAATAGAGAAATAATGCCAATTTTATACAAAATTTCAGTATATTAGAAAATGATAATACATTTTCAATCTGATTTTGTTGTGACTAATATAACCTTGATTCAAAACTTAACAAGGATGCTACAAGAAAGAAATATATAACCCAAACTCATTAATGAAAGTAGATGTATAAATTCTAAACAAAATATTAAGAAACAAAATCTACAGTAAATTAAATATTCTAAAGAAAGATGAGTTTACTCAATATACTATTAGATTAACATAAAATATAAATTTTTCCAGTTAGTTTGCCACTTAATAGAAGAAGAGAAAGCATATGTTCAATATTATAATGAGAAATAGTATTTGATACTAGCAATCTAGGAAAAGACTGGCATTTCCTCTTTAAGATGAAGGCTACAGCTATAGCTTTAAAATATAATGTAATTATTTCTCATTATAATATTGACCATATGCTTTGTTTTATTATATCAAGTGGCAAACTAACTAGGTAAAATACTGAAAATGTAGTCTTCAGACTGGGCATAAGACAATGATATTTGCCACTTCCTTTTATATTCAATGGTTTCCTAAATGCCTGTTCAGTTCACTAAACCTACAAAAATAAATAAAACGTGTGAGAACTGGAAAGGAATAAAAAGAAAATCTAACTTTTTTCTAGCTGACATGATCATGTATGTAGAAAATACAGAGGAATTTACCCATAAATTATTACAAGAAAGAATTAGCAAGTGTGCCTGATATAAAGATATGTTTATAATCATATCACTGTATAATATCAATCAAAGAAAAATCTTTTAAAAATGTCACTTATAGTAGCATAAAATATCAAAATGTAAATATCTTAGAATGAATCCAACAAAAAGCATATATGAGTTCTCAAGAGAAAATCAGAAATTTTTATGGAGGGAAAATAAAGAACACCTAAATATACCAGGTTTATGGTATAGAAAAATTAGTATTTTTAAAGATATCCATTCTTCCTAAATTAATCTAGAAGTCTCAATACAAATCTAGAAACTCTGAGAGTTTGTGTATTTGTATATTTGTTGTTTTTCAAGCTGATTCTAATAATTCTGTGGCAATAAAATGACCAAGAATAGGCAAGCCACTCCTAAGAACCAAATTATATTTCTTCTACCAAAAAAGAGGATCACAGTAAAGTTACAGAGGTTAACACAGCTATCACATTGGTACAAAAACATTCAAACATTTTAGTCACAATTCCCAGGAACTGATTCCCAGGAAATCATGGTCAAGATCATTGAACAGTTGTGATTTCTCAAACAATAACACAATAATAATAATAATAAGGTGAATTTTAAATGACACTAAATAATACAAATGTACACAGATGAATCAATAAAGAATATGTTATATATACGTAAAGGAATACTGCTGCTGCTGCTAAGTTGCTTCAGTCGTGTCCGACTCTCTGTGACCCCATAGACAGCAGCCCAACAGGCTCCCCCATCCCTGGGATTCTTCAGGCAAGAACACTGGAGTGGGTTGCCATTTCCTTCTCCAATGCATGAAAGTGAAGAGTGAAAGTGAAGTCGCTTAGTCGTGTCCTACTCTTAGCAACCCCATGAACTGTAGCCCACCAGACTCCTCCACCCATGGGATTTTCCAGGCAAGAGTACTGGAGTGGGGTACCATCGGCTTCTCCGAATGGAATACTACACAGCCATAAAAAAGAATGAAATAATGCCATTTGCAGCAACATGGATGGACCTACAATGTCTGTGACATTGTACAAGAGGTAGTGATCAAGACCATCCCCAGGAAAAAGAAAAACAAGAAGGCAAAACGGCAGTCTGAAGAGGCCTTACAAATAGCTGAGAAAAGAAGAGAGGCTAAAGGCAAAGGAGAAAAGGAAAGATATACACAGTTGAATGCAGAGTTCCAAAGAATAGCAAGGAGAGATTTAAAAAAAAGCCTTCATCAGTGATCAATGCAAAGAAATAGAGGAAAACAATAGAATGGGAAAGACTAGAGATCTCTTCAAGAAAATTAGAAATACCAAGGGAACATTTCATGTAAAGATGGGCTCAATAAAGGACAGAAATGGTATGGACATAAAAGAAGCAGAAGATATTAAGAAGGGGTGGCAAGAATACACACAAGAACTATATTAAAAAGATCTTCATGACCCAGATGACCACGATGGAGTGATCACTCCTCTAGAGCCAGACATCTTGGAATGTGAAATCAAGTGGGCCTTAGGAAGCATCACCATGAACAAAGCTAGTGGAGGTGATGGGATTCCAGTTGAGCTATTTCAAATCCTAAAAGATGATGCTGTGAAAGTGCTGCACTCAATATGCCAGCAAATTTGGAAAACTCAGCAGTGGCCACAGGACTGGAAAATGTCAGTTTCCATTCCAGTCCCAAAGAAAGGCAACAGCCAAGAATGTTCAAGTTCATTTCAGTTCAGTCACTCAATTATGCCAGATTCTTTGTGACCTCATGGACTGCAGTACACCAGGCTTCCCTGTCTATCACCAACCCCTAGAGCTTGCTCAAACTCATGTTCATTGAAATAGTGATGCCATCCAACCATCTCATCCTCTGTCATCCCCTTCTCCTCCTGCCTTCAATCTTTCCCAGCATCAGGGTCTTTTCAAATGAGTCAGTTCTTCACATCAGGTGGCCAAAATATTGGAGTTTCAGCTTCAGCATCAGTCTGTCCAATGAGTATTCAGCACTGATCTCCTTTAGGATAGACTGGCTGTATCTCCTTGCAGTCCAAAGGACTCTCAAGAGTCTTCTCCAACACCACAGTGCAAAAGCATCATTTCTTTGGCACTCAGCTTTCTTTAGAGTAAAACTCTCACATCCATACATGGCTACTAGAAAAACCATAGCTTGACTAGGCGGACATTTGTTGGCAAAGTAATGTTGCTGCTTTTTAATATACTGTTTAGGTTGGTCATAAGTCTCTTCCAAGGGGTAAGTGTCTTTTAATTTCATGGCTGCAGTCACCATATGCAGTGATTTTTGAGCCCCCCAAAATAAAGTTTCTCACTGTTTCCATTGTTTCCATTGTTTCTCCTACAGGGTGTACTAGTAATGAAACGCTGGCAAAGTAATGTTCAGTCTTCAAGCCAGGCTTCAACAGTACATGAACTGTGAAATTCCAGATGTTCCAGATGGATTTAGAAAAGGCAGAGGAACCAGAGGTCAAATTGTCAATATCCGCTGGATCATCAAAAAAGCAAGAGAGTTCCAGAAAAGCAACTACTTCTGCTTTATTGACTATGCCAAAGCCTTTGACTGTGTGGATCACAACAAACTGTGAAAAATTCTTCAAGAGATGGAAATACCAGACCACCTGACCTGCCTCCTGAGAAATCTGTATGTAGGTCAAGAAGTAAAAGTTAGAACTGGACATGGAAAAACAGACTGACTCCATATCAAGAAAGGAGTATATCAAGGCTGTATATTGTCACCCTGCTTATTTAAGTTATATGCAGAATACATCATGTGAAATGCCGGGCTGGAGGAAGCAAAAGATGGAATCAAGATTGCCAGGAGAAACTTCAAGAACCTCAGATACGCAGATGACACCACCCTTATGGCAGAAAGAGAAGAAGAACTGAAAAGCCTCTTGATGAAAATGAAAGAGGAGAATGAAAAAGCTGGATTAAAATTCAGCATTCAGAAAACTAAGATCATGGCATTTGGTCCCTTCATTTCATGCAAATAGATGGGAAACGATGGAAACAGTGAGAGACTTTATTTTGGGGGTTCCCAAAATCACTGCAAATGGTGACTGTAGCCATGAAATTAAAAGCTGCTTGCTCCTTGGAAGAAAAGCTATGACCAACCTGGACAGCTTATTAAAAAGCACATTACTTTGCCAACAAAGGTCCATCTAGTCAAGCCTTTGGTTTTCCTATAGCTACGTATGGAATCAAGACTTGTACTACAAAGAAAGCTGAGTGCTGAAGAATTGATGCTTTTGAACTGTTGTGTTGGAGAAGACTCTTGAGAGTCCCTTGGACTGCACAGAGTCCAGTCTAAATCCTAAAGAAAATCAGTCCTGAATATTCATTGGAAGGACTGATGCTGAAGATGAAGCTCCAATACTTTGGCCACCTGATGCAAAGAACTGACTCACTGGAAAAGACACTGATGATGGGAAAGATTGAAGGCAGGGGGAGAAGGGGACAACAATGGATAAGATGGTTGGATGGCATCACTGACTTGATGAACATGAGTTTGAGCAAGCTCCAGGAGTTGGTAATGGACAGGGAAGCCTCACATGCTACAGTCCATGGAGTCACAAAAAGCAACTGAACTGAACTGTATTGACCTAGAGATTGTCATAGTAAGTAAATTAAGTAAAAAACAGACAGACACCATATGATATTACATATGTGGAATCTAAAATATGATATAAATGAACTTACTAAACAGAAACAGACTCATATAGAAAACAAATTTATGGCTCTCAAAGAGGAAAAGAAGGAAGGAAGGATAAATTTGGAGCTTGAAGATTACCAGATAGAAACCACTATATACAAACTAGATAAACAATAAGGTACTGCTATAGCACTGGAAATATATTCAATGTTGTGTAATAAATCATAATGGAAAATAATATATATACATATAACTGAATCACTTTGATGTATACTAGAAATAACACATTGTAAATCAACTATACTTTAATTAAAAATATGTATATATGCACTATCTACTGCACTCCTTCTTACAAAGTCACTATTAAAATTATTCCCATTTTATTGTGGGGAAAATTTGAACATGTGAATCAATTTGTTCTCAAGCAGAATGGACACGGTTAAGTCAGACATACACTAGATATTCTAATCTAAAAATCACATTTATTTTTTGCTCCTTTCCTAAGCACTAAAGGACACATAATATGCTTTATGGATATAATACTATTATAATACTCCCATATAGAAGGTTTTAGGGTATAAAACTTTTGACCTACTGTGGTGAAGCAGAAGGTTTATTTTTTTAACTTTATACTTACGAATAGAAAAAAAAATAGAATTAAGTAACAATTGAGAAACAATTGTCCAAAGCAAACAGTGATATGCTAAATTAATTAGTGAACTATATTCAATACAGCAAACATAAATCACAATTTATTGTTTATTTTTACTATTCTAATTAGGAATATCACAATCGTGCCTATGATTATAAATCAATTTTGGTTCATACTAATTTTACCTACCATAACTCTTATTTTAAATTACTCTGGCTACTATTTCTCTCAAGCCTATTTTTTCTCTTGTAAATTTTTGCTAATCTAAATTTTTTAAAAGACAATTGAATTTTTCAATATACTTTCATTATAGCCTTTATTTTAAGCTCCCACGGTGTTCTGGGCTTATTTGTTTTATGAAATCTAATTTTATCCAAATAAATGTTTTCAAGTTTCTGTTATGCCATCAAGATGTATTTCTTCATTTAGCTTTTCATCCATAATAAATTTTTTCTTGGACTCAGTCAAAATGTCAAGTTAAAACAATTGGATAAAAACTTCCTGCTCTATAGCTGTTTTAATTTCATTTTTTTCAGATTGTGAAATTGATGTATATACAGAAACTGCCATAGCATAAATGTGAATACAGTTTTGTCTAAAGCAAAGTATATAGGTTTTCTCCTGTATGCCAAAGTCTGACATTAATTATCACAAATTTTATCCTGAATTTGAAGATAATTTTGCCTTACCTCCCTCATAGATTATTTGAATAAAATAAGGCTATGAATGTAAAACATTTTTATAATCTATAAACAGTATGCAAGTATATATCAATTTCTTTATTATTATGAGCTTCCCCAATGGCTCAGCAGGGAAAGAATTCTATATCAATTTCTTTATTAGTAGTATTATTATAATTGAATTTATTAGATTAACACTATTCTCTTGCAGTTCAATCAACTTCTTTGATCCACTTTAGATGGCTGAAGATGTTTCCCATTTTATATTTTCATCTGTTTTTAATATAAATTTATTTATTTTAAGGATGTTAATTACTTTACAATATTGTATTGGTTTTGCCATACATCAACATGAATCTGCCACAGGTATATACGTGTTCCCCATTCTGAACCCCCCTCCCTCCTCCCTCCTCATACCATCCCTCTGGGTCATCTCAGTGCACCAGCCCAGAGCATCCAGTATCATGCATCGAACCTGGACTGGCAATTCATTTCATATATGATATTATACATGTTTCAGTGCCATTCTCCCAAATCATCCCACCCTCTCCCTCTCCCTCTGAGTCCAAAGGACTGTTCTATACATCTGTATCTCTTTTGCTGTCTCACATACAGAGTTATCGTTTCCATCTTTTTTAAATTCCAAATATATGCGTTAGTATACTGTATTGGTGTTTTTCTTTCTGGCTTACTTCACTCTGTATAATCGGCTCCAGTTTCATCTACCTCATTAGAACTGATTCAAATGTATTCTTTTTATGGCTGAGTATACTCCATTGTGTATATGTACCACAGCTTTCTTATCCACTCGTCTGCTGATGGACATCTAGGTTGCTTCCATGCCCTGGCTATTATAAACAGTGCTGCGATGAATATTGGGGTACATCTGTCTCTTTCAATTCTGGTTTCCTTGGTGTGTATGCCCAGCAGTGGGACTGCTGTGTCATAAGGCAGTTCTATTTCCAATTTTTTAAGGAATCTCCACACTGTTCTCCATAGTGGCTGTATTAGTTTGCATTCCCACCAACAGTGTAAGAGGGTTCCCTTTTCTCCACACCCTCTCCAGCATTTACTGCTTGTAGACTTTTGGATCACAGCCATTGTGACTGGCGTGAAATGGTACCTCATTGTGGTTTTGATTTGCATTTCTCTGATAATGAGTGATGTTGAGCATCTTTTCATGTGTTTGTTAGCCATCTGTATGTCTTCTTTGGAGAAATGTCTGGTATACTACCCAAAGCAACTTATAGATTCAATGCAATCCCTATCTAGCTACCAATGGTATTTTTCACAGAGCTAGAACAAATAATTTTACAATTTGTATGGAAATACAAAAAACCTCGAATAGCCAAAGCAATCTTGAGAAAGAAGAATGGAACTGGAGGAATCATGCTGCCTGACTTCAGGCTCTACTACAAAGCCACAGTCATCAGGATAGTATGGTGCTGGCACAAAGACAGATTTATAGATCAATGGAACAAAATAGAAAGCCCAGAGATAAATCTACACACCTATGGATACCTTATCTTTGACAAAAGAGGCAAGAATATACCATGGCTTAAAGACAATGTTTTTAACAAGTGGTGCTGGGAAAACTCGGAGAAGGCAATGGCACCCCACTCCACTACTCTTGCCTGGGAAATCCCATGGACGGAGGAGCCTCGTAGGCTATAGTCCACGGGGTCGCTAAGAGTCAGACAGGACTGAGCGACTTCACTTTCACTTTTCACTTTCATGCATTGGAGAAGGAAATGGCAACCCACTCCAGTATTCTTGCCTGGAGAATCCCGGGGACGGAGGAGCCTGGTGGGTTTCCGTCTATGGGGTCGCACAGAGTCGGACATGACTGATGCGACAGCAGCAGCAGCAGCAGCAGCTGGGAAAACTGGTCAACCACTTGTAAAAGAATAGAACTAGAACACTTTCCAACACCATACACAAAATAAACTCAAAATGGATTAAAGATCTAAATGTATAAACTCAAAACGGATTAAAGATCTAAACGTAATAAGACTAGAAACTATAAAACTCCTAGAGGAGAACATAGGCAAAACACTCTCTGACATACATCACAGCAAGATCCTTTATGACCCACCTCCAAGAATATTGGAAATAAAAGCAAAAATAAACAAATGGGACCTAATTAAACTTAAAAGCTTCTGCACAACAAAGGAAACTATAAGCAAGGTGAAAAGACAGCCTTCAGAATGGGAGAAAATAATAGCAAATGAAGCAACTGACTAACAACAAATCTCAAAATATACAAGCAACTCCTGCAGCTCAATTCCAGAAAAATAAATGACCCAATCAAAAAATGGGCCAAAGAAATAATAGACATTTCTCCAAAGAAGACATATAGATGGCTAACAAACTCATCTAATTTTTTAATTCATGCTTGATATGTCTTATGGAAGAGGTCTTCTATGCCTATTTCAGATGCTATCCAGCATTTTAAATTATAGTTGTCAACTCAGGAATCCTCCCATCTGCTTGAACAAAGCTGAAGGCTGTTTTTTCATCTGAGAAGTCCTTAACCTTAATGTAAATTTACATTTAGTCACATGTGAGCTATAAACACAGAGGGACAGTGTGACTGTGAGTAGGGGAAGCTTAGTTTCCTGTGTTCTTCCTTTACTTCTACACTACTACACACAACATTTCTGATACTAGATGTGTAAGGGATTTTCCCACACCAAGCCATTCTCAGTGACATCAGCTGGATGTCCTCAACTTCAACTCAGTTCTGACACTATCTCCAAGAAGGTAGTGTCAGGGTTCACAGGTTAAGGGTCAGTCCCACAAGACTGCCTTCACTTTAGAAGCCAATCACAAGTAGCAGGTCCCAAGCTTACCCACAGCTGTCTAACTGGCCTATAAATCAGAGAGTTCTAGGAACTCTTCCCTTTCAGATTTATTTGCTAAACAGCTCATGGAACTTAGGCAAATTTACTTATGCTTAGCTTATCATATAATAACGGATATGATAAAGAATACAGATAAATACTCAGACAAAGAGACACAAGAGTGAGGTCTGGGAAAGTTCCAAGTGCAGGAGCTTCTGCCCCAGTGCAGTTGGGTGCATCCACTTTCTGGTATATGTATGTGTACTCCAACTTGGAAGCTCTCCAAATCCTATACTATTGAATTTGTATGAAAGCTTCATCAAGTGGGCTTGATCAATTGATAACTCCATTTCCAGCTCTGGAGAAGGGTGGGTGGGAGGATGACAGTTCCAGGGCTCTAATCATGGCTTGGTCTTTCTGGTGATCAGCCTCCATTCAGGAGCCCAACAAGAGTCACATCTTTAGAACAATGACACTGCTATCACCCAGGAAATTTTAAGGGATTTAGGAACTCCATGTCAAAGACCAAATATTAGGACAAAAGATGCTCCTACTACTCTTAAGGACTTCCCTGGTGGCTCAGATGGTAAAGCGTCCGTCTGCAATGTGGGAGACCTGGGTTCAAGCCCTGGGTTGGGAAGATTCCCTGGAGAAGGAAATGGCAATCCACTTCAGCACTGTTGCCTGGAAAATCCCATGGACAGAGGAGCCTTACTACTCTTATCCCATAGCTAATTACAAGGGCTTTAAGAATTCTGTACAAAAGCTGAGGGCAGAGATCAAACTATATTTTTCTATTATCTTGCAAATCACTAAATAACTTCTATAATATTTAATCTTTTTTTCTAAAATACATTTGATATGATTTCAAACCATGTAAACTAAAATAGATTTTCACTTCTCATGTGGTTAACAGGATGTACCCTCATGCTGTAAATACCAGAAAACAGGACAAAATATATGAAACAACTGTTTTCCAACATTCAGTGAAGTGTCATAAACTCTGAGAGTTAGAGAAATATAATGATAAAGCCAATGGTTTCCCAAAGCTTTCCACCTGGAGGGAACTGCCAGCAAGGTTTACCAGGTAAGGGATTGAATGCTAAGAGGAGGAAAGCTGCTACCAAATTAAGGATCCAGAGATCAGAGTTCTGGCAGGTTGTTACTAATACACAGAGAAGCTTTTAAAAACTGAGAATAAATAAAGAAAACCTTATGGGACAGAATAAGGTGGTTAAATATATAAGTATTTAGATTTCCATGAAAAAGGAGAGAAAAATATTTGGGAAAATGATGCCAAAAATTTTGTCAACACTGATGAAACTCATGAACTAAGAATCCAAGTAAATTATAAAACCACAAATAGGATAAATAAAAAGAAAACCAAACCAAAGCAGATCATAATATCATAATCAAACTACAGAAAAACAATTACAAAAATATTGGAAAATTATTTAGACAAAAGAGATAAATTAGTCAGAGAAACAAATATAAGAATGATGTCAGGCTTCTGAGCAGAAATTGCAAACTAGGGGAAAAAATTCTACGTCCAATAAAAATACCCTTCACAAGTGAATGTGAACTAAGACATTTTCAGACAAATAAAAAGAGAGGATTTTTCACCATCAGACCTCTATTATATGTTAAAATCTCCTTGGGATGAAGGCAAATGATCCCAGATGGAAACTTGCACAAAGGAGTGAGGATTTCCAGAAATGGCAATTATGTGAGCAAATATGTAACAGCTTTCGCTCCCTTTTAAATATTTCTTTGAAAGATAATTGTTTAAATCAAAAAGAATAACAATGTATTGTCATAAGCTCAATGAGCTTTTGACATCTGTAGAACTGAAATATATAACAGCACAAAATAAGAAGCAAGCTATTAAAATCACACTGAGTAATGTGCTGTTGTACATAAATAACTTATGTTATTGATGGGAATCTAAAATTATATACCCATTTGGTAAATGTCTAGTAGCTTCTTATAAAACTAAAATAATCTTACCTTATGGCTCAGAAATTCAATTTACTGACATTTTTCCAAACAAAGCATTCAAGAAATATACATGTATACCAGTGTTTATAAATGCATTCATAGTAGTCCAAATGTGAAAATTATTCCTGTTATTCTATGTGCCCATCAATAGGAAATGGAGTTAAGAAAACACTGATGTAATCATACACCTTCATTTGGGCTTCCCTTGTAGCTCAGTCAGTAAAGAATCTGCCTGCAGTGCAGGAGAACTGGGTTCGATCCTTGGGTTGGAAAGATCCCCTGGAGAATGAAATGGCAACCCACTACAGTATCCTTGCCTGGGAAATCTCATGGACAGAGGAGCCTGTGGGCTGCAGTCCATGGGGTCTCAAAGCATTGGGCACGACTGAGCGACTAACACTTACTTACTTACTTGGGCAGCAATAAAAGGGGACAAACTCCATACAACAACATGGATGCCTCTCAGGAACAGCATGCTGAGAGCACAGGACAACAAATGCAAAGAACACATATTGAACGATTCCATTTATGTGAAGTCTAGTAAAGCAAAACTAGTATATGCTGAGAATTAATCAGAACATTTGTTGCTTCTGACATGGGAGAAGGTTACCATCAAGTTTTCTACTTTAGGTATCAGTTCAGTTCAGTCACTCAGTCGTGTCCAACTCTTTGCAACACCATGAATCACAGCACACCAGGCCTCCCTGTCCATCACCAACTCCCGGAGTCCACCCAAACTTATGTCCATCGAGTCGGTGATGCCATCCAGCCATTTCATCCTCTGTTGTCCCCTTCTCCACCTGCTCCCAATCCCTCCCAGCATCAGGGTATTTTCCAATGAGTCAACTCTTCGCATGAGGTGGCCAGAGTACTGGAGTTTCAGCTTCAGCATCAGTCCTTCCAATGAACTCCCAGGATTGATATCCTTTAGGATGGACTGGTCAGATCTCCTTGCAGTCCAAGGGACTCTCAAGAGTCTTCTCCAATACCACAGTTCAAAAGCATCAATTCTTCGGCACTCAGCTTTCTTCACAGTCCAACTCTCGCATCCATACATGACTACTGGATAAACCATAGCCTTGACTAGACGGACTTTGTTGGCAAAGTGATGCCTCTGCTTTTGAATATGCTGTCTAGGTTGGTCAAAACTTTCCTTCCAAGGAATAAGCATCTTTTAATTTCATGGCTGCAATCACCATACGCAGTGATTTTGGAACCCCCCAAAATAAAGTCAGCCACTGTTTCCACTGTTTCCCCATCTATTTCCCATGAAGTGATGGGACCAGATGCCAGGATCTTAGTTTTCTGAATGTTGAACTTTAAGCCAACTTTTTCACTCTCCTCTTTCACTTTCCTCAAGAGGCTCTTTAGTTCCTCTTCACTTGCTGCCATAAAGTGGTGTCATCTGCATATCTGAGGTTATTAGTATTTCTCCCAGCAATCTTGATCCCAGCATGTGCTTCTTCCAGCCCAGCATTTCTCATGATGTACTCTGTATATAAGTTAAATAAGCAGGGTGACAATATACAGCCTTGACATACTCCTTTTCCTATTTGGAACCAGTCTGTTGTTCCATGTCCAGTTCTAACTGTTGCTTCCTGACCTGCATACAGATTTCTCAAGAGGCAGGTCAGGTGGTCTGGGATTCCCATCTCTTTCAGAATTGTCCACAGTTTATTGTGATTCACACAGTCAAAGGCTTTGGCATAGTCAATAAAGCAGAAATAGATGTTTTTCTGGAACTCTCTTGCTTTTTCCATGATCCAGCGGATGTTGGCAATTTGATCTCTGGTTCCTCTGCCTTTTCTAAAACCAGCTTCACATAAAAGCACAGGCAGGCTTTGAGACATAGAGGAATACAGCAAGTCCCCTACATATGAACAAGTTCCATTCCAGAGCACATTCAGGAGTCCAATTTGTTTGTAAGTCCAACAGAGTTAGCCTAGGTACCTAACACAATCAGACTATACAGTAGTATACTATAAAAAAAATTATAATACTTTTCACACAAATAATGCATAAAAACAAACAGAAAATAAAGAATATATTTTTAATCTTACAGTATAGTACTTTGAAAAGTACAGTAGTACAGTACAACAGCTGGTATACAGGGGCACATTCACATCTTTGAAAGTTCACAACTTGAAGGTCTGTATGTAAGGGACTTAGTGTGCACCCAATTGATGATTGGTTCAATTCCTAATATTACTCTTTCTAAAACATTCTGCCTGTAAATGGCCATATGATTTTCTAATTTTTTTCAGAATAGAAGAAATGCAACATATAAATGCTAAGAAAGTGGCCAATCTTCCCTCCTCAAAAGAGACTTAATATCATGTAGGTTCATCAATTGTTAAAAAAAAAATGCACCATCTGCTGTGGCTTATTAACAATGGGGGAGGTTGTGCAGATGGGAGGACAGTAGACATACAGGCACACTTTATATTTTCCACTTAATTTTGCTGGGAACCTAACAGTTTATTTCCAGATAGAAGAAGAATAAACAAGACTGAGCCATGTTTACTGAGCCTGGACAGAGAACATTCTCTCCAGAAAGTATCAAAAGTAGAGAAAACTACAATTTGAGTGGCCCTTTACTGGACAATCTCATTTAGTGAGAAAGAAAACTAAAATATTGATTCTCAGCTTTCATTCTGCCTCAGATTGCTTGGGAAAGTTTTGAAAAGACAGATGCTAGGGTCTCAATTTAATGATTCAGATGTAGCTGTTCTGGAATATGGAGAAAATCCTCATATTCTTTATACAAATCCCTAGGTTACTCTATACAAGCTATTTTGTCATTATCTTTGTCATAAGGACACAAAAACCTCATTCCACTCAATTTTGTGTCCTAAGAAATATTCCCAATGACTTATAAATTATTCTGCTTTTTCTCTATGCCAAAGTCCAAAAAATGCTCATCAGTGAAGAACTAACTTACTGTAAAGATGAAATAATCCAGAAGGATTTCTCATGGAGTTGATTTATGAATGGTATTGATTCAAGAGAAAAAGAAAAGAAAAATATTAGAAGATGAACACTCAAAAGTAATTATTGCCAAAAATGGTGAAATTTCTGAGCCTCAATAATGCAACAATTTTTATAAAGATCTATGAAGACATCCCATCACTTTATGGCAAATAAAAGGAGAAAAAGTGGAAGCAATGACAAATTATTTTCTTGGGCTCCAAAATCACTGTGGAAGGCGACTGCAGCCATGAAATTAAAAGACGCTTGCTCCTTGGAAGAAAAGCTATGACAAAAGTAAGCAGCATATTAACAAGAATAAACCACTTTGCCAACAAACGTCTGTCTAGTCAAAGATACGGTTTTCCCAGTAGTCATGTACAGATGTGAGAGTTGAACCATAAAGAAGTCTGAGTGCCGAAGAATAGATGCTTTCAGACTGTAGTGCTGGTGATGACTCTTGAGAGTCCCTTGGACTGCAAGGAGATCAAACCAGTCAATAATAAAGGAAAGCAACACTATATATTCACTGGAAGAACAAATGGTAAAGCTGAAGCTCCAATACTCTGACCACCTGATGTGAAGCACTGACTCACTGGAAAAGATCCTGATGCTAGGAAAGATTGATGGCACATGGAAAAGAGGACAAGAGAGGATAAGATGATTGGATGGCGTCATCGATTCAGTGGACATGAGTTTGAGCAAACTCCAGGAGATAGTGAAGGACAGAGAAGCCTGGCATGCTGCAGGGTTGCAAAGAGTTGGACACAACTGAGCAACTGAAAACAACATGAAGACACTATATAAAGATTAGTGAAGACATGGCAAGATCACAGACAAAAATAAGCAAAAACATTATCCTTCCCTACACACTTATCTCACCAAAACCCTCTCTTCCGGTCCCAATTTCCTTAATATTCAAATTCCTCCTTATTCCAAGATGATTCTTATTGGGTTTCATTGTCCTGAACATATTTTACTTCATATCTAGTAAGCTAATGGTGAATGTTGTGATTTAAATTTGGGAAAACTATTCTCAGATTTGCTGTTCAACAATAGTGTTTTGAACATTTTGAGTTTTTTCAAGTGAGAACAATTCCAAATTAATGATCCTTTCTTTCTCAAATTGAAAACAACTTCAAATGCTATTTCAATGCTCACAACATCACTGCAACTGCAAAAAAAAAAAAAAAAACAGCACAAATCACATATAAAAATTCATTTTTAACTGAAACCAACTTGAATATTTTTAAGAGATTCTACATTTATTAAACCAATAACAAAGAATCTATTAGAAGAAGAAGTGTTCAATTTCCAATTTCTTGTAGGGCATGATGTTGACATTTCTGAGGGAAAATGAATATCTGGAAGACTGCTGTTCTCTATTAATCAAAAAACAGACAAATCCTAACAGGAGAGGCAGAGATAATTAAACATCTTCTCACCTCGACCCACTAACACTGCTCAAACTTATATAAGACAGATCCTTTCGAGAAGCAATGAAGAAAGTATTCAATTTTCTATGGCTATTCTGCAAGCCTCGAGGCCAATCCTTTCATGACAGCTACTGCCTGGACTTTCCTAGTCCTATTATTTTAAGTGTATGCCTGGTCCCACTTTTTATCCATTTTCTCAGATAAAATATAAACAAAGTAATTCAAATGTGATGTATAAATAGGACAATTTGGAATATAAATATTCATATCCATAATGTAAAACACTAATAAACTTCCCTTTCTGATTCGGTCTTAATTATGGTAGTGATTAACATAACAGTCCCATGAAGACTTTTTTTTTAAAGGAATTATTTTCCCTTGTGTCTAACATATATGGATTGAGTAAAATTAATATTTTATTTTGCTCAAAATTTTGGATAGTCTTCAAGTTATCTGGACAATGACAGATTTCTTCTTGTGAAGAGGTAATATAAAGGAGTGATATTTTGATAGACACCATGATGAAAAAAGTCCTAAGTTGATGACATAGGAGCAACATACTGCTAAGATACTCTTTTTCTCTTGCTTTCTTCTCTTTTCAAAGATTTCATAAACTGAAATTGACTATTATTGGAAAAAAATCTGGTTTTATTTAAAGTGAAAGTCATTCTGTCATGTCTGACTCTGCAATCCCATGGACTTCACCAGGCCAGAATTCTGGAATGGGTAGCCGTTCCCTTCTCCAGCAGATCTCCCCAACCCAGGAATCAAACCTTGGTCTCTCACTTTGCAGGTGGATTCTTTACCAGCTGAGCCACCAAGGTAGCCCCCAAATAGTGGAGTAGGTAGTCTATCCCTTCTCTAGCAGATCTTCCCGATCTAGGAATCAAACTGGGGTTTCCTGCATTGCAGGCAGATTCTTTACCAGCTGAGCTACCAGGGAAGTCCTCAATTTACCTTATTTAAAGTGACCTCATTTAAACACATGTATAATCAACCAGCTATTGTAAAATATTAATAATCCTATCTCTTGATGGTAGACAATAAAACCTATTAATATTCATTGTTATGAAGGCTATATATTTTGATGATTACTTCAATTAACAACACGACAATTTTTATTACCATTTATAGTATTTAGATCTTTCTATGTATAAAATTCCAATTTCCCTTAAGATGCCTCATCTTCCCCTCCTAAAGTTCTCTTATTTTTCTCTTCCCTGTGACTATTTAGGGTTTAGTCCCAAAGGTATATTGTTATCTCTTTATTTACCAATTTAGCCACAGGAAAAAAAAAGCAGAAAGAAAAAACTTTTTCCCTATAGTATTAACTGAACCAAGATAGGCTGGAAAATTGCAAAGAATTTAACTTTAAAAAATGGGGACAATATTTTAAGAAATTGTGATCCCATCAAAGCACATGAAATTCATTTCCAGGTGCTTAGTTCCACACCTTTTTTCCTAATGACTTTATTAACAGGGGCCATGGAAGAAAAATCAAGTAATTTTATTAAATGAGACAGACGGTCGCTATCAATTTTGCTTGTTAGGTTTAACAAATTCTTCTCCTTTCTCAGGCATAGATTTGCTCAACTAACGCAATGCTCAAATCCTAACTTTTACAAAATGTTGAGTAGGAGGAAATAATTAAATTTCAAACTAAAATTATAAAAATTAACATTGAGCATTTAATTTTTTTTTTCAAATTATGTAATGTTTATTCAAACTGTTGATGAGATCTCAGTGTCTTCAGTATTGCACAGATCAGAGCCAAGGAGAAGGCACTGATCTTCAAACATTCTCATTCCTACTCTGAGTGTATCTCCAGTGGTGCCCACAAATATTATTGAATAAATTAATACTATTTGATCAGGATTACCTCCTAAGTAGGCTTTCACCACAGTCTTTATTTCTTCCAGTCCAATTTATATGCTTTCAAAAAGAATTTTCAGGCACACAAGTTGGGTGTATTCTCAGAAATAGTTAATGTGTCTCCATCAACCATCTGAGCCATCACAGGGCTTCCCTGCCCTTGTGGCTTAGATGGTGAAGAATCTGCCTGCCAGTGCAGGAGATCTGGGTGCAGTCCCTGGGTTAGGAAGATCCCCTGGAGAAAGGAATGGCTACCTACTCCAATATTCTTGCCTGGAGAATTCCATGGACAGAGGAGACTGGTGGGCTACAGTCCATGGTTGCAAAGAGTCAAACATGACTGACCGACTTCCACTTAAACTTTTACTTTCATCAACCACAATAGGACCACCACCCTAGGTGTATTAGGCTCATCAGTATAAGAGCAGTTAATTCTTAATAATGGAAGTGAATCAATTCATTTTTGAGGAAGAACAATTCCTTTCTTGTGGAAAACTGCATTCATCATTTCAGAGGTAAAAATATAAAGCAACCCCAAAGGCAAAGTTTTGGACTGTGAAAAAGTCCTTTTGTACTATATTTAGGAATATCTTTCAAGAAAGCCAAGTACAAAAAGCCTTTGTTGTTTCTTTGGAAAAGACACTTCCTAACCCCATATAAAACTGAAGATGAGAGTACCACACATTATAGCATGTTTTCACAGAAATGTTTGTGTTTGCCGGAGTGGACTCCCAGAAAACAGACTCTGAGATGGTGTTTACTGTTTGAGGTGTTTACTAGAGTTCCTTTGGATGAACACTCATGGAGGAGGAGAAGGGAAGGGGAATGTGAAGGGCAAGAAGTCAAGCTGTGACAACAGTCTCAGATTAACCCCTGGTGAGCCCTGCAGCAAGAGGAGCTCTTCAGAGTTGCCCCCTGTTGAGCTGCAATGGTCAAGCCTCACACTCCTAATTCAGTCAGTCATTGGATATGGACTGTCTTGCTAAAGGAAGTGACTACAGGCAAAGTGACTCATTTCAACTAAGTCTAATCCCTGCAGGAGCTGAGTTGAAGCTTATCTACCAATAGCAATTTCAGCAGCTGGGGCAAGTACATCACTGAAGGGGTATCTACATGGCACATCAAAGTTTCTATCACTTTTCACCTCTTGTTAACTCAGATTCACCTTGGCATGGATACCCTGGTGGACCTATTTTCCTGGAGAAACTTAGTAGAAGAAGGTCAGTGAAACAAAAGCAGCCCCTGCCACCACCACTGCCGAGGGATGATTATTGTGTGCCTCTGCCCTGTCTAGTCCCCTTAGTATCACCTAGTACCTCTTCTAGTCTCAGGGGCTGACTTGGTGCTATGAACCTGTACCTTTGACCCTTTGCTCATCATGGTCTCTTCCTGTTAGGGCTACCAGCACTAAAATCAAGCAAAGGAGTCCCGAAAGGGACCTAAGTGGAATACCTTTGACCCTTTGGTCATCATGGTCTCTTCCTGTTAGGGCTACCAGCACTAAAATCAAGCAAAGGAGTCCCGAAAGGGACCTAAGTAACAAACATATGTCGTCCTGCCCCCATTATGGCACAGCAGCCATGGACCTCATTTTACATTCACTGATGGGTTTAATATAGTACTACATTATATTAAGTATGCTCGTTATACTTAAAACCAATGTTACCTAAGCATGTATATATATATATTTGAATTAGATTATCTTAAGTATGGATTCTATTCATAGTCTTTGCTCAGACTCTGGGCGAGTTAAACTCTCATGCCTTAGTATCATTGCTGTAAAATAACAATAATACCTACCCCACTGTTTTGTTGAAAGAATAGAGATAATTATGTAAAATGACTTATAAAACACCTTGACACATAGCAGGGCACAAGAAATAGTAATAATTATCACAAAAGTTAATTTTTCTATAGGGCTTTCATTTGCATGCCTGATGGAGAAGAGAAATAGGAATGGAGAAAGAAAATTAAAAGCTGCAATCACGTTCACCATTTATATAAAGAAACATGTAGGTATGTAATGATATCATTTAAATAATTCAGACTGATCCCTCTGATCATTACTGTTTACCTATTTGTTCTGTTTCCCAATTCCTTTTTGCCTATAGGATAGTTCTCTAAAGACTTGCATTTAGTTATATTACAAACAGATTGGTGTATGGAAATGTGGTGAACAGCTTATAATATGTGTTTCCCCTTTAGTTTTACCCTAATTACTAATGAGTGGAGTTAATTTCTATGATCCAGGGTTCATCTTACTTTCATAAGAACCAATACAAATAGCTTTTCAACAGATTAAAGTATTATATTTACTATAAACACTTGCTGATAAATTATAGATGGGTAAGTAGATATAGGTATAGAAAGACGTATATACACACATTTTTCAACATTATAAATGGTGTATAGCAGAGGGAACTCTACTCAATGCTCTGTGGTGACCTAAATGGAAAGGAAATCCAAAAAATAGGGGATATTTGTATATATAGCTGATTCAGCAATATGTAAACTTCCAGATGTTCAAGTTGGTTTTAGAAAGGGCAGAGGAACCAGAGATCAAACTGCCAACATCTACTGGATCATCAAAAAAACAAGAGAGTTCCAGAAAAACATCTGTTTCTGCCCTGGTGGCTCAGAGGATAAAGCATCTGCCTGGAATGCTGGAGGCCCAGGTTCAATCCCTGGGTCAGGAAGATCCCCTGGAGAAGGAAATGGCAACCCACTCCAGTACTCTTGCCTGGAGAATCTCATGGAGGGAGGAGCCTGGTAGGCTATAGTCCATGGGGTCGCAAAGAGTCAGACACGACTGAGCGACTTCACTTTGCTGCTTTATTGACTAGGCCAAAGCCTTTGACTGTGTGAAACACAATAAACTGTGGACAATTCTGAAAGAGATGGGAATACCAGACCACCTGATCTGCCTCTAGAGAAACCTATATGCAGGTCAGGAAGCAACAGTTAGAACTGGGCATGGAACAACAGACTGGTTCCAAATAGGAAAAGGAGTACGTCAAGGCTGTATATTGTCACCCTGCTTATTTAACTTCTATGCAGAGTACATCATGAGAAACGCTGGATTGGAAGGAGCACAAGCTGGAATCAAGATTGCTGGGAGAAATATCAATAACCTCAGATATGCAGATGACACCACCCTTATGGCAGTTAGTGAAGAGGAACTAAAAAGCCTCTTGATGAAAGTGAAAGAGGAGAGTGAAAAAGTTGGCTTAAAGCTCAACATTCAGAAAACGAAGATCATAGCATCTGTTCCCATCACTTCATGGGAAACAGTTGGGGAAACAGTGGAAACAGTGTCAGACTTTATTTTGGGGGGCTCCAAAATCACTGCAGATGGTGACTGCAGCCATGAAATTAAAAGACATTTACTCCTTGGAAGGAAAGTTATGACCAACCTAGACAGCATATTCAAAAACAGAGACATTACTTTGCCAACAAAGTTCCGTCTAGTCAAGGCTATGGTTTTTCCAGTGGTCATGTATGGATGCAAGAATCAGACTGTGAAGAAAGCTGAGTGCCGAAGAATTGATGCTTTTGAACTGTGGTGTTGGAGAAGACTCTTGAGAATCCCTTGGACTGCAAGAAGGTCCAACCAGTCCATTCTAAAGGAGATCAGCCCTGGGTGCGTTTTGGAAGGAATGATGCTAAAGCTGAAGCTCCAGTACTTTGGCCACCTCATGCAAAGAGTTGACTCACTGGAAAAACTCTGATGCTGGGAGGGATTGAGGACAGGAGGAGAAGGGGATGACAGAGGATGAGATGGCTGGATGGCATCACCGACTCAATGGATGTGAGTTTGAGTGAACTTCTGGAGATGGTGATGGACAGGGAGGCCTGGCATGCTGCCATTCACGGGGTCACAGAGTCGGACACGACTGAGCGACTGAACTGAACTGATAGCTGACTCACTTTGCTATACAGCAGAGACTAACACAACATTGTAAATGGCTTGCTAGATTTCAGTAATGGCCCAAGTTCTTCATCTCTTCCTGTATGGATTCCATTTGTCAAGCAGCTTTGCTGTAGCTTTCATGATAGAGATGAGCCCCACCTGGCGCCTGGTCCCATGAGAAGAATAAGAGAAATGTGGAACTAAGAAAAACCAAGCCAGCAGATCAGCTGCCCTTCAGAACTAAGCTCGAACTAGAGAATCACCAAGTAAAACCCAGCCTGGATGAGGTGGTCCTCAGAGGATCTGACTGTTTGTGAAAGATGATAAGTGCTTGCTGTTTTAAACCACTGAATTTTGAGTGGTTTGTTATGTAGCAAATTTTCCTGAAATTGGTTATCTTTTTTTTCACATTTCTGAAATTAATTTTCAAAAAAGGGACATTTATTTTCTGATTTCCTCAGATGTCCATAAAATAGTGATTTGACTTTTGATATTAGAAGTTCTAAGCATGATACAAATTTGTATATAGCAAGAATAACTCATTTTCACTCAGGGGAAAATTTTTTTAAATTAAGAGAGTGTAAATCAAGTTATATAGTAGATGAAATTCATGCAGTTAGAATTCAAAATTATATTAAATAAAGGAGAGAATATGCTGCAATTGTAAGTACAGAAGATAGTGGGTGGGTTTGGCATCTACCTCAGCCATTCCTGCCTTACTGAAGAGATGGCAGAAGTTAGGAAGATTTTCATCCCTTTTATGTTCCAAACTCAGTGTTTCATAAATTTATGACTCCCCAAATATAGTTTTGTATCATTTCATAATCTTAAATAAATATTATTTGCTAAGCAGTAAAAGAGAAAAATAAACCAAATTTCTTGAGGAATTTATCTTCTTGTGGGTTTTTATCAAGATACTTACAGTCAATTCATGAAAATATGAAGATGTAATTACATGAAAAAGGAGAATACACATCCATTCTTCCACTAGATTAATAATGTTGAGGTTTTCTTTTGAGAAAGAAAATTAGATGTACAGATCCCTTAGGGAGGATAAATAAGACAATCATATAGGGACAATATTAGTGGTGTCACTTTGAGAGAAAAGGTGGTTGTGTTAGTCACATCTGGGATTAGAGTGAAAAACTGGGTTTAATGGATAAACTTCAGTTCATTATTGAATAGATAATGACACTGGGAAAGCAAATTTAACGTGGGAGTTAAACAGGAGAGGCAAAAACAACTGCTGTTTGGTATCAAGGATTAGAAAATAGGAGAAGCAACCAAGCAAAATGGGCAAGAAATGCCAAGGTCCACATCCAGGACCACCTGACTACTGCCCAGAGTATCTAAGAGGCAGAAGAGCACCTGACGTTTGGCATCTTGAACGCAAGACACACAACATATAGGGGAGAATATGCACACTGATAAACAGCACTAAAGAAAAGAGGGTATGGGTCAAAATATTATGAACTGTTAAATAATTCATAAGACACGTCTTTAAGAAAAAAAGAAAAAGCAGCAAAATGTATGAAGTATCAAGCAAAAAGCTTTTACATTTACTGTAGAATGGAGATTTGGAGACTGTGGAAGTGGGAGAAATGTTTAGAAAAGAAAAAGGATTAATGTTCTCTTCCTTTTACGATTGCTCCATCCTGCTTGGTTTTGGTTATTAATACAGGATACACATCAGGAGTTGAAGAGATTTATACACATCCCAGAGGAATTGTATAAGTTGTTCTCTGTTTCTCCAATACAGTTGCAAACCCTGTAGCGGCTCAATGCACTGCATGTTAATGGCCTTTCAAATATTCTGCAGCAAGTTATCAGAAAACAGTTGGCCATGAGCTCTGATTACTGGAATCTGAGATTCTCCTGTGGAAAGTCTAACAATATAGACTTTGGAAAATTAATGAATCTCTCAAGACCAAGAGAAACTTGATAGTCTAACACAAGGAAAATAAGAATATGTTTCATGATTTACATTTTTGTATTCTGTTTTCAGGGGTGAGATATTTCAGAGGGGACTTTTTAAGGCTGAATATTAAAAATCAAGATTTTTTTTTAATAGAACAGCTTTTATAATGTTTTCTGAAAATAAAAATAGAGTTAAATGGGTAACATGTTTTGCTAAAATAAAGCTAAAATAATATAACACATTATTATTGAATATCAAAATTGAATGAATAAAATGTTGCAAATATTAGGGTAACTGTAAGAACCTAACTTAGTACCATAATTGACATATAAGTCAGATTTTAATTCAATTTCAATTTGATTGTGGCTTTTTACTTTTACTGCTGTATTTAAGGAGTTGAAAAACTACAATAGGAAAGGGTTTTAGCCATATCTGTCATTTTCTCTACTACCCAGAATCTGAAAATTATTCTTTTTGGGGAAATTTCCTGTTTTATGCTGTTCAGTAAAACACACATTCCTGATTCCCACTTTGTCTCACCCCATCTGAGGTAGGGAAAGTCCTGAAACCTAACAGGGTGAAAATTTTGCTCCTCTTTGGAATTTCAAATCTAGTAGAAGTGATGGCAAAACACATGGAGAGTCGAGAAAGTATTCATGATATGGTATTAAGAGACTAACTACAGGGTCAGAAATAAAAATTCAGC
This sequence comes from Oryx dammah, assembly GCF_014754425.2. Lineage (NCBI taxonomy): Eukaryota > Metazoa > Chordata > Mammalia > Artiodactyla > Bovidae > Oryx > Oryx dammah. The sequence continues at coordinate 66,048,125 of NW_024070186.1, forward strand.
AATAGTGCCTTCCTAGCCTGGAAAATCCCATGGACGGAGGAGCCTGGTGGGCTGCAGTCCATGGGGTTGAGAACAGTCAGACATGACTGAGGACTTCACTTTCACTTTTCCCTTTCATGCATTGGAGAAGGAAATGGCAACCCACTCCAGTGTTCTTGCCTGGAGAATCCCAGGGACGGCGGAGTCTGTGGGGTCGCACAGAGTTGGACACGACTGAACTGACTTAGCAGCAGCAGCAGCAGCCACCAAAACTGTTATCAGGCTAGACTGTCTTTTGACTGTCTGGTGTTTCTTGGACATGGTCAAGCAGGAGATGGCAAGTGTGAACATTGACATCGTAGGAATCAGTGAACTAAAATAAGATGGGAATGGGCAAATTTAATTCTGATGACCATTACATCTACTACTCTGGGCAAGAATCCTTTAGAAGAAATGGAGTAGACCTCATAGTCAACAAAAGAGTCCGAAATGCAGTACTTGGGTGCAGTCTCAAAACTGACAGAATGATCTCAGTTTGTTTCCAAGGCAAACCATTCAATATCACAGTAATCCATGTCTATGCTCCAACCACTGATGCAGAAGCTGAAACTGAATGGTTCTATGAAGACCTATAACATCTTCTAGAATTAACACACACACAAAAAAAAGATGTCCTTTTCACCATACAGTAATGCCATGCAAAGTAGGAAATAAACAGATATTTGTAATAACAGGAAAGTTTGGCCTTGGAGTACAAAATGAAGCAAAGGTTAATAGAATTTTTTCAAGAGAATATACTGATTATAGCAAAAATCTTTTTCAAACAACACAAGGGGTGACTCTACATGTGGACAACACTGAAATCAGATTGATTATATTCTTTGCAGCTAAAGATGAAGAAGCTCTATACAGTCAGCAAAAACAAGATCTGGAGCTAACTGTGGTTCAGGTCATAAGCTACTTATTGCAAAATTCAGGCTTAAATTTAAGAAAAAGTAGGGAAAACTAGTAGGGAAATCAGGTATGACCTAAATCAAATCTCTTATCATTATACAATGGAGGTGATGAATAGATTCAAGGGGTTAGATCTGGTAGACAGAGTGCCTGAAGAACTATGGATAGATATTCATAACACTGTATAGGAGTCAGTGACCAAAACCACTTCAAAGAAAAAGAGATGCAAGAAGGCAAAGTGGTTTGAGGAGTCCTTACAAATAGAAGAAAGAAGAGAAGCAAAAGGAAAGACAAAAATGGAAAGATATACCCATCCGAATGCAGAGTACCAAAAAATAGCAAGGAGAGATAAGAAAGCCTTCCTCGGTAGTCAATGCAAAGAAATAGAGGAAAACAACAGAATGGGAAAGACTAGAGATTGTTTCAAGAAAATTAGAGATACCAGGGAACATTCCATGCAAAAATGGGCACAATAAAGGACAGACATGAAATGGCCCCAAAGGAAGCAGAAGAGATTAAGAAAAGGTGGCAAGAATACACAGAAAAACTACAGAAAAAAAGATCTTAATGACTCAGATAACCCAGATAATGATGCTCACTCACCTAGAGCCAGATATCCTGGAGTGTGAAATCAAGTGGGCGTTAGGAAGAATTACAACAAATTACTGCAAAATTGTGCTCATTTTGCAGCTAGTAAGGTTATGTTCAAAATCCTTCAAGCTAGGCTTCAGTAGTATGTGAACTGAGAACTTCCAGATGTTCAAGCAGGGTTTAGAAAGGGCAGAGGTCAAATTGCCAACATTCATTGGCTCATGGAGTAAGCACGGGAATTCCATAAAAACAACTACTTCTGCTTCATTAACTACACTAAAGACTTTGCCTGTGTAGAACACAACAAACTGTGCAAAATTCTTAAATGACATGTGAATACCAGACCACCTTATCTGTCTCCTGAGAAATCTCTATGTGGATCAAGAAGCAACAGTTAAAATCTTGCATGGAACAATGGTTCAAAATCGGGAGAGGATTATAACAATGCTGTATATTTTCACCCTGCTTACTTAATCTATGTGCAAGATACACCATGCAAAATGTCAGGCTGAATGAATCAAAAGCTGGAATCAAGATTGTCAGGAAAAATATCAACAACCTCAGAAAGGCAGACGGTGCCACTCTAATGGGAAAAAGTGCTAAAGAGCCTCTTGATGAAGGTGAAAGAGGACAGTGAAAAAGCAGGGTTAAAACTAAACATTCAAAAACGAAGATCATGACATCCAGTCCCATCACTCCATGGAAAATAGAAAGGGAAAAAAGTGAAAGCAGTAACACATTTTATTTTCTTGGGATTCAAAATCACTGCAGATGGTTACTGCTGTCATGAAATTAAAAGATGTTTGCTCCTTGGAAAGAAAGCTATGACAAACCTAGACAGAGTATTAAAAAGCAAAGACATCACTTTGTCGACAATGTTCAACATAATCAAAGCTATAGTTTTTTACAGTAGCCATGTATGGATGTGAGAGTTGGACCAAAGAAAGCTGAGAGTTAAAGAATTGATGCCTTTGAATCGTGGTGCTACAGAAGACTCTTGAGAGCCCCTTGGACGGCAAGGAGAGCAAACCAGTCAATCCTAAGGGAAATCAACCCTGAATATTCATTGGAGGGACTGATGCTGAAGCTGAAGCTCCAATACTTTGGCCACCTAATGTGAAAAGCCAGCTCATTGGAAAAGACACTGATGCTGGGAAAGATTGAAGACAAAAGAGAAGATGGTTAGAACCACTGACTCAATGGATTTGAATCTGAGCAAACTGCAAAAGATAGTGCAGGACAGGGAAGCCTGGTGTGCTGCAATTCGTGGGATCACAAAGAGCTGGACATGACTTAGTGACTGATGATCAACAACAACATAATAATAATTTCTTTAATTTAATTATGACCTACCTTTCAGACACATGGCTCAATTTCCATGGAGCACTGCAAATATTCAGCTCTATTTCTTTCCCATTTCCTAGTGTCTGATGTTGCAGGCAGAGAGACACACTAATGTCAGCCCTAAGGTAGGTGCCTGCTTGACAAGTCTAAGACAGAGAGAATTTGGGCATAGATAGAATGGATTGAGTGAGGATGAGAAGAGAAATAGATGAGGCAGCTTCTTTTATACTCTACTCCTGTCCCATCCCAATTAATTGGTCTAGGGAGAGAAACCTGATGCAGAAAAAAAGATTTTTTTTTTCTTGTGATGTTTCAAATAGGACCTTGGTAGGAAATGTAGCTATTTTCTAATAGTGATGCAATGAGTTGAGATCCTGCCAAGATAAAGGAAGTGGCAGACAGTCATGTCAATCTGATATGAACTATTTGAAAAATATGAACAGTCATATGTCACATATCACAGGCAGCCATGTGAAGCTAAAGAAATAGGTATGTTCTAGAAATATTCCAACCCTCACTCCTCAATTTAATTTCTTGAAGCCCAGCTACAATCCTGCCCTTTCTCTAGTCTCTTTGCTCACCAATTATCCTTTCTTTTTTCCTTATATTTAAGTAGTATTTCTAGTACTTTAAACCAGAGCTGATTCTCCTCACTAAAAAAGAAAAAAAAAGTGGGGGGGTGGGGGAGAATATAGATGAGCTTCTCTAGTTGAAACCCAGATAGTGGCTCTGCTTGTTTGGCTATTTGGAATCCTCTCCTGCTCTGGTTTCTGAAGCACTTCCAGCAACTCTCTAGACCTTCACAAAAAATTATCATAATAATTTTTAAAACAGTGCCCAAGTAAGGCAATTAGAATTATCTAATGCTGGAATCAAGATTGCAGGGAGAAATATCAATAACCTCAGATATGCAGATGACACCACCCTCATTGCAGAAAGTGAAGAGGAACTAAAAAGCCTCTTGATGAAAGTGAAAGAGGAGAGTGAAAATGTTGGCTGAAAGCTCAACATTCAGAAAACGAAGATCATGGCATCTGGTCCCATCACATCATGGGAAATAGATGGGGAAACAGTGGGAACAGTGTCAGACTTCATTTTGGGGGGTTCCAAAATCACTGCAGATGGTGACTGCAGCCATGAAATTAAAAGACGCTTGCTCCTTGGAAGAAAAGTTATGGCCAAACCATACAGCATAGTAGAAACCAGAGACATTACTTTGCCAACAAAGGTCCATCTAGTCAAGGCTATGGTTTTTCCAGTGGTCATGTATGGATGTGAGAGTTGGACTGTGAAGAAAGCTGAGCGGTGAAGAATTGATGCTTTTGAACTGTGCTGTTGAAGAAGACCCTTGAGAGTCCCTTGGACTGTAAGAAGATCCAACCAGTTCATTCTGAAGGAGATCAGCCCTGGGTGTGCTTTGGAAGGAATGATACTAAAGCTGAAACTCCAGTACTTTGGCCACCTCATGTAAAGAGTTGACTCATTGGAAAAGACTGATACTGGGAGGGATTGGGGGCAGGAGGAGAAGGGGATGACAGAGGATGAAATGGCTGGATGAAACCAGCGACTTGATGGACGTGAGTTTGAGTGAACTCCAGGAGATGGTGATGGACAGGGAGGCCTGGTGTGCTGCCATTCATGGGGTCGCAAAGAGTCAGACACGACTGAGCAACTGAACTGAACTGAACTGAATTGAACCTAATGGTCTTATGTGGGCTTCCCTGGTAGCTCAGACGGTAAAGCATCTGCCTGCAATGAGGGAGACCCAGGTTCTATTCCTGAGTTGGGAAGATCCCCTGGGGAAGTAAATGGCAATCCACTCCAGCACTATTGCCTGGAAAATCCCATGGACAGAGGAGCCTGATAGGCTACAGTCCGTGGGGTCACAGAGTCAGACATGACTGAGTGACTTCAATTTCACTTTCACTTTCACTTTATGAACAATTCTTTATCCACTCCATTTGTCTTGTTTTCTCCTTTCACTCTCCTCCCTTCACCTTATCCCCCTTTGATTTCTTGCTTTTTCTGAATCAGATATCTTCTTCCCTTCCTGAGATCACCCCTCCACATGCCAAAACCCTCCCAAGAATGCAGCTCGGTTTGTATGTCACCATCTACTCTGTTAATCTCTGACCCCATAAACTAGAAGAGATCTCTCTCTCTCTCCTCTGAACTCTTGGGCACTGTGCCACTGGTCTTCCTTCACACTTATCAATCCTGGCCAGTACTATTTTTATTTAAATGCTGCCTAGATTAATCCATAAATATACCAATTGAAGCAGTACAAAAGTAAACTGAACCTAGTGACAACATCTATACAACATATGTGTATTCTATAAACATTATTTGACTGAGGGATGAAATATTTATAGAAGATTGCCCAAAGGATATGATATTAAGTCACTGTAGCCATAGTTTAACAACTATCTTTGTTTTAAGATAGACTACAAATTCTCTAAGCTTTTGAATTCTCCAAGTTCAAGTGAACCATGAACTTCCAGATGTTCAAGCTGGATTTAGAAAAGGCAGAGGAGCCAGAGATCAAATTGCCAACATCTTCTGGATCATTGAAAAAGCAAGAGAGTTCCAGAAAAACATCTATTTCTGCTTTATTGACTATACCAAAGCCTTTGACTGTGTGGATCACAACAACCTGTGGAAAATTCAAGAGATGGGAATACCAGAACACCTGGCCTGCCTCCTGAGAAATCTGTAAGCAAGTCAAGAAGCAACAGTTAGAACTGGACATGGAACAACAGACTGGCTCCAAATAGGAAAAGGAGTACGTCAAGGCTGTATATTGTCACTCTGCTTATTTAACTTATATGCAGAGTACATCATGAGAAATGCTGGACTGGATGAAGCACAAGCTGGAATCAAGATTGCCAGGAGAAATATCAATAACCTCAGATATGCAGATGACACCACCCTTATGGCAGAAAGCTAAGAACTAAAGAGCTTCTTGATGAAAGTGAAAGAGGAGAGTGAAAAAGTTGGCTTAAAAATCAACCTTCAGAAAACTAAGATCATGGCATCTGGACTCATCACTTCATGGCAAACAGATGGGGAAACAATGGAAACAATGACAGACTTCTTTTTGGAGGCTCCAAAACCACTGCAGATGGTGACTGCAGCCATGAAATTAAAACACACTTGCTCCTTGGAAGAAAAGTTATGACCAACCTAGACAGCTTACTAAAAAGCAGAGACATTACTTTGATAACAAAGGTTCTTCTAGTCAAGGCTATGGTTTTCCCAGTAGTCATGTATAGATGTGAGAGTTGGACTATAAAGAAAGCTGAATTGATGCTTTTGAACTGTGGTGTTGAAGAAGACTCCTCTTGAGAGTCCCTTGGACTGTAAGGAGATCCAACCAGTCCATCCTAAGGGAAATCAGTTTTGAATATTCATTGGAAGTACTGATGCTGAAGCTGAAACTCCAATACTTTGGCCATCTGATGCAAAGAACTGACTCATTTGAAAAGACCCTGATGCTGGGAAGATTGAAGGCAGGAAGAGAAGGGGGTGACAAAGGGTAAGACTGTTGGATGACATCACTGACTCAAAGGACATGAGTTTGAGCAACTCCAGGAGTTGGTAATGGACAAAGAGGCCTGGCGTGCTGCAGTCCATGGGGTCACAAAGAGTTGGACATGACTGAGAGACTGAACTGAACTGATGCTAAGTGAAATAAGTCAGACAGACTTTATATAAATTATAATTTATATATATTTATGTATAATTTATATATATTTATATATATACGTTCTAAAACTGAGGCTCATGTGTATGCAATTTGCCTAAGAAGAGCAGAAATTTCTTGAGAATGTACAGATGGCAAGTGCAGCAGAATAGCACTATCACAATGGTATTACAAATATCTGTCACTGACCGATTGTTAGATTAACCACATCAGAATGACAGGGTGATTTTTATAGATTAGAGATTCTTAGATTCTACCAACTACTCTTCTGCTTTGGTAAGTCTTGGGTGCATGCTAAGTCGCTTCAGTCATGTCCAACTCTTTGTGACCCTATGGACTTGTAACCTGCCAGGCTCCTCTGTCCAGGGGATTCTCTAGGCAAGAATCCTGGAATGGGTTGCTGTGTCTTTCTCCAGGGGATCTTCCCGATCTGGTAATTAAGTGAGCCTCTCTTATGTCTCTCTCATTGGCAAGCAGATTCTTTACCATTAGTGCCACCTGGGAAGCCCACAGGTACACACATTTCTTTATATGAAATCAGTAAAAAAAGAGAATTAGATAAACTGAATTTCAACATCATAAGCCTAGAATTGTCAAATTCAAGTTATCTTACATTTATGATAGTTTTGCTAATGGGTTTGAAAATATTCAAAATCAATTTGCTAATATCTCTTTCTCCTAGGTTGGGTGTATTTGGGCATTGGCAACATTTTCTTTGTAATTCTCTCTTCATTTGTTGCCTCTTTAGGTTATAAGCAAATCTTCGAGTTGATACACATTTTTTTAGATTTTCTGATACATTCACTTAAGACACATTCTAACCACAAGACTTAGGAGCTAGGTGTTTCAATGAATGAATTGAATGAATTCACTTACCTAAGCTCTAGGATCTTGATGAAAGTGAAAGAGGAGAGTGAAAAAGTTGGCTTAAGGCTCAACATTCAGAAAACTAAGATCATGGCATCTGGTCCCATCACTTCATGGCAAGTAGATGGGGAAACAGTGGAAACAGTGGCTGACTTTATTTTTCTGGGCTCCAAAATCACTGCAGATGGTGACTTCAGCTATGAAATTAAAAGACACTTACTTCTTGGAAGGAAAGTTATGACCAATCTAGACAGAATATTAAAAAGCAGAGACATTACTTTGCCAACAAAGATCCGTCTAGTCAAGGCTATGGTTTTTCTAGTGGTCATGTATGGATGCAAGAATTGGACTGTGAAGAAAGCTGAGTGCCAAAGAATTGATGCTTCTGAACTGTGGTGTTGGAGAAGACATTTGAGAGTCCGTTGTATGGCAAGGAGATCCAACCAGTCCATCCTAAAGGAGATCAGTCCTAGGTGTTCATTGGTAGGACTGATGTTGAAGCTGAAACTCCAACTTTGGCCACCTGATGAGAAGATCTGACTCATTTGAAAAGACCCTGATACTGGGAAAGATTGAGGGCAGGAGGAGAAGGGGATGACAAAGGATGAGATGGTTGGATGGCAGCACCAACTTGATGTTCATGGGTTTGGGTGGACTCCGGGAGTTGGTGATGGATAGGGCGGCCTGGCATGCTGCAGTTCATGGGGTTGCAAAGAGTCCGAATGACTGAACTGAACTGAACTGAGTTCATTATGTCTCAAGTTTATAATTTAATTTTGGGAGAAAATATGATTTTTCTAAATATTTTATCAGAACTCCAAAATAGCACATAGGTAAGGACACAAAGACCTGTTGACACATAAGGTATTTTCTGCTGCTGCTAAGTTGCTTCAGTTGTGTCCGACTCTGTACAACCCCATAGACGGCAGCCCACCGGGCTCCCCTGTCCCTGAGATTCTTCAGGCAAGAACACTGGAGTGGGTTGCCATTTCCTTCTCCAATGCATGAAAGGGAAAAGTGAAAGTGAAGTCACTCAGTCATCTCCGACTCTTAGCGACTCCATGGACTGCAGCCTATCAGGCTCTTCTGTCCATGGGATTTTCCAGGCAAGAGTACTGGAGTGGGGTGCCACTGTATTTTCTATATCCCTTCAAATATATGTATGTAGGTATAAATATACTCACTTTTATTTTTTTTAATATAAACAAAAGTTTAGGGAATTGTTAGGCTGATGCATTTAAGAGGAAAAAGCATCAGCAGTAAGAATAGGAGGAACTGATTAGTTCATGTAATCACACAAAGATATACAGACATTGTAAGATGGGAAATGAACCCTAACTTCAAGAGATGAGCAAGCCTCAGACAGTTTTTCTGTCACTGGAAGATTAAATTAAATCTAAATCTAATTAAATGAGATGGTGATGGTGTAGAGTAATAAAGGATATGCAGACCAAAAGGGAGGTTCTAATGAAGGAGACAGAGATGTGAAAGGAATAAAAAGCAAGAAACTGTACTGTAAATGGGTCATATTTCCCCTGGCTTATTAAGTAAGGCCCAGACTGCCACTGAGCATAGGTTCTCCTCACATGCAAAGGCACTAATAGGAACAGAGTGAAACTGTTCTGGCTGAGTTGTTTCTCACTTGTTCTAAGTGACCAAGTGCAAGATGATTGAGGAGGTGTCATTCTTAGCTGATTTGATTTTTTGTGATAGCAAAATTCTTAGATCAAGTTCTTATAAGTGGGCATGACCCAATCTAGAAATTAAACAAAATATACTTCATTTGTAAGATTGTTACATTCCTGATCATGTCCACATACACCTTTGTCCTTTATTTTCAAGTAGTTTTAAATCCCTATTTTTACTACTTCATAGGGTGAAGTGAAGAAGTCCAGTTTATCATGAACTTGGGTTACCAGGAGATTGACTTTCTGTCAACAAAATATATGATATTTTTTGTTGTGCAGTTTCTCTTATTATCTTTCCCTATTTACCCCAGGGATGAAGACCATGGACTGTCCCTTAATGCCTATTTTTGATTCTCTTTGCAAACAGAACATTTTAAGTGTCAGATGAGAACATGGCCACTCAGCTATGCTTTCCACCCTCCCTTAGGTCCCAATATGGCCACAACATTCTAACAGTTATGTTACCTTCTGGTCAAAGACATAAAAACTATAAAATATATTCTTATAGTCTTGTAAAAACTGGGAAAATTTGGAAATGGATGGTATATTAGTTATTATGGGATTATTGTTACTTTTCTCAATTGTGACAATGATATTATAGCTATAATATCATTGTGGAGAATGGTTCTTATGTTAGTAATGATTCACAATGTCTTCTATCTATTTTCAAATTGTTAAAATATATATCCAACACTTTTGGATAGATAAGTTTGAACAAGGACTTGATATTAGATGATATTAAAGAAGCAATGTCAATTTTGTTTCATATAATAAACATTTTTATACAACCAGACCCCTAAATTCACAGAAGACCAGAGTAGAAATAAAATCATAAGAGAGACTGTTGCATTATCAGAGTTAAAAAACTGTCAGCAGCCACTAAAAATATGGCCAAATATACTAGGGCAAGTTCTCAATTTAGAATGCAATATGCCAGTTCAAAAGTTAAGACAGTCAAGAGAAGTTGTGACACATGGGGAACAGAAAATAAATCAAAAGGATGAATTCTCCCTGTATATTAAAAATAAAAAACAAGGATCACTCCTGAGGCATTTCCTTCCATTTAATCTATTTTAAAATCTGCTCTTAATAGAAATAAGATGTAACTTTTAATGACAATGACAGTTTTTAGTTCTCCCCCTCCTAATTTGTTAAAATCTCCTGCCAGTCTAGAAAGATCATAGGCCTTATTTCCATGACCAGGTATCTTGTCCAGTATTCAGAATATTAGAGCTTTTGGAAACAGGATCAAAGGTAAAACTAATTTCAGGAAGTCTAAATCACACGAAAGTAATATCTTAACCATTGGAGGATACAGAAGTGAAAGCATTTTATGAATGTCTTCAATGACCTTATAAGGGAATATACAACTCTCTGCCCATCAGGTCACTCTCACAGTGTTATATTTTTCGAGAGGAATAATCAAGTCTGTGAAGCTGTCATTTGTGAGGATATCAATAGCCTCCATGCTACCAAAATACAAATTTGATTTTTCTAACCACATTTTATTTGACTCCTTAGTGATCCTCAGATCTTCTTATACACTTTTTGTCTCTTGGCACAATTGATGTCATTGGCAACTCCTTATTCCTTCTATTTCAAGAGACTTATAAAATTACTGTGTCCTTGGCCATGTTCTCGCTCTTCTCTTTCATTAATATTCTCTCCCAGTAGTCTTATTCAGGCTAAGAATGTGTAATCTATCTTCACTCGGTTGATTCCATATTCCTTTGAACTCTTCCTTTAACAGACTTAAATATTTTCCACATAATCTTTACTTAGATTTATGAGACATATCTGATTTCTTTCTTTTCCTTAATGCCTTCATTAATTCATTAGCCTATCTTGTTAGAGCTTCCAAATTATATCCCATACTTACTTTTCTCCATCAATTTTTATCATCCTGTTCCAAATTACTTAAAACAATGCCATGTACCTACTACCACCACAAGTCAGGGCTAATAAGTTTAAATTATCATGCAACTTTCCAAAACCACACCAAGAACAGAGTCTGATAAAACAAACCATTTTATACCCATCACCAATAGTCAATAATTATCAAAATATCCCTACATTTACCTAATCTCTCTTTTCCTTTTGCTTCTTATTTTTTGACAAATCACTAAAAAGCAAACCACAGGCTTCCTCTTATTTCACTAATAAAAACTTTGGTATGAACGTATTTTCACATAACCATCATGCCATTTGTACATTAGCAATAATAATAATTCCTAAATATCACCTAATATTCAGTTCATATTAACACTTCTTAGCTACCCTAAAATGTCTTTTCAGAGTTTCCTTCTCCGATTTGTCAGAATGCAAACAAGTTCTACACAGTTCACATCAGTGAAATATCTCTTACATCTCTTTTATTTTACAACTATTTACCACATTTTGTCCATTGTTTCACTGGATAAACTAGGATATATCTCCTCCAGAATTTCTAACATCTCTATTGACTGATTTTCCCCCTTCAACATGTCCTTTGCTTATTCCTACAGCTGCTATACTTTCTGAAAGCAATTAGTTAAATCAAGGGGCTAGATGATATTCAGGTTCCATTTTATAGACAACAGTCCTTTTAAGATGTGGCTGTATACTTCCTTCTGTATGACATCATGGAGTTTATTACATCGTTTATCCCCACTGTATGCTAAGATGGATCAATTTAATCAGGTGGGTTCATACCTCTTCCTACCTTTATTGTTCCCTGTCCAAGTAATATTTGATGTTCTATTTTACTCAATATATCTTCCTGTATCTAATGATAAAGGCATAGGCTATTTGACTAGATGGCCATATATATATTTATAGAGATTAAACCATTTTGCATTCCCACCAACAAAGTTTGTGAAATGCCTATTTTCTCACATTTTTACCAAAATAATATATAGTCCAACTTTTGAATTTTTGACTATTTGATACATAAGAAATAATACCTCAGGATTATTATCTTATATTGTATAATTATTAATAATTAATAACTATGATAATATTGCTAGTTATTAGGGAAATGAAACTCAAAACTACAATAAGGAATCACCTCACACCAGTCAGAATGGGTATCATTAAGAAGTCTACAAATAATAAATACTGGAGAGGGTGTGGAGAAAAAGAAACTTTCTTACACTGTTGGTGAAAATGTGAATTGGTACAGCCACTGGGAAATTCTATGGACAGAAGAGCCTGGCAGGCTATACTCCAAGGGGTTGCAAAAGAGTCTGACATGACTTAAAGACTAAACAGCAACTATGGAGAACAGTTCAAAGGGTCCTTAAAAAACTGAAAACAGATTTACCACATGATCCAGTAATTCCACTCCTGAACATATATCCAGAGAAAACTCTAACATAAAAAGATACATGCACCCTAATATTCAATGAAGCACTATTTACAACAGCCAGGACCTGGAAGCAACCAAAATGTCTATCAACAAATAAATGGACAAGGAAGATGCGGTACACACACACACACAAACGCACACAATGGAATATTTCTCAGTCACAAAAAGAATTAAATAACGGTATTATCAGCAACATGGATGAACCTAGTGAAACAATTCAAGGACAAATATATGATATCACTTGTATGTGGAATCTAAAATATGACACAAATAAAGTTACCTATGGAACGGAAACAGACTCAGAGACATAACAAACACACTTATGGGTACCAAAAGGGATGTTTGGGGCGGGGGAAGGGAGAGACAAATCAAGTTTGGGATTTATATACAAGCACTACCATATATATACTAGGTAAACAACAAGGACCTACTGTATACTACTTTTTGGGTCCCAATTGCATTGCTTAATGTCTCAAAATCAATGTTACATATCAGTGGCTATATTAGTTTTCCTAGTTGTGTTTCTGACTTTATTAAGGAACCTCTTGTGTTTTTCCAATTAAACACTGGCTTTAGACTTATATATTAATAAATGTTAAATCACATTAAATATCCATCAATTCCTACATTATTGAGACATTTTCTAATCAAAGATGGGTATTCAATAATGTCAAATAGCTCTATGTGTGAATATTACTACATGAATTTCTCCCCCATATGATGGAAATATTTTTCAGTATTTAGTCACCCTTGAATTTCTGCCCAAATCACTTTATTCACAGTATGACATTTTTATTGCCAATTGGATTTTATTTGCTAATATATTAAGATTTATCAGAATAAAGGTGAGGTAGTAATTTTCTTTTGTTTCTACATGCAATTGCTCTGAATCCTGTTTAATTTTATATACATTTCATGAAAATAATCTATAAGTTTCCTTATTTTTGATACACTGGACAGTTTAATTAACAATTAGAATTTGAAAATTGGTATTTTCTGAGCTCTAAGTTTTATATTATCATACATGCTCATCTGAGCCTAATGGATTTATGAGAGAGCTCTTTTATAAATCTCTGTACATTTTCTAAAATAGAAACTATCTTCTAAAAATTTCTTTCTATCTCTTTAGGAAATTGTATTTTCCTAAAGCTACTCATTTCATCTGGATTTTCAAGTTTATTGACAAATAATTTAAGAATGTAGTCTCATAATTTTTTGAAAATTTCTCTGTAATGAGGCTTATATTTAGTAACATTACTTTTGTGTATTTGTACTTTCTCCTATATACAGGCTCATGCATTACTAATGAGCACAAAAATTATTATATAGCCTGTTTAAATCTTAGCATTTTATCTGTGCAATGTCAATTCCTTCTTCCCCTACTTGGCCTGTATTCCCCTATACTGGGAATCATCAAACACCCTAAAAAATAAATACGGGGTGAAATATTGTTTTATCTCAAGGCTTTTCCCTTTTATCTGGGATCATGTCCAGTGAAGTCCTTGTGGCTTTCATACTCTGTGATGTGTTCAAATGGTCACTGATGCAGTAATAGTTGCTGTCTATTGTCACCTGCTTATTTAACTTATATGCAGAGTACATCATGAGAAACGCTGGGCTGGATGAAGCACAACTGGAATCAAGATTGCCAGGAGAAATATCAATAACATCAGATATGCAGATGACACCACCCTTATGGCAGAAAGTGAAGAACTAAAGACCCTCTTGATGAAAGTGAAAGAGGAGAGTTAAAAAGTTGGCTTAAAACTCAACATTCAGAAAACTAAGATCATGGCATCCGGTCCCATCACTTCATGGCAAGTAGGGAAACTGTGGAAACAGTGACATATTTTATTCTTTAATGCTCCAAAACCACTGCAGATGGTGATAGCAGCCATGAAATTAAAAGACGCTTTCTCCTTGGAAGAAAAGCTATGACCAACCCAGACAGCATATTAGAAAGCAAGATATTACTTTGCCAACAAAAGTCCATCTCGTCAAAGCTATGATTTTTCCAGTAGTCATGGATAGATGTGACAGTCGGACCATAAAGAAAGCTGAGCACCAAAGAATTTATGATTTTGAACTGTGGTATTGCAGAAGACTATTGAGAGTCCCTTGGCCTGCAAGGAGATCCATCCAGTCAATCCTAAAGGAAATCAGTGCTGAATATTCTTTGGAAGGACTGATGCTGAAGCTGAGACTCCAATGCTTTGGCCACCTAATGTGAAGAACTGACTCATTTGAAAAGACCCTGATGCTGGAAAAGATTGAGTCGGAGGAGAAGGGGACAACAGAGGATGAGATGGTTGGATGGCATCACCTACTCAGTGGACATGAGTATGAGTAAGCTCTGGGAGTTGGTGATGGACAGGGAAGCCTGGCGTGCTGCCATCCATGTGGTCTCAAAGAGTTGGACACGGCTGAGCGACTGAACTGAACTGAACTAAACTGAACATCAGGTTTTACAATTGTAGGATTAGTTTGATACAAACCACAATATTAGTACTTTTCAGTTCAGTTATGTTCTTGCAATTATTATCTTTAAGCAATTCTCAAAATGCAGATCAGAGCATATTAGTTTACTACCCTTAATTTTCCAACAACTGTCATTTGCATTTCAGTTTAAATTCCTTACTAATTCCATAAGCTGGGTCTCATTTCACTTTCCTATGCTCTGGCATTCATGTATGTTTCTCAAACACTCAAGCATATATTTTCTGAAGCTCCTGCCCCTCTTATTTTCTCCTCTTGAGACTCTTTAGCACAATATCTTTTTAATGTTAGCCCTATCTCATTTTTCGTACCTTAGCTCAAAGGTCATAGCTGACCACATTCTAGTCACTTTCCAGCATATAGCCGTGTTTTATTTTCTTTGTTATCGTTATAACTGGGAAATTACTTTTGTTTGCTCACTGTTTTCTTATCCATCTTATGAAACCCAGATAATCACGATGGTGTGATCACTCACATAGAGCCAGACATCCTGGAATGTGAAGTCAAGTGGGCCTTAGAAAGCATCACTACAAACAAAGCTAGTGGAGGTGATGGAATTCCAGTTGAGCTATTTCAAACCCTGAAAGATGATGCTGTGAAAGTGCTATACTCATATATTCCAGCAAATTTGGAAAACTCAGCAGTGGCCAGAGGACTGGAAAAGGTCAGTTTTCATTCCAATCCCAAAGAAAAGCAATGCCAAAGAATGCTCAAACTACCACACAATTGCACCCATCTCACACGCTAGTGAGGGCTTCCCTGGTGGCTCAGATGGTAAAGCATCTGCCTGCAGTGCAGGACACCCAGGTTCTATTCCAGGGTCGGGAAGATCCCCTGGAGAAGTAAATGGAAATCTACTCAGCACTCTTGCCTGGAAAATCACATGGATGAAGGAGCCTGATAGGCTACAGTCCCTGGGGTCTCAAAGAGTCAGACATGACTGAGTGACTTCACTTTCACTTTCCCACTCTAGTAAAGTACTGCTCAAAATTCTCCAAGCCAGGCTTCAGCAATAAGTGAACCGTGAACTTCCAGATGTTCACTGGTTTTAGAAAAGCAGAGGAACCAGAGATAAAATTGCTAACATACACTGGATGATCGAAAAAGCAAGAGAGTTTCAGAAAAACATCTATTTCTGATTTATTTACTATGCCAAAGCCTTTGACTGTGTGGATCACAATAAACTGTGGAAAATTCTGAAAGAGATGGGAATACTAGACCACCTGACCAGCCTCTTGAGAAATCTGTTTGCAGGTCAGGAAGCAACAGTTGGAACTGGACATTTAATAACAGACTGGTTCCAAATAGGAAAAGGAGTTCATCAAGGCTGTATACTGACACCCTGCTTATTTAACTTACATGCAGAGTACATCATGAGAAACGCTGGGCTGGAAGAAGCACAAGCTGGAATCAAGATTGCCGGGAGAAATATCAATAACCTCAGATATGCAGATGAGACGACCCTTATGGCAGAAAGTGAAGACTAACTAAAAAGCCTCTTGATGAAAGTGAAAGAGGAGAATGAAAAAGTTGGCTGAAAGCGCAACATTCAGAAAACGAAGATCATGGCATCCGGTCCCATCACTTCATGTGAAATAGATGGGGAAACAGTGGAAACAGTGTCAGACTTTATTTTTTGGGCTCCATAATCACTGCGGATGGTGATTGCAGCCAAGAAATTAAAAGAGGCTTACTCCTTGGAAGGAAAATTATGACCGACCTAGATAGCATATTGAAAAGCAGAGATATTGCCTTGCTAACAAAGGTCTATCTAGTCAAGGCTATGGTTTTTCCAGTGGTCATGTATGGGTGTGAGAGTTGGACTGTGAAGAAAGCTGAGCGCCAAAGCATTGATGCATTTGAACTGTGGTGTTGGAGTAGACTCTTGAGAGTCCCTTGGACTGCAAGGAGATCCAACCAATCCATCCTAAAGGAGATCAGTCCTGGGTGTTCATTGGAAGGACTGATGCTGAAGCTGAAACTCCAATACTTTGGCCACCTCATGCAAAGAGTTGACTCATTGGAAAAGACTCTGATGCTGGGAGGGATTGGGGGCAGGAGGAGAAGGGGACGACAGAGGATGAGATGGCTGGATGGCATCACCAACTCAATGGAGACGAGTTTGAGTGAACTCTGGGAGTTGGTGATGGACAGGGAGGACTGGTGTGCTGAGATTCGTGGCATATCAAAGAGTCAGACACGAACGATCAACTGAACTGAACTGATGAGAGTAGGGAACTTGACTGCTTTGTTCTGTAATGTGGTTTAAGGTCTTGTAGAATACTTGGCAAATAACAGGAACATAATAAAGTTTTGCAAAATGAATAAATGACCATTACATTATCACTATTTTTAATATAAATAAATAATATCTGTAAAATTTTGAGCCTCTTAAACATATTAAAATAGGAAATAAATATTAAGTTCAAAAACAATTTAAACACAACATTTAGGGTCTGATTAGCTGTATTCAATTAGTAGTATTTTGGTCAAACATTTTAACTTTTCATGAGATTCTATTATTTTCAGCTATAAAATGGGAAGAGTAATTAGAACACCTAAAATTTACCTTCCAGTTTGAAAATGTCATGACTTATTTTCTGACTTTTCACAGTATACTTTGTATTTTAACATTTTAATTTGTAGTATAATCTAGTTTATTAAAAAAATCAGCAATACTGCCATATGGCTTAAGAATTTGACTCTTGGGTATATATTAAAAAAATAACACCACTAATTCCAAAGATACATGCACCAATGTACATAGCAGCTTTGTTTATAATTGCCAAGATATGGAAGCAATTTAAGTAGCCATTAACAGCTGAGTGGATGAAGGTGTATTCCATTACATGTATGTATGAATACAAGTCAGTCATAAAAAAAAAAAAACAATGAAATAATATAATTTACAACAACATGGATGAACTTGGAGGGCATTATGCTAAGTGACCTAAGTCAGACAGATAAAGACAAATACTGTATGATATATGTGGAATCTAAAAAACACACACACACACACACACACACAACAAGCTAGTGAATATAATAGAAAAGAAGCAGAACCACAGATATAGAGAACAAACCAGTGAAAAGGGAAGGACAATATGGTGGTGAGGAAGGGGAGGTACAAACTATTAGGTGTAAGCCAGGCTACAAGGCTATATTGTACAACATAGGAAATATAGCCAATATTTTGTAATAAGAGTACATCAGGAGAAACGCTGGACTGGAAGAAACACAAACTGGAATCAAGATTGCCGGGAGAAGTATCAATAACCTCAGATATGCAGATGACACCACCCTTATGGCAGAAAGTGAAGAGGAACTAAAAAGCCACTTGACGAAAGTGAAAGAGGAGAGTGAAAAAGTTGGCTTAAAGCTCAACATTCAGAAAACGAAGATCATGGCATCCGGTCCCATCACTTCATGGGAAATAGATGGGGAAACAGTGGAAACAGTGTCAGACTTTATTTTGGGGGGCTCCAAAATCACTGCAGATGGTGACTGCAGCCATGAAATTAAAAGATGCTTACTCCTTGGAAGAGAAGTTATGACCAACCTAGACAGCATATTCAAAAGCAGAGACATTACTTTGCCAACAAAGGTCCGACTAGTCAAGGCTATGGTTTTTCCAGTAGTCGTGTATGGATGTGAGAGTTGGACTGTGAAGAAGGCTGAGCACCAAAAAATTGATGCATTTGAACTGTGGTGTTGGAGAAGACTCATGAGGGTCCCTTGGACTGCAAGGAGATCCAACCAGTCCATTCTGAAGATCAACCCTGGGATTTCTTTGGAAGGAATGATGCTAAATCTGAAACTCCAGTACTTTGGCCACCTCATGCGAAGAGCTGACTCATTGGAAAAGACTCTGATGCTGGGAGGGATTGGGGGCAGGAGGAGAAGGGGGCGACCGAGGATGAGATGGCTGGATTACATCACGGACTCGATGGACATGAGTCTGAGTGAACTCTGGGAGTTGGTGATGGACAGGGAGGCCTGGCGTGCTGCAATTCATGGGGTCGCCAAGAATCGGACACAACTGAGCGACTGAACTGAACCAAACTGAACCTTTAAAACGTGTATAAAAATTCATCAATGCATTTGTTCCTTTAGGAATTTTATTAACTGTAAATATTTCAAGGGAATTATCTTCTATTTTCATCTCAAATATTTTTATTTAATACTTTTAAAATCTGTTAAATAATGTTTTGAACAAATATCATGATCAAAAGATAAAATCAATATGTATATGTCATAGATGAGAATATTAGTAATATTAAAGTTTCCTGGATGGTTTCTACTCTGCATATTGAATTTGCTGTGTTTTTACATGCATAATGGAATATACTAAAATTGATGACACAATTCTTTTGTTAGAGCAGTTGTGAGATGAAAAGACAAAATCTACATGAAAAAGTTATTAAAAAACAACACATCTCTAATAATAAAAAGATGAAGTTTGTCTCACCATTTATATTTGTCTCTAGTGTTATGAATATTAGATCATATTTTAAGACTCATTCATAGTTTCATAGGATGGTCCAATTTTGATAAGCTTTGGTAGTGCTACTATAAATATAAAAAGATTTATGAATTAATTTTCATATTTAAATTATAAAGTCTTCCAGTACAACTGAAGTTTCAGCTTCAGAGTTAAACTGGATATGTCTTTAGCATTCAAGACACTAACATATTTTAGAACATAGATTAATGTGAAATGTCTTCCTCTCTAGGAAAGTACAATAAAACTGCCTTGCAAATCGGCCTTCTGGGTATATTATAAAAGAATGAAAGCTTTCCTTTTTAGCCACTAAAAAAGTGATATAATTTAAGATTCTCTCTTCAAATTTTATCATTTCCTTATATCACATAGATTATTTCACAAGAGCAATAAAATTTAATAAATTGAAAATATTACATATGTAGTATAATTAAACCATTAAAATCTATTAAAGTGTTACATATCTGAAAAATAACATTAATCACTCTAAGTTTATGTGTATAATAACAATTAGAAACTTATGCAAAGATTAAATCCAAATAATTCCTTGATAATTTAATATGTCACTGTTTTTCCAATGATTATTTTTAGACACATTAGGAATTCATGGCCATATTTTATGTTCAGTAAACTTTTTTTTTTAATGAAAATATCTTTATTGTTTCCTATAATTATAAAAATTTTCATAAAAAGTCAAATTAGAATAAATCAGAAAATGGAAGTCTTTTCCAGTCCTAATCTCCAGAGACAGGGGGGAATCCTTCCTTCTGACTTTTGGAACATGTCCTTTCAAATCTAGTTTTTGCTGATTGCAGACATAAAAGCCTTCAGCAGAGATGAGATAACTATCAGCTGCAACTATTTTAAAGTAAACTTACATGGTGAAAAAAAGGAATATATTGAAGCCTTCTATAAACTATTGTGGAATAAGAAGTGTCCCGACCAGTGTTCATGAGTAGGTAAATGATGATGGTATTGTGCCACCAAAGAAAAATCCTATAATTTCAAAGAGAAGTAAGGAATGAAGTGACCCAACTGAAATCTTACTGCCCATACAAATTATATCCAGCTGCTACCTCATTTCAGTCGTGTCCGACTCTGTGTGATGCCATAGACGGCAGCCCACCAGGCTCCCCCATCCCTGGGATTCTCCAGGCAAGAATATTGGAGTGGGTTGCCATTTCCTTCTCCAACACTTGAAAGTGAAAATGAAGTCACTCAGTCATGTCCGACTTTTAGCGACCCCATGGACTACAGACTACCAGGCTCCACTGTGCATGGGATTTTCCAGGTAAGAGTACTGGAGTGGGGTGCCATCGCCTTCTCCAAAATTCTATGATTTGAGGATATATATCCAAATTGGGTTTTTCTCTGGCCAAAATGAAGCAGTACCTTATCTAGTTGATTCGTTTTGCTTGGAGGTTAACTTTCACAAAGAGCTTACTTAGTACAGAGCCCAACTGAGGCTTTCAGGTAACCCTTCTACATTAAAATGAAGAGGGGCTAAGGGATGGTTGGATTGTTTGGGACTAGCAGATGCAAGCTATCATAGACAAAATGGATAAATGAAAGGTCCTGTTGTATAGCATTGGGAATAATACTCAATATCCTGTAATAATAAACCATACTGCAAAAGAAAAAGTTAACTAAATAATCAGGATTCTCTGTCCATGGGATTTTCCAGGCAAAAACACGGAAGTGGGTTACCATTCCCTTATCCAGAGGATCTTTCCAACCTAGAGATAAAACCTGGTCTCCTGGTTTGTGGATTCTTTACCAGTGAGCCACAAGGAAGTCCTATATATATATCAGTTCAGTTCAGTTCAGTCGCTCAGTAGTGTCCGACTCTTTGCAATCCCATGAATCACAGCACGCCAGGCCTCCCTGTCCATTACCAACTCCCAGCGTTCATTCAAACTCATGTCCATCGAGTCAGTGATGCCATCCAGCCTTCTCATCCTCTGTCGTCCCCTTCTCCTCCTGCCCCCAATCCATCCCAGCATCAGAGTCTTTTCCAGTGAATCAACTCTTCGCATGTTCAGTTCAGTTTAGTTCAGTCGCTCAGTCGTGTCCAACTCTGCGACGCCATGAATCGCAGCATGCCAGGCCTCCTTGTCCATCACTAACTCCCGGAGTTCACTCAGGATCGCATCCATCAAGTCCGTGAAGCCATCCAGCCATCTCATCCTCAGTCGTCTGCTTCTCCTTCTGCCCCCAGTCCCTCCCAGCATCAGAGTCTTTTCCAATGAGTCAACTCTTCGCATGAGGTGGCCAAAGTACTGGAGCTTCAGCTTTAGCATCATTCCTTCCAAAGAAATCTCAGGGCTGATCTCCTTCAGAATGGACTGGTTGGATCTCCTTGCAGTCCAAGGGACTCTCAAGAGTCTTCTCCAACACCACAGTTCAAAAGCACCAATTCTTCAGTGCTCAGCCTTCTTCACAGTCCAAATCTCACATCCATACATGATCACAGAAAAACCATAGCCTTGACTAGACGGACCTTTGTTGGGAAAGTAATGTCTCTGCTTTTGAATATGCTATCTAGGTTGGTCATAACTTTTCTTCCAAGGAGTAAGCGTCTTTTAATTTCATGGCTGCAATCACCATACGCAGTGATTATGGAGCCCAAAAAATAAAGTCTGACACTATTTCCACTGTTTCCCCATCTATTTCCCATGAAGTGATGGGACTGGATGCCATGATCTTCATTTTCTGAATGTTGAGCTTTAAGCCAACTTTTTCACTCTCCTCTTTCACTTTCATCAAGAGGCTTTTTAGTTCCTCTCCACTTTCTGCCATAAGGGTGGTGTTATCTGCATATCTGAGGTTATTGATATTTCTCCCGGCAATCTTGATTCCAGCTCGTGTTTCTTCCAGTCCAGCATTTCTTATGATGTATTATGCATATAAGTTAAATAAACAGGGTGACAATATACAGCCTTGATATACTCCTTTTTCTATTTGGAACCAGTCTGTTGTTCCATGTCCAGTTCTAACTGTTGCTTCCTGACCTGCATACAGATTTCTCAAGAGGCAGGTCAGGAGGTCTGGTATTCCCATCGCTTGAATTTTCCATAGTTCATTGTGATCCACACAGTCAAAGGCTTTGGCATAGTCAATAAAGCAGAAATAGATGTTTTTCTGGAACTCTCTTGCTTTTTCCATGATCCAGCGGATGTTGGCAATTGGATCTCTGGTTCCTCTGCCTTTTCTAAAACCAGCTTGAACATCTGGAAGTTCATGGTTCACTTATTGCTGAAGCCTGGCTTGGAGAATTTTGAGCATTACTTTACTAGTGTGTGAGATGAGTGCAATTGTGTGGTAGTTTGAGCATTCTTTGGCATTGCCTTTCTTTGGGATTGGAATGAAAACTGACCATTTCCAGTCCTGTGGCCACAGCTGAGTTTTCCAAATTTGTTGGCATATTGAGTGCAGCACTTTCACAGCATCATCTTTCAGGATTTGAAATAGCTCCACTGGAATTCCATCACCTCCACCAGCTTTGTTCCTAGTGATGCTCTCTAAGGCCCACTTGACTTCACATTCCAGGATGTCTGGCTCTAGATGAGTGATCACACCATTGTGATTATCCGGGTCATGAAGATCTTTTTTGTACAGTTCTTCTGTGTATTCTTGCCACTTCTTCTTAATATCTTCTGCTTCTGTTAGGTCCATACCATTTCTGTCCTTTATCAAGCCCATTGAAGAGATCTCTAGTCTTTCACATTCTGTTCTTTTCCTCTATGCATTGATCTCTGAAGAAGGCTTTCTTATCTCTTCTTGCTATTCTTTGGAACTCTGCATTCAGATGCTTATATCTTTCCTTTTCTCCTTTATTTTTTGCTTCTCTTCTTTTCACAGCTTTTTGTAAGGCTTCCCCAGACCGCCATTTTGCTTTTTTACATTTCTTTTCCATGGGAATGGTCTTGATCACTGTCTCCTGTACAATGTCATGAACCTCAGTCCATAGTTCATCAGGCACTCTATCTATCAGATCTAGGCCCTAAAATCTATTTCTCACTTCCACTGTATAATCATAAGGGATTTGATTGAGGTCATACCTGAATGGTCTAGTGGTTTTCCCTACTTTCTTCAACTTAAGTCTGAATTTGAAAATAAGGAGTTCATGATCTAAGCCACAGTCAGCTCCCGGTCTTGTTTTGGTTGACTGTATAGAGCTTCTCCATCTTTGGCTGCAAAGAATATAATCAATCTGATTTCTGTGTTGACCATCTGGTGATGTCCATGTGTAGTCTTCCCTTGTGTTGTTGGAAGAGGGTGTTTGCTATGACCAGTGCATTTTCTTGGCAAAACTCTATTAGTCTTTGCCCTGCTTCATTCCGCATTCCAAGGCCAAATTTGCCTGTTACTCCAGGTGTTTCTTGACTTCCTACTTTTGCATTCCAGTCCCCTATAATGAAAAGGACATCTTTTTTGGGTGTTAGTTCTAAAAAGTCTTGTAGATCTTCATAGAACCGTTCAACTTCAGCTTCTTCAGAGTTACTGGTTGGGACATAGACTTGGATTACTGTGATATTGAATGGTTTGCCTTGGAAATGAACAGAGATCATTCTGTCATTTTTGAGATTGCATCCAAGTACTGCATTTTGGACTCTTTTGTTGACCATGATGGCTAGTCCATTTCTTCTGAGGGTTCCTGCCTGCAGTAGTAGATATAATGGTCATCTGAGTTAAATTCACCCATTCCAGTCCATTTCATTTCACTGATTCCTAGAATGTTGATGATTACTTTTGCCATCTCCTTTTTGACCACTTCCAATTTGCCTTGATTCATGGACCTGACATTCCAGGTTCCTATGCAATATTGCTCTTTATAGCATCAGACCTTGCTTCTATCACCAGTCACATCCACAGCTGGGTATTGTTTTTACTTTGGCTCCATCCCTTCATTCTTTCTGGAGTTATTTCTCCACTGATCTCCAGTAGCATGTTGGGCACCTACTGACCTGTGGAGTTCCTCTTTCAGTATCCTATCATTTTGCCTTTTCATACTGTTCATGGGGTTCTCAAGGCAAGAATACTGAAATGGTTTGCCATTCCCTTCTCCAGTGGACCACATTCTGTCAGACCTCTCCACCATGACCCACCTGTCTTGGGTTGCCCTGCGGGCATGGCTTAGTTTCATTGAATTAGACAAGGCTGTGGTCCATATATATACACCCTCAAATATATTTGTTCTTCTGCTCATACTTATCTCATTGCTATGCCTTTTTATTTACTCAAAAGCACAATTATCATAACAATAAACTGTGATATAAATGATTGATATTTATCATTGAACCGTCCTGGCATGCAGATACATAGTTTTCCTTCTCTGCTTCATTCCTGTATATGAGTTGTTTCAAACCTGGTGGATGATCAGAATCACCTGGAGATCTTTTTTAAAAGAATTTCAGATAACTGGGTCTCATTTTAGACCTTCTGAATCAGTTTCCCAGGCATGGCTTATGAAACTGTACAAAAATATAATTAAAATGTACAGATGATCTTATTATTCAGGTATATTTGAAATCATTGCATAAAAAGTCAAAGGTACGAATAATCCCTGTGCCTCAATTATAAACTCTATGGTTAGGGGTGGGAGTTTGCCACAAAGAAGCAATTTTCCAGTACCAACAGCATTTCCCACGGTTCAACTCAATTTGACACACTCTACCTGGATATAGCCTTGAATCCCACAGGTTAGGGGCTCAGTCCCACAAGACAACCCTCACTCCCAACATCAGATGTCAGTGGCAGATCCAGGTTACCACCTGTCCTTCTGACAGACTGGCAATAGTTGGGAGGTTCTAGAGACCCCCCTCCTTGAATTTGTTAATCTGCTAGAGCAGCTCACAAAACTCAGAACATATTTTACTTACTAAATTACCAGTTTATTATAACTCATCAGAAATAGCCAGATGGAAGCGATGTACAGAGCAAGGGGTGTGGTAAGAAAGACATGGAGCTTCCCTGCCCTATTCAAATGTACCACTTTCCCCAAGTCTCCACATGTTCAGCAGTCCAGAAGCTCTCCCATCCCTTTGCTTTGAGGATTTTTACAGCAGCTTCATAACATAGGCATGATTGCTTAAGTCATTGTTCACTGGTTGTCAATCCAACCTCCAGCCCATATCACATCCCTAAGTCCCCAGAGGTCACAGGAGAAGGCAGAGGGGGAGAGGGGATTCAACCTTCTGATAACAGGCTTGGATCTCTGTGCAACCAGCTCCCATCCTTAGGTACAGCCCCAAAGCCACATTATTTATAAAACAAAAAGACAACTTTGTGGATCTCATCCTTTGGAAATTCCAAGGATTTTAAGAGCTGTATGCCAGGAAAAGTGGATTAAGATGAAATATATATTTTATACTTTTCATTGAATTGCATATATATATATAATAGGTGTGCAATTCAATGGAAAGGATAATTTTTTCATAATGTTGCATGCTTTCAAAAGATAACTGAAAATTATTATTTTCCAGCTTTTAACTGTAACAAAGCTTTAAAAAGAAATTAAACAGCCTAGAGGTAGAAAAAGTTAAACTGACAAAGACAGTAAATAATTAATAACTTGTCTATTTTTTGTGTAACTTATTTACTGCTATGATTTCATACAAATAAAAATATCATCTTTCCAGAGGCATAACACTCTATAATTATTAATGCCCAAAATATAGCAATAAAATAGAATTGTAGCATGATAGACCTGTATTTAATAGATAGAATTGGTCACCTATGGACATGGACACAAATGATAATTTATGAAGAATCATGTAAAATGAACTAAAGCCACTAAATGTTAAAATTGCTCTAGTGTTTGAATCATAATTTATATTAGCTTTCATCCTTTGATATTGAGGTGACTTTCCTCCTACATAATAATAAGATTATATTAATTGTGATGACTTCATTTGGAGAAGTGAGTACAGTAGATTGCAAGAAAATTTGAATATAGATATTTTTTTCTTCCAACATGGACACTTATCCTTTAAAAAATTATCTTCAATGATCAGTGTGAAATAGTTGTTACTATTTTCAGAGTAAAAATAAAATGTACAAAGAAATATTTTAATAGTTTGATCATATATTTTATAGAGATAGTTACTATATGCCATCTTTTACTGCTTATGTTCACTTAATTCCCTTTAAATATTTCTCTTCCACATCTCATTGTATTGTACCATCATTTATGGATGATATTTTTATTCTTGCTGGCATTTTAACCTTTTTTAATGGAGAAAAAAATCACATATATATGAACACAGATAAATATACTAACAATGAAGTTTATGTTCTTACAAATAATGCAACAATTTTTCATTACATTTTGAGAGAAATACACTATCATTACTTAATTTGATAAGTAGAGTGAAGTTGCTTTATATCATAATGATTAGATGATACTGCTTAACACTAAATATGTGACATTAGAAATGTAAATGACAAAATGTAAATTATTAAATGTTCATAAATGTTAAAAACAAACAATAAAAATTAATTATATGTACAAATCTTTTATATTCTGAATTTAATTCTCTCAACAAATAAATCTAAGGTCCAAATTTATGAATTTTCTCTGGCATTCTCAATGCCAAAATAATAATAAAAATTGTTTCCTTAAGAACATGGAGTTTAGGATAATTTCTGGAATGTTTTCTTTTTCTTAAGCTACTAAGGACAAGAAATGTTTTCACTACCTATTGGGACATCAAAACACAACTCACAGTATGTTATTATGGAAAAGTATTGAGTAGAAATTTGACCCAGAATTGAGATGAATTCATTGAGATAAAATGTGTTCTCTTCAGCTCTGTTTTTATTTTTTGTTTTACTTTTTGATTGATTCATGTTAGTACAGAAGACATTGTCTCATTTCATCTAGTTTCATTCCAGAGCAGAAAATATCATTCGAACAGAAAAATTCCCTAAAGGTTTTCCTAGTTTATCCTTTTGTGGAGGAGTGACGCTTAGAATTGGACAGTATAAAGCTGGAGCTGTTTTGGTTTTTTTACTCAGCAAAGGACTATAAAATACATAGTATCAAAGTTAAAATAGGCACAGCCCACACTGGCCTTTTGTAAGCCATATATATTTATTGAAGTTTTATGTAGCATATGAAAATATCATATATCAACTTTTATTTGGCTCATGCCACATTTCATCAGAAGGACTGGGCTCATCAGTGATCACTCAGGCACCCAGGAGGATAGTGTAGCCATGATCTCACAATACTGCCATCTCACTATGAGGTTTCAGGGTTTGTGGAGGCAGAGATGAGAGGAATCAGGAATTGAGTGCTGGTAACTATATTGCTCGGAGAAGGCAATGGCACCCCTCTCCAGTACTCTTGCCTGGAAAATCCCATGAATGGAGGAGCTTGGTAGGCTGCAGTCCATGGGGTCGAGAAGAGTCGGATACGACTGAGCGATTTCACTTTCACTTTTCACTTTCATGCATTGGAGAAGGACATGGCAACCCACTCCAGTATTCTTGCCTGGAGAATCCCAGGGGTGGGGGAGCCTGGTGGGCTGCCGTCTATGGGGTCGCACAGAGTCGGACACTACTGAAGCGACTTAGCAGCAGCAGCAGCGGCACTACAGTGCTCAGGAAATCCAACAACATGTTTTAGAAGCAGAACTAGTCATATGTACATTTCTGTTCTCAAAGGGGTAGAGAAAAATAATTTTCCAGACAACTGGAAGTAGAGGAAAACCAGATATTGTGCCTATTGCTAAGTTGTACCATAACATTTGAACAGAAATATTTATTTCAGTAACATTCAAAACATTTTAAATCCATTTTTTTTAATTTTTTCCTCTCTGTTAGTAATACTTGTATGTGTATGTTGAAATGGAAGGTCATGTTCCTAAAACAGTCTGTAGCTAAGACAAGACTGAGTGGGTCACAACAAACTGGAAAATTCAAGAGATGGGAATATCAGACCACCTGACCTGCCTCCTGAGACATCTGTATGCAGGTCAAGAAGCAACAGTTGGAACTGGACATGGAACAACAGACTGGCTCCAAATCGGGAAAGGAGTACATCAAGGCTGTATATTGTCACCTGCTTATTTAACTTATATGCAGAGTACATCATGAGAAACGCCATGCTGGATGAAGCACAAGCTGGAATCAAGATTGCTGGGAGAAATATCAATAACCTCAGATATGCAGATGACACCACCCTTATGGCAGAAAGTGAAGAACTAAAGAGCCTCTTAATGAAAGTGAAAGAGGAGAGTGAAAAAGCTGGCTTAAAGCTCAACATTCAGAAAACTAAGATCATGGCATCTAGTCCCATCACTTCATGTTAATTAGATGGGGAAACAATGGAAACAGTAACAGACTTTATTTTGGGGGGCTGCAAAATCACTGCAGATGGTGACTGCAGCCATGAAATTAAAAGATGCTTGATCCTTGGAAGAAAAGCTATGACCAAACTAGACAGCATATTCAAAAGCAGAGACATTACTTTGCCAACAAAGGTCTATAGAGTCAAAGCTATGGTTTTTCCAATAATCATGTATGGATGTGAGAGTTGGGCCATAAAGAAAGCTGAGCACTGAAGAATTGATGCTTTTGAACTGTGGTATTGGAGAAGACTCTGGAGAGTCCCTTGGACTGCAAGGAGATCCAACCAGTCAATCCTAAAGGAAATCAATCCTGAATGTTCTTTGGAAGGACTGATGCTGAAGCTGAAGCTTCAATACTTGGCCACCTGGTGCAAAGAACTGATTCATTTGAAAATACCTTGATTCTGGGAAAGATTGAAGGCAGGAGGAGAAGGGGACAACAGAGGATGAGATGGTTGGATAGCATCACCTACTCTGTGGACGTGAGTTTGAGTAAGCTCAGGGAGTTTGTGATGGACAGGGAAGCCTGATGTGCTGCAGTCCATGAGGTTGCAAAGAGTCAGACATGACTAAGCGACTGAACTGAAGTGAGGACAAGACAAAGGTTTCAATCTAACTTTATAGCAGAAATAATTTTTATAGCCTTTAATTATAACATATTTGTGAACATTTCAAGATGATTCAGAACTTGCAATAAGGTGCATTTCTCCTCCATTACCTGACATCAATTTCAAATAATAGTTACTGTCAGGAGTTGAAAATGAAGTAGGAAGATACTATCAAGATGGTTTATTATATCAAGGATAGGCTTTGGATTACACAGATTTGGGGCATTACATTTATTTTTCAGCCAGTTAGCCATGCAACAATTACTAAAAAATTCATAAAATTCAGTTTCAAAATTGGTAAAATAGGGGCAAGATAACCTCTTTCAAGTGTTGTCTTGAGATTTAAAGGTATATATCAAAAACGCAGAATATAGTACATTTGACACACAATGTTTCAAAGTGTTATTTTTAATATTTTTATGATACCAAAATGTAATACTCTTTTAACTCTTATATCTTAGTGAATGGCTTTATAATTCAGCTGAAAGAATCATTTATGTGGTGGGGTGTCTAGAGAAAATTTTTATAATGTGAACCACCCAATAAGAAGTCAGTCCATGTCTGTGGTAGTCTACACTGACTAATGATATCATTAAGTACAAGAGAATTACTAATCAAGTTATTTCTGTATTTAGGGGTGTGGTTTAAGGTTCCAAGGAGATTGAGTCATTTCTGAGACAGACAAAGTTTCAGAACAAGGATAACTTTTTGTAAAATATTTTTTTTATTATTATCCTCCCCCTACCTTTCTCGTCAACCACATTTCTACTCCTAGGACCACATTTCAAAGACTAAAGCAAACATATTGGTACCTCAGATCACCAAGGCAAAACCTGCCTCTGCTGCAGGATTGAGGCACATTACCATGTTGAGCACATTCCTTAAAAATATTAACTATCAAGGTAATCATCTCCATGTTCATAATTAGGGGCAGGAGATTAATTGACAACTAAATTTGTAATACAAGTAACCATATATGTTGCCTTTCGTGTAAAAGTATTATTAAATTGTAAGACACTAGGAATTATGTCTACTCGTAGTATAAATAAATCAATATTATAAAGTAGACATTAATGATCAATATTATGATAGAGAATAGGAAGAGCTATGGAACATAAAAGGAAAACATGCAAGCGTAGGGCCCTCTCCTGTAAATCTGGAGAAGGCAATGGCAACGCACTCCAGCACTCTCGCCTGGAAAATCTCATGGATGAAGGAGCTTCATGGGCTGGCCTTTATGAGGTCGCACAGAGTCGGACACGACTGATGCAACTTAGCAGCAGCAGCAGCTTCTGTAAATCTACCTCCGTTCCTTTAAATACTTTCCTAACCTGCATTTCAGTTGCCACCTTGAAGTTATATGCTTTTATTTTCCTTTTGAAGGGTGAAATTGCTTCTATAGACCGTGTTAAATGCCATCAATTTTAAGAATAAACATTAAAATATATTTTGTGTATGAAATATAATTGAATCATAAATTATACATACACAAAATACATACAAGCAATAATTTTTTACAACCTAGTAGCAGGATTGTAACACTGTCATTTTAAATAAGTAGCTAACAATAGTTTCATACTGGTATCTATATGACAAGGGGGAAATTATTTTCATCTAATACATGAATTTACTTGTACTGACTGCTTTGGGAAGCTTGATTTAAAACTTTATTTTATGAGCACTGCTTTCTGTGTTGTTTAACTGAACTTAGTAACCAGAAACTTGTCATATCCTTAGATGCCATGATAGCTGTCTATTTTGAATTTTCTTCAACTATGTCCTAATTTTCTTTTTTTAACAGAAAAAAATCAAAGTTTAATAACATGTATACATAGAAGAGGCCCTCTAAGATATGTTTACCTCAATAATTGTTTCTTAGAACATCAGCATCTGGCCATAATGTATCAATCAAATGTTTCACTCACATTTATAAAAAATAGAAATTAATATGAAATGTTAAAATATCATTACAATGAATACACTATCCCAGGTGACCTATAGATTCAGTGCAACTCTTATATAATTACCAATGGCATATTTCACAAATTAAACAAATAATTTAAAAATTTTTATGGAAACACAAAAGATCCCAAACAACCAAAATTATCTTGAGGAAGCATAAATTTGGAGGAATCAGGGTCCTTGATTTCTGACTACATTATAGAGCTGTAGTCTTCAAAACAATATGGTACTAGCAGAAAAACAAACACATAGCTCAATGGAACAGGATACAGAATGCAAAAATACACCCACACACTTATGGTCAATTAATTTATAACAAAGAAAGCAAGAATATACAATGGAGAAAATAAAGTCTCTTTAAGAAGTTGTTCTTGGAAAACTGGATGACAATATGTGTAAAATGAAATTAAAACATTCTCTAATGCCATATACAAAGATAAATTCAAAATGGATTAAATGTAATATTGGGCACTATAAAACTCTTAGAGAAAAACATAACCAGTACACTCTTTGACATAAATAGCAGCAATATTTTTGGATATATCTCTTTAAGGAAATAAAAATAAAATGAAAACAAATGGAACCTAACTAAATGTAAAACTTTTGCACAGCAAAGGAAACCATCAATGAAACAAAGAGACAACCTACAGAATGGGAGAAAATATTTGAAAGTGACTTGACAGATAAGGGATTAATGTCCATCATATAAAAACAGTTCATATAAATCAACATAAAAAAGCCTGATTAAAATATTGGCAGAACTGAACAGACACTTTTCCAAAGAAGCCATACAGATGGCCAACAGGAATATGGAAAGAGCTCAACATCACTAATTATTAGGGAAATGCAAATCAAAACCACAATGAGATGTCACCTCCCACCTGTCAGGATGTCTGTCACCAAAAAGAATGCAAATAACAAAAGTTGGAAAGGATATTGAAAAAAAAAGGGACCCTTTGTACACTGTCGGTAGGAATGTAAATTGGTGAGCTGCTGTGGAAAATGGTATGGAGGTTTCTCAAAAAACTAAAAAAAGAACTACCATATGACCAAGAAAATCTACTCTTGGGTACTTGTCTGAAAAATAAACAAAACAGTAATTCAAAAAAATATAGGCACCCCCATTATTCATAGTAGCACTATTTATAATTGCCAAGATGGAAGCAATATTAGTGTTCATCCACAGATAAATGTATACAGAAGATATGACATACTCACACAAACACATCTATATATGTATGTATATACATGCACAGTGAAATACTACTAAACCATAAAAAAGATGAATTTTTTTTCCTTTTGCAGCAATATGGATGAACTTGGAGGACATTATGCTTAGTGAAATAACTCAGACAGAGAAAGACAAATTACTATATGATATCGATGTGGATTCTAAAAAACACAACAGAGTAGTGAAATTAAAAGACACTTAATCCTTGGTGGAAAATTATGACCAGCCTAGATAGCATATTGAAAGCAGAGATATTGCCTTGCCAACAAAGGTCCGTCTAGTCAAGGCTATGGTTTTTCCAGTGGTCATGTATGGATGTGAGAGTTGGACTGTGAAGAAAGCTGAGCGCTGAAGAATTGATGCTTTTGAACTGTGGTGTTGGAGAAGACTCTTGAGAGTCCCTTGAAAGGCAAGATCTAACCAGTCCATTCTGAAGGAGATCAGCCCTGGGATTTCTTTGGAAGGACTGATGCTAAAGCTGAAACTCCAGTACTTTGGCCACCTGATACGAAGAGTTTATTCATTGGAAAAGACTCTGATGGTGGGAGGGATTGGGGGTAGGAGGAGAAGTGGTCAACAGAGGATAAGATGGCTGGATGGCATCACCAACTTGATGTACATGAGTTTGTGTGAACTCCAGGAGTTGGTTGCTGTGATTCATGGGGTCACAAAGAGTCGGACACGACTGAACGACTGAACTGATTCAAACGTGAGTCTTCTCCCATTCAGAAGGCTGTCTTTTCACCTTGCTTATATTTTCCTTTGTTGTGCTGAAGCTTTTAATTTTAATTAGATCCCATTTGTTTATTTTTGCTTTTATTTCCAGAATTCTGGGGGGTAGATCATAGAGGATCCTGCTGTGATTTATGTCGGAGAGTGTTTTGCCTATGTTCTCCTCTAGGAGTTTTAGAGTTTCTGGTCTTACATTTAGATCTTTAATCCATTTTGAGTTTATTTTTGTGTGTGGTGTTAGAAAGTGATCTAGTTTCACTCTTTTACAAGTGGTTGACCAGTTTTCCCAGTACCACTTGTTAAAGAGATTGTCTGCAAATGAAGCAACTGACAAACAACTAATCTCAAATATATACAAGCAACTTATGCAGCTCAATTCCAGAAAAAATAAACGACCCAATCAAAAACTGGGCCAAAGAACTAAATAGACATTTCTCCAAAGAAGACATACAGATGGCTAACAAACACATGAAAAGATGCTCAACATCACTCATTATTAGAGAAATGCAAATCAAAACCACAATGAGGTACCATTTCACACCAGTCAGAATGGCTGCAATCCAAAAGTCTGCAAGCAATAAATGC
Organism: Oryx dammah; assembly: GCF_014754425.2. Lineage (NCBI taxonomy): Eukaryota > Metazoa > Chordata > Mammalia > Artiodactyla > Bovidae > Oryx > Oryx dammah. The sequence goes on from NW_024070186.1 coordinate 66,082,068, forward strand.
TGGAGAGGGTGTGGAGAAAAGGGAACCCTCTTACACTGTTGGTGGGAATGCAAACTATACAGCCACTATGGAGAACAGTGTGGAGATTCCTTAAAAAATTGCAAATAGAACTGCCTTATGACCCAGCAATCCCACTGCTGGGCATACACACTGAGGAAACCAGAATAGAAAGAGACACATGTACCCCAGTGTTCATTGCAGCACTGTTTATAATAGCCAGGACATGGAAGCAACCTAGATGTCCATCAGCAGATGAATGGATAACAAAGCTGTGGTACATATACACAATGGAGTATTACTCAGCCATTAAAAAGAATACATTTGAATCAGTTCTAATGAGATGGATGAAACTGGAGCTGATTATACAGAGTGAAGTAAGCCAGAAAGAAAAACACCAATACAGTATACTAACACATATATACGGAATTTAGAAAGATGGCAATGATGACCCTGTATGCAAGACAGCAAAAGAGACACAGATGTGTAGAGCAGAGTTTTGGACTCTGACAGAGAGGGAGAGGGTGGGATGATTTGGGAGAATGGCATTGAAACATGTATACTATCATGTAAGAAACGAATCACCAGTCTATGTCTGATGCAGGATACAGGATGCTTGGGGCTGGTGCATGGGGATGACACAGAGAGATGTTATGGGGAGGGGGGTGGGAGGGGGGTTCATGTTTGGGAACGCATGTACACCCGTGGTAGATTCATGTCAATGTATGGCAAAACCAATACAGTATTGTAAAGTAAAATAAAAATAAAATATTTTTTAAAAAATGTGAGTTTTGATAATATTAGTCTGAAAACTAAAGAAAAAGCAAAATGTTTTAGCTCTATCTTGCCATTAAAATCTCTTTATTGATAGAGAATCGGGGCGTTTGAATTGCTATCTCTAGAATGAAATGTTCTAAGATGGAGGAATGAATGGGCATGAAGGGGAGGACATCAGTTATAATCGTTAGGTATACACTCTCTCCATGCTAAGTTAGCCCATGCAAGAGTTGACTTGATTCTTAGAGAAGCTCTGCTGGTAGAAACAAAAATCAGTGTTTGGGACAAAGTAGAAACATGGAGGGGGAAATAGTGAACTTACTGATCTCTAAATAGATTGGGAAGTCTTGGTAGAGTGAACCATGTGAATTCTTTTCACAAGGGCTCAGTATGATTGTGATGGTGTTTTTTACACAACCACATCTATGTATTAGCTTGATCAGAATTTTATTGTGCTCTTGTAAATGAAGCACAGTAAAATCTGGAGATATTACATATAAAAATTCATATAAGTAAGACAAATAATTATTTTCCTAAAATGGTTTTTCTCATAATATCTGTTGTTTAACAAACATCAGGAAACATTTAAAGTTGTAATACAATATGAAAATGAATGCCAATGATGTTTAATTGTCTGATAAAACCTAAGCTACCTGAAAAATTGAAATTAATTTATACTAAAACATTATCTTTTTATGGCAGGCAGATGTTGGGGTTATGGTATTAGTGAACTAAGGGTTCTTCTCATTCACAGATCAGAGTCTGCTTTTTAATAAATTGAGAAGCCAAGGTCTAACCTTTCTGGCAGAAGATTGGCTTCCTAATTATCCTAGTAATAGCTCTAAATTATTATTCAATGTAGGTCTGTGTCCTACTGTTAGTGGGTCATAATATCCCTCCGGATTCATACTTTTTCTTGTTTTAGTAAAAGATGTGCCATCTGCAGATGATTCGTCTAAATTTTATAAATAACACTGATGTGGTTAGGAAGCTATTCATGCATTTGAAAGGATTCACAAGTGATCTGGGAGACAGACAGCTGATTTCTCTTTAAGATTTATTCTCCCTTCTCTCCTGAAAAAATAACATCAGAAGTTTCACATCACAATACATTATGTTTATCTTCTTAATTTTTCTTTCACTCTAATATAGACAATATTTTGTTTATTTGCTTCATTTTTTTTACATTCCATAAAATTTATTACAACATGGGTTTAGATACAAATTGATTCCACCCATTAAGTGGGCTCCTAATATTTGGAATCCTTCAGCTCCTTCAGAATAAAGTGCCATTTGCAATGGAGACATTCACTGCATTGGATTGATTATGGATTCTTGACACCTGAATTAGGTTCAGAACTAAACTAATTCCTAAGGACTATATATTCCATTGCATATGTATACCACTTTTTTTTTTTTTCCCCATTCATCTGTCAATGGACACAGGTTGTTTGCATGTCCTGGCTATTATAAAAAGTCCTGCTATGAACATTGTGGTGTATGTGTCTTTTTAAATTTAAATTATTCAGGAGACAAAGGAACCATGGATTCAGTCCCTGGGTTTGGAAGATCCCCTGGAGCAGGGCAGAGCAACCCACTCCAGTATTCTTGCCTGGAGAATCCCATGGACAAGAGGCTGTAGGGCTACAGTCTAAGGGTGGCAAAGAGTTGGATAAAACCAAAGCAACTTAGCATTTACACACAGATACCCAGCAGTGAACTTGCAACATCATATGGTAGCTCTGATTTTAGTTTTTAATGAACCTCCATACTGTTTTCCATAGGGAAACAATATATAAAGTTTTATATATACATGTATATATACATATAGTTAATACAGTTAATAAGTTAATACAGTTCCCTATGTTATAAAGTTCATGTTCATTATAAATTTTATTATATATATACATATAATACTATATATATATATATATATATAGTACTACTATATAGTAGTTAGTACATGTTAATTCCAAATTCCTAATTTATCCCTCCTTCCCTGCCCAATTTACATTCCCACTAACAGTGTAGGAGGGTTCCCTTTTCTCCATGCTCCATCCCTCAAATGGCAGAAGTGATTTCACTGGTTTAATGTTACTCTTTCTCAATTTCCACATTACCACCAACTACTCTAGTTTTCTGTGTCTGACTGTGATTATAAGTTTGTAATCAATGTTTTGGCCAGAGGGGGGAAAAATACAAGAACCCCAAGAACACAATATATCTTTCCATATTTTTGTGTTATCTACAATTTCTTTCATCAGTATCTTACAGTTTTGGGTGTCCAAGTCTTTTGTCTTCTTAGGTAGGTTTATTCTTATGTATTTCATTCTTTTTAATGTTATGATAAATGGAATTATTTCCTTAATTTCTCTTTCTGATATTTCATTGTTAGTGTATGGAAATGCAACAGATTACTGTATGTCAATGTTGTTAAAATATCCCCATTGTTAAAATGACCATACTACCCCAGGCAATGTACAGATTCAATGCAATTCTTATCAAATCAGCAATGGCATTTTTCATAGAACTAGAACAAAAATTTTATTTGTATGGAAACATGAAAGACCCAAAATAGCCAAAATAACCTTGATAAAGAAGAACAAAGCTGGAGGAATCATGTTCCCTAAATTCAGACTATACTACAAACCTATAGTCATCAAAACAACAAGGTACTGGCACAAAAGCACTTAGGTCAATGGAACAGTGGAGAGAGCCCAGAAATAAACCAACACACTCATGGTCAATTAACTTGTAACAAAGAGGGCAAGAATATACAATGAAGAAAAGACAGCCTCTTTTAATAAGTGATTTTGGGGAAAACTGGATGGCAACATGCAAAAAATGAAATTAGAACATTATCTAGCATCATATACAAAAATAAACTCAAAGTGGACTAAAGACCTAAATATAAGGCCAGATACTATTAAACACCTAGAGGAAAATATAGCCAAAACACCCTTTGACTTATATGGCAGCAATATTTTTTGCATCTGTCTCCTAGAGTAATGAAAATAAAAACAAAAATAAATGAGACCTAATTAAACTTAAAAGCTTTTGCATAACCAAGGAAACCATAAATAAAACAAAAAGACAACCTACAGAATGGGAGAATATATTTGCAAACAATGCTACTGACAAAAGGTTAATATCTATAATATACAAACAGCTCACACAGCTTAATATTTTAAAAAGTCAATCAGAAAATTGGAAGAAGAACTAGATACACATTTCTCCAAAGAAGATATGAAAATGTCAAACAGGCACATGAAAAGATGCTCAGTATTGCTAAGTATTAAAGAAATACAAAGCAAAAGTGTAAGGAGGTACAACTCACACCAGTCAGAATGGGCATCATAAAAAATTTATGAATAATAAATGCTAGAGTGGATGTGGAGAAAAGGGAACCCTCCTACACTGTTGTTGGATATGTAAATTGGTGCAGCCACTGCGGAGAACAGTATGGAGGTTCCTCAAAAAAATAAAAATAGAATTACCATATGGCCAGCAATCCATGCCTGGGCACATATCCAGAATAAAAATAACTGAAAAAGATCCATACATCCCAATGTTCATTGCAGCACTGTTTACAATACCCAGGACATGGAAGCAACCTAACTGTCCATCAACAGAGGAGTGAATAAAGATGATGCACATATATACAATGGAATATTACTCAGTCATCAAAAGGAATGGAATAATGTCATTTGCAGAGATGTGGGTAGAACTAGAGACTATCATACTGAGAGAAGTAGGTGAGAAAAAGAAAAGCAAATATTGTATAATGTTGTTTACATATGGAATCTAAAAATATAGATTGATTTAGTTGCAAAGCAGAAATAGAGACACAGATGAAAGGAACAAACTTATGGATACCAAGGGGGGAGTGGGGAGTGCAACAAATTGGGAGATTGGGATTGACATATATATATATATATGTCAATACATACATACATACTATGTATAAAATAGATAACTAATAGATAACTACTGTATAGCACAGGGAACTCTACTCAGTCCTCTGTAGTGACCTAAATGGGAAGAAAATCTAAAAAAGAGGCTGCTGCTGCTGCTAAGTCACATCAGTCCTGTCTGACTCTGTGCAACCCCATAGACGGCAGCCCACCAGGCTCCTCTGTCCCTGGAATTCTCCAGGCAAGAACATTGGAGTGGGTTGCCATTTCCTTCTCCAATGCATGAAAGTGAAAAGTGAAAGTGAAGTCGCTCAGTCGTGTCTGACTCTTCGCAACCCCATGGACTGCAGCCTACCAGGCTCCTCCTTCCCTGCGATTTTCCTGGCAAGAGTACTAGAGTGGGGTGCCATTGCCTTCGCCACTAAAAAAGAGGAGATGCATATACATGTATAACTGATTCACTTTGGTGTACAGCAGAAACAAATATAATATTGTAAAGCAAATATACTACAGTAATATTTTATTTAAAAAGAAGATTTAGAAAAAGAATAACAAGTTAGTTCAAGTGTGAAGCAACTGGAATGCTCATATATTGCTGATTTTAGTAGATATTGATACTACACAATCACTATAGAACCTTTTTTGACAGAATCTACTACATTTGAACACATGCATAACTCTTGACAGGGCAATTCAACTCAAAGATAAAAACTTAATAGAAATGTATATGTATATTCATCAAAATACATGCAGATGGAGGTTCCAGAAGGACTACTATAATAAGCAAAACTGGAAACAATATAAATACCATCAAATCAAAGGCAGATAAATGAATCATGTTATATTTACACAATGGAATACTACCTAATAATTCAAATATTCTATATAGCTATATGCAAGAACATAGATGAATCTGGGAGTGAAAAAGTAAGACACAAAAGAATATAAGCAACTTGACTCCAAATATAAAATTTTAAATCAGACAAAACTAATGTGCTGTGCAAAAGTTGTTATATTTGGAGAGTAGTTATATTTGGAGAAGGTGAGTGACTAGGAAGGACATCATGGTTTCTATTGTCTTGTCAACCTTTCTTTTCTCATTCTGAGTGACTGCTATATCAATGTTTTCCTATGGAAATCCATTGTGGTATATACTTCCAAAATATGCACTTCATGCATATGTGTTATACATCAATAAAATGTGTATCCTTAAAACGGTAATGAAAAATATTATCTCACAGTTTTGTTAGGTGGACTAAATGAAGCCATGTATGAGGAAGCACTATGTTGTCCATGAAGTGCTGGTAACATTATGAATGTCGCACAGGAAATGTGATTGTTGTTATGAATGTGTGGGATCATAATATGAATTCTGACCCAGTAAAATATTACTTTGTACATCACTCACCTTTTCAAATTTTCTTTCTTGACTGTGTTTAGAGAACACCTTGAATCATACTGAATTTCTCTTTCCAGCTTTGTGAATGCCAACAAAGTCATTTTAATATACCCAGATTCACCTTCAGAAGAAAGTAACTCTGCTTCTCCAATATAAAGTTTCATAAGGGAGAATGGGTTTAGTATTGCATAGATCTTTAGGATCACTACCTATTTCAAGTTCTTCCACTCTACTGGAAAAATGAAATTCTGAGGCAATTAGTAACAAAGGAATTGCCAGCAAATATTAAGATGAGCTTGCAATCAGCAAGAAGACCCAAAGATCTGGCCTTAGAATCTTTCTTTAGAAAGAAATATAATAAAGCTGGACTTGGGATCAGAACACAGGAAGCAAAATTCTAGCTTCACCAGTTATCAGATAAATGCAGGTAAAGAAGTTTTGGTTTTTTAACTTTCCGAGATTCATTTTCAGTAAAATGAAAATAGTTATCTAATAAGTTTGCTAGCAGATTACATTAATACATGTACAGTATTTAGAATATAGCAAGTATTACCTAACAAATCTGCAACAGACAAACTTAAAATTCAGTATATTGACTTGAAATTGGTGCTCCTGATTGACATTCAGCTCTCTTCCTCAGTCACAATAATCTCCTTCTTGAGACTCAGCCAACAACCAAAAACTGGTTGTTTCTAAGATTTCTAAACTTGTCTTAAGCTTATATAAAAGGAAAAGAGTAGGAAGGACTGTGTGTGGCAAGCTGCAAAGCGATTTACATCACTTTTATCCATTCCTTTCTCTTAAACACAGACATGTCAACTCAACTAACTGAAAGGGTGGGGGGCGGGGGGCGGGTAGTTCAGTTATGTGGCCAGGAAGAAAAGAGAAATGGAAATGGAAAACACCTAGCTGATTTCTGCCTTAGGTCTCTGTTTCATTCATCCTCCCTTTCAGATAATTATAGTTCTTTAGTAGTTTAGCTTTGAAAAAGGTTATATAGCCAAAGGTAAGTAATTAAGCAAAATGATGTTCTAATTAAATTGGTAGGATGGAATGAAATGGCAGAAGGAAATGTGTGCATTAGTGTGTGCTGAAATGAGGCTTATAAGATAGCTAATTTCTTAAAATTATCACTTATAATTCAGTAACAAATGTGTAAAACTGAAAAATTCAAGAAATATTTGTATTAATGTGTCACTTAGAACAAAAGTTAAAAAAAGAGAAATAGCTAAAAGGAGTTGAAATTGCCTCAGTGTAGTAAGAATCAGGAGTAGGAAAGGATGAAGCCATGTCTTGCTATGAACATTATGAAGTTAATATAATTTGACTTTTTAGCCTTTTGACCATGTTGATGTGTTATTTTGACTAAATCAAAATAAATAGAATGGATAGAACCAATAAGATTAGGAAACCATGAAAAGTCATCAGATTAATGTGTCAGCATGAAACTTGAGCACATACAGGTGATAGAGATGTAAATTCTTGTGATTACAACAAAGAGAAAGGAAAGGAAGCAGGATGAGAGAGCAGTTCTGATAGGGAACAGTGACTGAGAACATATGAAGTTTTTGTCTTTAGTGGATGCCCTGGATCATGCAAGATGGAGAACTTTGTGGAAGTGGTCATGCCAGCTATTTCTTCCTGTGTTGTGGTTACACAGAATAAATAAATTAAGTTTCAGAAACCAGGTTGTGTCAACTGTTCTGCCAGTTGAATTCTATACTGGAATATTATGGTGCTCACCCCTATGTTGACTTTTATAAACTGATTTAGATTGTAGCATTTGTAGTTGCCTTGTCTGTTATTCTTAACCTTGGCTGTTTTCAGAACATTGACCCCACCGATGGGGAAAACAGACAAAGTCAACATTATCTAAATTCACAGCTCTCATAATTAGGGAGGGAACATGCATGACATGAACATTTACTTGGAAGAACTTCAAGTGTGTTTAATATAGTCATCAAAAATAATAGGAAAATATTTAAAATGATTTAAGAAAAGCAAACTTGGTACTTGGAGAAGCCCAACAATCTTGGGAAGGTCAGTTCTCAGACCAGTCAATTCTTGGATTCTTTTAATGAAGTCATACATTGCAGCAACTACAGAGGGTAAGAAAATGCAGACACTCATGACATACCACTCTGCATACAAATGTAGCCCTTTAATAAAGACAAAGGATACAATACAGCAAGAGAAAGAAAAAACCAGGCAGGTTTGAGGCATCCAAGAATAGCTTCTAAAGTCCTTTCAGTCACACAGGACAAACTTCATCTATACATCACAGATCGCTAAGATAAATACAAGTGGTCTCAGTCTCATGTTTACTGAGAGATCGATGATAATCCATAAGGCTCTTACCAGTTCTCCACCAGGACATGTAATTTGAAAAAACAGGTTTAGACCAACAAGTAATATATTTACTATAATAATTTAGACAAGAATGCCTCTAGGGAAGTTTTGGTCTTAGTACACTGCAAATTATTAGCTCAAATGCTTCCTTGTTATTTTGTCCAACAGTTAATATTATAGTTGGTTCCATACATCTCTAGGGATAAGAATAAAGTTCCCACTGATGATCTGTAAGTCAGATCTATACTAATGCAGACATAAGTGAGTCTGAAGCTATTTTTAAAGAATGAGGGCCATAGTAGAGGCATAATGGACAACATTTTTTAGCTTTATGGGCTTTACATACACAAATCTAAACCTTTGATACAACAATGTGTGTGTTTTATTGATGCTGTTTCATTTTTAAAATTTCCTCTATGGATTCATATAATTGCAATATCAAGCTAGAAGTAACAGATGGACATTAAGGAAAGGTGTATAACATTTAAATCTATTTATTTGTAAATATTTTAAAAATATCTTTTACCTTGAAGAATATAATTTTCAATACCAATTTTACAGATATCATGCCATGTTCTATATATGCTAAAATATGACCCAAATAAGAAGCCATGAAATAGTAGCTGAGAGAAAAAATACAATGGCATCTTTAAGGTGCCCCAAAGAAGAGGAAGTTGACTGATTAATTTTTAGACAATGTTACCCTGACTAAAGAAAAACAAGTCTTAGGAATCTAGGAAATAGAATAATTGCTATAATTTTCACCTGTAGAGTTTCAAACAAAGGACATTCAAAAGCTTTATTTCTTCTTAATTTACAGGGAATAATCATTTAATAACTGCAAAGATTAAATACTGAAAGATACTAACAAAAGCTTCCAACAAATTTGAAAGCTTAAATGAATACAACAGCATGAGACATCAGATAAAATTTTCAAGCTTCAAAGTCAACTACCAGACATAGATAGACGGTTCTTGTTTTACTTTATCAATACTGAGATATAATAAATATTAAATGTCTGCTGATTTTTGTTTCTATCAAATTTTGTTTTAATTATACAATATTTTTCTATTATAGTTACATTGTGGTTATTTTCTAATGACAAAATTTAATGTCATCTGAAGATCTTAATTTGTTTGAGGATTGATTTAGAAAGATGCAATTGTGTCACCTAAGTTAAGGCTAGTAACACATGTTGAATCTTTTTCTTTCTAATCTAATGACTTAGAAGAGTATGGTATAAATGATATGCTACTAAACAATCAATGGATCATTGGTTGGATCCATTCAAACCATATGGATCATTCAAATATACTGAATCTCTATAAATCAAAGAGGAAATTTAAAAAAATTTGTTATTTAGAGACAAGTTAAGCAAAAACATAATGATCCAAAACCTATATGGTATAGGAGTATAGAGAAAGTCGTTCAGTCACGTCCAATTGTTTGCAACCCAATGGACTGTAGCCTGCCAGGCTCCTCTACCCATGAAATTCTCCAGGCAAGTATACTGGAGTGGGTTGACATCTCTTCTCCAGGGGATCTTCCCAACCAGGGATCAAACCTGGGTCTCCTACTTTGCAGGCAGATTCTTTACCATCTGAGCCACCAGGGAAGCCCAAGGAATGCAGCAAAAGCAGTTCTAAAAGGGTTATAGTGATACAAGCTGACCTCAGGAAAAACGTCAAATACCAATGTAAATTTACACCTAAAGCAACCAGAGAAAGAAAAACAAACAAAACCCAAAGTTAGTAGAAGGAAAAAATATTAAACATTAGAGCAGAAATTAAAATAGAGACTAAAAAACCCTAGGGAAAAGATCAATGAAACTAAAAGCTGGTTGTTTGAAAAGATAAACAAGACTAATAAACCTATAGCCAAACTCATTAAGGAACACAGCAAAGGAAACTATAAATAAAGACAACACTATTTGCGAATGAAGCAACCATCAAGGCATTAATCTCCAAAATATATAAACAGCTCATGCATATAAATATTTAAAAAAGACCAAATGAAATAATGCGCAGAATATAAAGAAAACATACAGATAGCCAAACATATGAAAAAATGTTCAATATAATCATTCAGTTCAGTTCAGTCACTCAGCGCTGTGCGACTCTTTGCAACCCCATGAATCGCAGCACGCCAGGCCTCCCTGTCCATCACCAACTCCCAGAGTTCACTCAGATTCACGTCCATCAAGTCCATGATGCCATCCAGCCATCTCATTCTCTGTCATCCCCTTCTCCTCCTGCCCCTAATCCCTCCCAGCATCAGAGTCTTTTCCAATGAGGCAACACTTCGCCTGAGGTGGCCAAAGTACTGGAGCTTCAGCTTTAGCATTATTCCGTCCAAAGAAATCCCAGGGCTAATCTCTTTCAGAATGGACTGGTTGGATCTCCTTGCAGTCCAAGGGACTCTCAAGAGTCTTTTCCAACACCACAGTTCAAAAGCATCAGTTCTTCGGCGCCCAGCCTTCTTCACAATCCCAACTCTCAAATCCATACATGACTACTGGAAAAACCATAGCCTTGACTAGATGAACCTTAGTTGGCAAAGTAATGTCTCTGCTTTTGAATATGCTATCTAGGTTGGTCATAACTTTTCTTCCAAGGAGTAAGCATCTTTTAATTTCATGGCTGCAATCACCATCTGCAGTGATTTTGGAGCCCAAAAAATAAAGTCTGACACTGTTTCCACTGTTTCCCCATCTATTTCCCATGAAGTGATCGGACCAGATGCCATGATCTTCATTTTCTGAATGTTGAGCTTTAAGCCAACTTTTTCACTCTCCTCTTTCACTTTCATCAAGAGGCTTTTTAGTTCCTCTTCACTTTCTGCCGTAAGGGTGGTGTCATCTGAGTATCTGAGGTTATTGATATTTCTCTTGGCAATCTTGATTCCAGCTTGTGTTTCTTCCAGCCCAGCGTTTCTCATGATGTACTCTGCATATAAGTTAAATCAGCAGGGTGACAATATACAGCCTTGACGTACTCCTTTTCCTATTTGGAACCAGTCTGTTGTTCCATGTCCAGTTCTAACTGTTGCTTCCTGACCTGCATACAGATTTCTCAAGAGGCAGGTCAGGTGGTCTGGCATTCCCATCTCTTTCAGAATTTTCCACAGTTTATTGTGATCCACACAGTCAAAGGCTTTGGCATAATCAATAAAGCAGAAATAGATGTTTTTCTGGAACTCTCTTGCTTTTTCCATGATCCAGTGGATGTTGGCAATTTGATCTCTGGTTCATCTGCCTTTTCTAAAACCAGCTTGAACATCAGGAAGTTCATGGCTCACGTATTGCTGAAGCCTGGCTTGGAGAATTTTGAGCATTACTTTACTAGCATGTGAGATGAGTGCAATTGTGTGGTAGTTTGAGCATTCTTTGGCATTGCCTTTCTTAGGGTTGGAATGAAAACTGACCTTTTCCAGTCCTGTAGCCACTGCTGAGTTTTCCAAATTTGCTGGCATATTGAGTGCAGCACTTTCACAGCCTCATCTTACAGGATTTGAAACAGCTCAACTGGAATTCCATCACCTGCACTAGCTTTGTTCGTAGTGATGCTTTCTAAGGCCCACTTGACTTCACATTCCAGGATGTCTGGCTCTAGATTAGTGATCACATCATCATGATAGAACTGTAAATCAAAACTGCAATGAGACATCACCTCATATCAGTCAGAGTAGCCATCATCAAAAAGTCTTCAAATAACTAATGCTGGAGAAGGTTTGGAGAAAAGGGAATCCTCCTACACTGTTGGTGAGAATATAAGTTGGTGCAGCCACTATGCAGAATAGCCACTGAGTCCTTAAAAAATTAAAAATATGCATGATCCCACTCCTGGGCATAAATCCAGAGAAAACCATAATTTGAAAAGATACATTCACTCTGATCCTCATTATAGCACCATTTACAACAGCCAGAACATGGAATCCACCTAAATAAATGTCTATCAAAAGAGGAATGAATAAAGAAGTTGTGGTACAGACATACAGAGGAATATCAGTCATAAACAAAGAAAATGAAATTTTGCTACTTTTAACAACACAGATGGACTTGGAGTACATTAAGCTAAGTTAAATAAGTCAGACAAAGAAATTTTATAAGCTTATAGTTATATTTAAAATGACCTTGAGTTTGTTTGGAGAAGGAAATGGCAACCCACTCCAGTATTCTTGCCTGGAGAATCCCATGACAGAGGAACCTGGTGGGCTACAGTCCACGGGGTCGCAAAGAGTCGGACACGACTGAGCGATTTACTTTAAACATCTAGAAGAAAAGTGATATTTGTTTTTGGTTTAGGAAAATTTTTGAGAAGAATGGTTTTGAGAGACTTTCAGAAGTTCATATTGGCTTTGAGTTTCCTATCTATCAGGGAGAAAGAGACTTAAGGCCTCCAACAAAAATTTCTCAGGGGTGAAATATTTTGTTATAAGGGGCAAATTTTGCTACTGGTAGTATTCATGAGGAAGAATTCTTTCTGAAGACAGTTCTTCTGTCTCTCTATAGACTTTCACTGAATCTTTCTTTTAGCAGGTAGGATAACTTGTTTCATTATTTGAAAAAAAAAAAAAGACAAGCATACTTGGCTCCACTCTGTTTCCTGGGATGAATGTGGAAGTAGCACTTTGAAATCTTTTGCTTTTTCAAGAAAAGCCAGATTCTGATTTATGTGAAATGTCCCAGTTTTTAAACAGGACAGCTAATTGAATTATTTAAAAATACTATTCAGGTTAAAAATAGAATTACTTCAGCCTTTGATTGTCCATTGTTTGTGACTTTTATCCTCCACCTAAACTGAGACATAACAGTATTAATTATTGCTGACACAGCACGTGGTGTACTAAGCCAAACAAATTTAGCTACCAATATGTCAGCAGTATGTTTTGGCTTTTATTCATTAGGTGAAAGAAAGTACTTGTAGAATTTTACAAAAATACTCCTTATTTTGACTCAATAGGCCAATTAAGTTTCTGTAATCAGTATTTTTATTAATTAAAAATAAATTGCAGAAAAATCATACTGAATTTCTGCTGCTGCTGCTAAGTCACTTCAGTCGTATCCAACTCTGTCCGACCCCATAGAGGGCAGCCCACCAGGCTCCACTGTCCCTGGGATTCTCCAGGCAAGAACACTGGAGTGGGTTGCCATGTCCTTCTCCAATGCCATGAAAGTGAAAAGTGAAAGTGAAGTCGCTCAGTCGTGTCCGATTCTTAGCGACCCCGCGGACTGCAGCCTACCAGGCTCCTCTGCCCATGGGATTTTCCAGGCAAAATCTCTAGAGACACGAAATAGTATGTCTGTTTATATACCATGCCCAACTAATCCATTCAACAAAGTGTAACAGCTAGAGGCAGAAATTTCCTCTAAAATTTGTTTTCCAGATTTATATTCATACTATGTTTCGTAAAATAAAACTATACAAAATTGCAGTGGCAGTATGTCTTATAAAAATGTTTGCTTTATTCCTTTTTAAATTATTCAGCTTCAGTGTATTATTGTTTAATAAAATTGAATTAGTAAAAAGAACCATCACTATAATCTCTGCATTCTAACAGCAATTTGTCAAGCCTTATTCCTAATATAAAATTAGCATGTAAATTATACCATATAAACTTGAAAAAAGAGTAAGTGGCAAATAATTTTTAATTGTTGATATGCTAATAAACATCCCATTATCACCCATTATTATGAATAGCTTTTACATATTAAGATGCAGATTTCTTCCTTTTAATTAAACTACACAAGCTTAGTGGTATCAGTGGTATCTGTACATGTGCTGATATCTCTGGGTACCAGTAGTAAACAAACCAGGAAATGATGGCTTGAGCTGAGATTCTGAGGATTGGATCATCTTGATTTGTGCTCATAGTTAAGCCTTGTCTTTTAATTTATTGTTTAATTAAAAGTGCTTGAGGTAACATGAAATCATGGGTACAAACTAAAAATAGAAAAAAAAATAAAATGTTGAGATTTAAGCACAACAGTAAATGACATAAAAAGAAAAAAATGCTATTTTATTGTTGCTTAATAAGAAGAAAAGTTCATGTTGATATGGAGAGATCAATTTTTTCAAAGCTTGTATTATGTTTCCTGGCATCTGATCAGCAGTTTTAATGGCATCACCCTACCTTTGGAGGAGTTCACAGTCTCTACTAATCAGTTCTTCTGATACAGGCCAACAATATGCCATTTGAAAATACAAAAACTAAGACTCAGCTCTAGCTTGTGAGATTTTATTAGAGCAGAGATTTAAATGTAGCAGAGATTGCTACACTGCCAGTTTAAATGGGCAGAGATTGACACAAATGCTTACCTCTGTGTTTGCCTTTCCCTGTATCTTGCTAAAGGATAATGAAATCCTAAGGCTAAAATCAGGATGTGGATTTGTGAAGTAAGAGCCAAACAGTCTGCTTTCTCAACATTGAAATGATGTTTCTTAACCTTGGCTCCACTCTGAACCAATCTTTGATATATAGGAATCTCTAGTATGTGATTTTGGCATCAATTTATTTATAGGTTGCTCAAGTGATTACATTATGAAACTAGGAGAGATAGCCACTGATCTAGGCTAGCTGGGGTATAAACATTCTAGCACAGCTCAACACATAGATTACTGCAGCACTACGTAGAGGTTTAGAACCAAAATACATATATACAGTTGCTGCCAGAAGCATGGTGAGCAAGACGAAAAGGATTGAACTTTCACGCTATCAGGCTTTTGACATAATTAACAATCATAATATGAAACAGCCCTAAATAAAATATATGAATGCAAATTTATATATTTTTAGCAAGAAACAGATGATAGAATGAAGTGATGAATATGAGAAGATTTGGGAGGAGAGGCAATGCCTATGAAAAATAAAAGGCAAAGTGTAAATCAACTATACTTCAATGAGAAATAAAATAAAAGGGAGAGGAAGTAGGACTGGACAGAGAAAGTGTTCAGACCATGATGGAGATTTGACGCCTGTGAAAGGAATGTCAAGAGAAAGCAAGATTGGGCAGGGAGGACTGTATACAGATCGTGACTAGGTTTTAATCAGTCTGGAAGTGTGAAAGTGTTAGTCATTCAGTTGGGTCCAACTCTCTGTGACCCCATGGATTGTAGCACGTCAAGCTCCTCTGTCCGTGGAATTCTCCAGGCAAGAATACTCGAGTGGGTAGCAATTCCCTTCTCCAGGGGATCTTCTTGTTTCAGGGATCAAACTTGGGTCTCTAGCATTGCAGGTAGATTCTTTACCATCTGAGCCACAGGGAAGTCCTTAGCCAGTTTAGTTAAGAATAATAAGGCTTACCAGTTATAGTTGCACTCCATTAGATTGAGAAATTCTGGCTCTATTGCCCCTATCATGCCTGGTTTGGCTAACCAGGAAGATGTAGGACCCACTGGGAAAAAGAAAAATAAGGTGAATCCTGAAGCTTCTGTGATGTAGGGCGACAGGTAACTACATTCTTTGTAGCTGAAAGGCCAAGTTTCTTCTTGAAGGAACACTCAATTGCTGTGCCTGCATGACTACCACAAAACATATATAGAAATTTGTCGATACTCTTAATTTCACCTTTCAATTAGCATCCTCTACTCATACATCATGGGGCTTCCCTGGTAGGTCAGCTGGTAAAGAATCTGCCTGCAATGCAGGAGACCCCGGTTCGATTCCCGGGTGGGGAAGATCCCCTGGAGAAGGGATAGGCTACCCACTCCAGTATTCTTGGGCTTCCCTGGTGGCTCAGCTGGCAAAGAATCCACCTGCAATGCAAGAGACCTGGGTTCCATTCCTGGGTTGGGAAGATCCCCTGGAGAAGGGCATGGAAACTCACTCCAGTATTCTTGCCTGGAGAATCCCATGAATAGAGGAGCCTGACAGGCTACAGTCCATGGGGCTGCAGAGTCGGATGTGACTGAGCGACTAAACATAGAATGGCACTCATAAATCATCAGTCAGAAATTAGTCTCCTGCCAAGGATATTTAGCCATCAAATCCAGAGTAAGAGGCAATAACTTGCAGCCACCATATGTCTCCACAGATTAATGCTTGCCCATATCCTTGACTCTTGGTTAATCATGAAATTTTGGTTTTTTGGGGGGGGAGAACTTTCTCTTTTTGTATAAACTTTATTGACATCTTGGTCCTACAGTAAAACTTTCTATATTCAGTTATCCAGCCAGTCTAGAGAACACTGTTGTGTAAATAAGAAAAAGCCAATATTTAGAATGAATACATTATTCTTTAAACTGTTTTTTTTTAATATTTCTAGACTGTATTACCCACTCTCTGACTAAGTAGTCTTACTGCAAATTGATTTATCTTTTCTTGAGGAATATGCATCTTGACCACATTCAATTAGTGTACTATGCTATAGTTACAGATGGGCTTCCCAGGTGGCTCAGTAGTAAAGAATCTGCCTGCCAGTGCAGGAGACGTGGGTATGATCCCTGGGTCAGGAAGATTCCCTGGAGAAGGGAATGACAACCCACTCCAGTATTCTTGCCTGGAATATTCCATGTACAGAGGAGCCTGGCGGGCTACAATCCATGAGTGGGGCAGGGGAGGCAAAAGAGTCAGACACAATCGAGCGACTAAACAACAATATATACACAAATTTCAAAGTATTTTTTATTCTACTCTTTCACTAACATATATGATAGATTGATCTCCTCAAATGGATAACAGATCTAAAAAAGTAATTATTGAAACCAAGGTTAAACAGTATATCCATTAATTGTATGATATTCTCAAAAACTGTGTCTTTAAAAAAATCAGTGCCTTTTCACTTTTAAATGACATTCAAAGGATAATTTAACACACTACTTGATTCCCCAAGACATATTCAATCATCTATTTCAATCATGTCAATTTCTTAAGAAAACATCACCTTTTCTGAAATTCCAGAATTGATTTTTTTTCCCAACACAAATAGCCCTTGACTTACTGCTATTTTGCCTTGTTCTAATAATTAAATACAAGTTACTAGGAGCAACATGAAAGGCAGTGAAGGAATGTCTGTTATCCTGACAATTTAGAGGTAATGTATTCAATCTAAAAATCTTTATTATGTTCAGCATGCAAGCAGATAACTTTTAGGCAGAATTATTTTTCAAGTAGAAGGCAAAACACAAGTTCAGAAACAATTTCACCAAATTTGGCAGACTAATCACCTTTGACACCACCCTTATGGCAGAAAGTGAAGAGGAGCTAAAAAGCCTCTTGATGAAAGTGAAAGAGGAGAGCGAAAAAGTTGGCTTAAAGCTTAACATTCAGAAAACGAAGATCATGGCATCCGGTCCCATCACGTCATGGGAAATAGATGGGGAGACAGTGGAGACAGTGTTAGACTTTATTTGTTGGGGCTCCAAAATCACTGCAGATGGTGATTGCAGCCATGAAATTAAAAGACGCTTACTCCTTGGAAGAAAAGTTATGACCAACCTGGATAGTATATTCAAAAGCAGAGACATTACTTTGCCAACTAAGGTCCATCTAGTCAAGGCTATGGTTTTTCCTGTGGTCATGTTTGGATGTGAGAGTTGGACTATGAAGAAGGCTGAGCACTGAAGAATTGATGCTTTTGAACTGTGGTGTTGAAGAAGACTCTTGAGAGTCCCTTGGACTGCAAGGAGATCCAACCAGTCCATTCTGAAGGAGATCAACCCTGGGATTTCTTAGGAAGGAATGATGCTAAAGCTGAAGCTCCAGTACTTTGGCCACCTCAGGCGAAGAGTTGACTCATTGGAAAAGACTCTGATGCTGGGAGGGACTGGGGGCAGGAGGAGAATGGGACGACCGAGGATGAGATGGCTGGATGGCATCACGGACTCGATGGACGTGAGTCTGAGTGAACTCTGGGAGATGGTGGTGAACAGGGAGGCCTGGCGTGCTGCGATTCATGGGGTCGCAAAGAGTGGGACACGACTGAGCGACTGAACTGAACTGAACTGAACTGAACCACCTTTTGGAGCTTACATTTTAATAGAAGTCAGTCACTAATATAATGCTAAATTTTCCAAATGAATTGCTAGAACAAATTATATACATAGTTTTAAATACAAATAATGACAAATTTTATATGTCCTGCTTTAATAAAACAGAATTGTATTTTTATGCATTTTTAAGTTAGGAAACAACTTCTGCCCACATTTTTTGGTAAAATGTTAGATTAAATCTTAATACAATTGTCACCACTACAGTATGACTAGAAAAGGAAGAGGAGGGAGGAACTTAAAGTTTGAAACCCATTAATCTGGATCAGTAGTTATTCTTATATTCAACAAATATTTGAGTTGCTTATTCATGATATACCTTGTTTTTTGGGTTAAGATAATACTACACAAAACAAAGCTCCTACACTGATGTAACTTTCACACTGTAGTATGTTTGGGAAGGACTCAGTAAACAGGCAATAAAGAAAAAAGTAGAAACAATAAATAAGAACAAACTAGAAGCAGTAGTATAAAGCAAAGTTAGAAAGATAGATGTAATAATGGAGTGCTATTTTAGACAGATAAATGTTAATACTCCTTGCAATTTTTCCCCAGTCCCAGTTCAAAATAGCACAAAAAAATAGAAGCAGGGCAATGTAATTAGTCTGCAAGTCTTGGAAGTTTGTCTCTATTTTGATGAGGTAAAGAAAAGTGTGTTAATTTATAATTTTTCTAATAACAACAATAGCATAATATTAACGGAATCAAAAAAAACACAATGTTTTTGGTATGACATTTTTATAAGTCATATTCTATTTTAAGATAAAATAAACCCATTTTGTTAACAGTTTTTAAATGTATGGTTGTGAATCATTTATCAAACACTATTACTATTTATTTGAATGTTAATCTTTGATTTAGACATTCAATTTGTTATCAAATTTAAATACAGAAGATTTGAATTATTGAAGATATATACACAGTGGGGTTAATATTCTAGGATCTTTATCTTGTCTTGTTATTTTTTACACAAGGTAGTAATTGAGTTAGTTTTAATTTGCATTGAAAAATACACATAAAAGTAAATTCATATATCATAATAGTACAGCTAGCTACACTTTTGCAAACTTAACACAGCCATGTATACAACACCCACCCACACATCAGATTTTAATACCAGCTTGACTTCTAACAACTTAAATCAGTTTTTCTGTTTTTATTCTGATGGAAATGGAATCAGAGTCTAAACTCTTTCTGTCTGACCTCTTCCACTCACCTTTATGTTTGTGAGGTTTACACATATTGAGTGCAGCTGTAAATTGCTAATTCTAATTACTATGTAATTATAGCACATTTTATTTTTCCATATTGGAATAACAGATGTAAATTCAGGTATTTTTCAGTTTGGTTTGTTTTCAATAATATTGCTATGACCATTTTACTACACATCTTTGGGAGAACATATGTATGCATCCCTATGGGCATTTGCATGGGAAAGGAATTGCTGGATGACAGAGTCTGTATGTGTTGAGCCTTAGCACATGTTGGCAAGAGGTTTTCTAAAGTTTACCAATGTACACTACCATCATCAGTGCATCAGTTCTCCAATTGCTCTGCATCCTTGCTAACACTGTATATTTCCGCCTGGGTTGTTTTGTTTGCAGTTCCATCATTCTGTTAAGTACGTAGTATCCCACTGCAGTTTTAATTTACATTTCCCTAGTTACTAATGAAGTTGAACTTTCATCTCTTCAGGTGAATATCAGCCAGTACTCTTGCCTGGAAAATCCCATGGATGGAGGAGCCTGGTAGGCTACAGTCCATGGGGTCGCAAAGGGTCAGACATGACTGAGCGACTTCACTTTCCCTTTAAAAAATATTTGTTCATATTTTGCACCACTTTTTTTCTATTGGGTTTTCCTTTTCTTAGTGACTTGTAGGAATCCTTCATACATTTGGAATATAATTCATCTATTGGAAACATATATTGCAAATATTTTCTCCCACTTGTATTGCCTTCTTATTCTCCTAATGTTTTATTTTATTTGATGTATCACAAAAAGGACTAATCATAAAAGTGAAAATGGATAAGCTGGAATTAATAATATTTTTTAATTTCTGATTTTATAAAACATTGTTAAGAAGGTGATATGGGTAAAGAATCTGAAATAGAATAAATATATGTATATGTATAACTGAATCACTTTTCTCTATACTTGAAACTAACACAACACTGTAAGTCAACTATATTCCAATAATTTTTTTTTAAGTGTGAAAAAATAAAAGACAGATGCTGGGAGTGAGGAGGCAAAAATTTGCTGTATGAAGAGGCCAAAATATCTCTATGAGAATGGCTAATATTAAAGCATAATTATATCAAGTATTGGCAAGAATACAAAACAGCTAGAAATTTTAAATATTTCTAATATAAATGAAATGTGATATAGATAGTTTAGAAAACAGGTTGCAATTTCTTATAAAGTTGGATACACATTTACCACATGGACCACCAACCTCAATTCTAGATGTTTCTCTAAAAGAAATGAAAAACCACATTTACACAAAGACTTGTCTACAAATATTCATAGTAATTTTATTCACAATTGCCCCAAACAGGAAACAACTCAGAGCTTCTGTTTTCCTCTTTCAGGCAGATTGGATGAGCACCAGGGAGTAGACCCAAAGGGTTTCTGGTTCTTTCCTGTATCTCAGGCTTTTCCTTTCCATGTTTTTGATAAGAGCCTGGTTATCTCAAACTGCTTAGACAGAATGTTTGTGAGAAATTTAATATCTCTTTCAGAGGTTTTGAGTTTTGCTCTTTGGTTTACCACATGCCATACTACTTTAAAGTTTGGCAAGTATTTCGAAAAGGTGACCAGTCTTGAGTTTGAGACAGGCACATCCCTGAAGTAGGATTTGTTGTCCTAAATAATGGAAGACCACAGGACATTTCAATTTCAACATTTTTAAGCCACCTCATGATCCATCCTTCAACAAGCAGATGGTAGGAAAAAAAAAACAAAAACAGAATCATTGCTGGTTTATATTCTCTGTCTAGTAACATTACTTTGCTTGTTAGTTGCTTAGTCGTGCCCAACTTTTGTGACCCCCATGGACTGTAGCCCAGCAGGCTCCTCTGTCCATGGGTTTTTCCAGGCAAGAATACTGAAATGGGTTGCCATTTTCTTCTCCAGGGGATCTTCCTGACCCAGGGACTGAACCCAGGTTTCCTGCATTGCAGGCAGGTTCTTTACCATCTGAGCCACCAGGGAAGCCAATTCTTCTGCTTCGGCATTCCCAATTGCCAGCCCAATTTGAGCCTAGAAGTGACCACAGAAAAGGAAATGATTGGAATTTCCATTCATTTAATCTTCTCTGCTTCCATGGCTCTCCCTCCAGTGCTTAAAAAATTTTTTTTTCTCAATTAATCCTGTTTTTATGTTGTAATGGGGACATGGTCTATAGCATCTACTATTGCTTTCTTTTCTTCTATAAATGTTTATGTCAATATTCAGTTTTCCAAGAAATATTTTAAATATTCTTATAGATTAAAACACAGATTTTAAAGTTTCGATAACCTATCAATTTATAAACTGAGAGCATTCCTAAATTTTTAAAAATATGTAAAATAGTTAATATAAAAATCAATCTAATGTTGTAATATTTATTTATCTTTATGAAATATGTCATTAGATTTATTGTTTTAAATACTTTTACAAACTATCACTCTATTATTTTTCTAAAATGCAGGCTGAATCACATAGTCCCCTTTGGAAAAAACCTTTAATTTGTCTCTTTCTTTTAAAGAATAAAATTCTAATTCCTTTGATAGTTTGATTACTTTCCATGGTTTTATCTTCATTTTTTAGGGGCTACCTCCCACTCTATCTATCAATTCATCTGTATCACTGATCATTCACATTTAACTTATTCTCTGGATATGCCCTGTTCTCATACACCTCTGAACT
Source organism: Oryx dammah (assembly GCF_014754425.2). Taxonomy (NCBI): domain Eukaryota; kingdom Metazoa; phylum Chordata; class Mammalia; order Artiodactyla; family Bovidae; genus Oryx; species Oryx dammah. The sequence continues at coordinate 66,104,398 of NW_024070186.1, forward strand.
CTATTGTATCTAAATAGAACACAACACTTAGCCTCTCCACTCTACCTACTAAAACCTTACTTTTATTTTATGGATTAATTCACAGGACCCCTCTTCCACTGAGGCTTCTTCTAATCAAAAATATATTCATCTTCTTTAAATAACGATTATTGTATTTATTTTTGGCGTTTACTTTTTCCAACTCTTTTTCTTTATATTCAGTTCAGTTAAGTCGCTCAGTCATGTCATATTCTTTGTGACCCCATGGACTATATCATGCCAGGCCTCCCAGTCCATCGCCAACACCCAGAGTTTACTCAAACTCATGTCCCTTGAGTCAGTGATGCCATCCAACCCTCTCATCCTCCATCATCTCCTTCACCTCCTGCCTTCAATCTTTCCCAGCATCAGGGTCTTTTTCAAAGAGTCGGTTCTTAGCACCAGGTGGCCAAAATATTGGAGTTTCAGCTTCAATATCAGTCCTTCCAATGAACACCCAGGACTGATCTCCTTTATGATGGACTGGTTGGATCTCCTTGCTTTCCAAAGGACTCAAGAGTCTTCTCCAACACCACAGTTCAAAAGCATCAATTCTTTTGCACTCAACTTTCTTTATAGTCCAAATATCATATCCATACATGACTACTGGAAAAACCATAGCTTTAACTAGACAGACCTTTGCTGGCAAAGTAATGTCTCTGCTTTTTAATATGCTGTCTATGTTGGTCATAGCTTTTCTCTCATGGAGCAAGCATCTTTTGATTTCATGACTGCAGTAACCATCTGCAGTGATTTTGGAGCCCCCAAAATAAAGTCTGCTACTGTTTTCACTGTTTCCTCATCTATTTGTCATGAAGTAATGGGACCAGATGCCATGATCTTAGTTCTCTGAATGTTGAGTTTTAAGCCAACTTTTTCACTCTCCTCTTCCACTTTTATCAAGAAGCTCTTTAGTTCTTCTTCACTTTCTGCCATAAGGATTGTGTCATCTGAATATCTGAGGTTATTGATATTTCTCCCAGCAATCTGGATTCCAGCTTGTGCTTCATCCAGTCCAGCATTTCTCATGACGTACTCTACATATAAGTTAAATAAGCAGGATGACAATATACTGCTACTGATGCTAAGTTGCTTCAGTTGTGTCCAACTCTGTGCGACCCTATAGACGGCACAGGCTCCCCTGTCCCTGGGATTCTCCAGGCAAGAACACTGGAGTGGGTTGCCATTTCCATCTCCAATGCATGAAAGTAAAAAGTGAAAGTGAAGTCGCTCAGTCGTGTCCAACTCCTAGCAACCCCATGGACTGCAGCCTACCAGGCTCCTCCATCCATGGGATTTTCCAGGCAAGAGTACTGGAGTGGGGTGCCATCGCCTTCTCCGGTGACAATATACAGCCTTGATGTATGCCTTTCCTGATTTGAAACCAGTCTGTTGTTCCATATCCAGTGCTAACTGTTGCTTCTTGACTTGCATACTGATTTCTCAGGAGGCAGGTCAGGTGGTCTGGTATTCCCATCTCTTGAAGAATTTTCCAGTTTGTTGTGATCCACACAGTGAAAAGCTTTGGCATAGGCAGTAAAGCAGAAGTAGATGTTTTTCTGAAACTCTCTTGCTTTTGCAATGATCCAACGGATAGATCTTTATACTCAGTGGTTTTTAAATATTTCCCAGGTTAGTATAAAATTCTTAAAAGGAAGCCATACCTCAATCATGTGCATATTATTACTTATATACCACTCATGGACTTCATAGCAAAATATTTTTGAGTGAATATGACCACTGATTTTTTAAAAATTACATGAAAAGATAGAAAAGGTAGAAAAGATAGAAAAGAGCTCTGACTTCATTTTTTGCATGTGGTTGTCTAGTTTTCCCAGCACCACTTTTTTTTTTTCCTTTTTTTTTTTTAATTTTTACTTTATTTTACTTTACAATACTGTATTGGTTTTGCCATACCTTGACATGAATCCACCACGGGTGTATATGAGTTCCCAAACATGAACCCCCCTCCCACTTCCCACCCCATATTATCTCTCTGGATCATCCCCATGCACCAGCCCCAAGCATCCTATATCCTGCATCAGACATAGACTGGTGATTCGTTTCTTACACAATAGTATACATGTTTCAATGCCATTCTCCCAAATCATCCCACCCTCTCCCTCTCCCTCTGAGTCCAAAAGTCTGCTCTATACATCTGTGTCTCTTTTGCTGTCTCGCATACAGGGTCATCATTGCCATCTTTCTAAATTCCGTATATATGTGTTAGTATACTGTATTGGTGTTTTTCTTTCTGGCTTACTTCACTCTGTATAATTGGCTCCAGTTTCATCCATCTCATTAGAACTGATTCAAATGTATTCTTTTTAATGGCTGAGTAATACTCCATTGTGTATATGTACCACAGCTTTGTTATCCATTCATCTGCTGATGGAAAACTAGGTTGTTTCCATGTCCTGGCTATTATAAACAGTGCTGTGATGAACATTGGGGTACATGTGTCTCTTTCAATTCTGGTTTCCTCAGTGTGTATGCCCAGCAGTGGGATTGCTGGGTCATAAGGCAGTTCTATTTGCAATTTTTTAAAGAATCTCCACACTGTTCTCCATAGTGGCTGTACTAGTTTGCATTCCCACCAACAGTGTAAGAGAGTTCCCTTTTCTCCACACCCTCTCCAGCATTTATTGCTTGCAGACTTTTGGATCGCAGCCATTCTGACTGGTGTGAAATGGTATCTCATTGTGGTTTTGATTTGCATTTCTCTAATAATGAGTGACATTGAGCATCTTTTCATGTGTTTGTTAGCCATCTGTATGTCTTCTTTGGAGAAATGTCTATTTAGTTCTTTGGCCCATTTTTTGATTGGGTCGTTTATTTTTTCTGGAATTGAGCTGTATAAGTTGCTTGTATATTTTTGATATTAGTTTTTTTGTCAGTTGCTTCATTTGCTATTATTTTCTCCCATTCAGAAGGCTGTCTTTTCAGCTTGCTTATATTTTCCTTTGTAGTGCAGAAGCTTTTAATTTTAATTAGGTCCCATTAGTTTATTTTTGCTTTTATTTCCAGAATTCTGGGAGGTGGATCATAGAGGATCCTGCTGTGATTTATGTCCGAGAGTGTTTTGCCTATGTTCTCCTCTAAGAGTTTTATAGTTTCTGGTCTTACGTTTAGATCTTTAATCCATTTTGAGTTTCTTTTTGTGTGTGGTGTCAGAAAGTGATCTAGTTTCATTCTTTTACAAGTGGTTGACTAGTTTTCCCAGTACCACTTGTTAAAGAGACTGTCTTTACTCCATTGTATATTCTTGCCTCCTTTGTCAAAGATAAGGTGTCCATATGTGTGTGGATTTATCTCTGGGCTTTCTGTTTTGTTCCACTGATCTATATTTCTGTCTTTGTGCCAGTACCATACTCTCTTGATGACTATGGCTTTGTAGTAGAGCCTGAAGTCAGGCAAGTTGATTCCTCCAGTTCCATTCTTCTTTCTCAAGATTGCTTTGGCTATTTGAGGTTTTTTGTATTTCCATACAAATCTTGAAATTATTTGTTCTAGTTCTGTGAAAAATACCGCTGGTAGCTTGATAGGGATTGCATTGAATCTGTAGATTGCTTTGGGTAGTATACTCATTTTCACTATACTGATTCTTCCAATCCATGAACATGGTATATTTCTCCATTTATTAATGTCCTCTTTGATTTCTTTCATTGAAGAGACCTCTTTTCTCCATTGTATATTCTTGTCTCCTTGTCATGGATTGGTTGACCATAGTTGTGTGGATTTATCTTTGAATTTTCTATCCTGTTCCATTGATTTATATTTCTGTTTCTGAACCAGTATCAGACTGTTTAATGACTGTAGCTTTATTGCATAATCTGAAGTCAGGGAGTCTGATGCCTCTAGCTCCATTTTTCTTTTTCAAGATTTCTTTGGCTATTTGGGGTCTTTTGTGCTTCATACAAATTTAAAATAAAAATTCTAATTCTGTGAAAAATGCCATTGGTAATTTAATAGGGATAGCATTGAATCTGTAGATTGCTTTGGGTAGTACAGTCATTTTGATAATACTGATCTTTCCAATCCAAGATCATAGTATATCTCTGTCTCCATCTGTTTATGTCATCTGTAAGTTCTTTCATCAGTATCCTATAGCTTTCTGAGTATAGGTTTTTTGACTCCTTAGGTAGATTTATTCCCAGGTATTTTATCCTTTGGGTTTTTTGTTGTTGTTAAATATTTATTTATTTATTTGACTGTACCAGGTCTTAGTTGCAGCACAAGTGATCTTCGATCTTCTTTGCAGCATGCAGGATCTTTTAGTTGCAGCATGTGGGATCTAGTTCCATGACTAGGGGTCAAACCCGAGCTCCCTCAATTGGGATCTTGGAGTCTTGGCCATTGGACCACAAGGGAAGTCCTATGCTGATACAGTGGTAAATGAGACTGTTTCTTTCATTTCTTTTTCTGATATTTTATTGCTAGTATATAAGAATACAAGAGAATTATATGTATTAACTTTGTATCCTGAAAATTTACCAAATTCAAAGATAAAACTATACGTTGAAATAAACTCAAAATGGATTAAAGACAAGTGTAAGGCTGGATACTATAAAACTCTTAGAGAAAAACATAGGAAGAACACTCTGACATAAATCACAGCAAGATCTTTTTCGATCCACCTCCTAGAGTAATAAAAATACAAACAAAAATAAACAGGACCTAATTAAACATAAAAGCTTTTTCACAGCAAAGAAAACATAAGCAAAACAAAAAGACAACCCACAGAATGGTGGGAAATACTTGCAAATGAAGTAACCAACAAAGCATAATCTCCAAAATATATAAACAGCTCATATAGCTCAATAGCAAGAACAAAAAACAATAAAAAATGGGCTAGAGGCTTCTCTGGTGGTCCACTGGTTAAGAGTCTGACTTGCAATGCAGGGACACCAGTTTGATCCCTGGCCTGGGAAGATCTCACATGCCATGGAGCAACAGAGTCTGTGAGCCACGACTACTGAGCCTGCATTTAGAGCCTGTAAGTCACAATTACCGAGACCATGCACCACAACTACTGAACCCCAGACACTCTGGAGTCCATGCTCCACAAGAGAAGACTCTGTAATAAGCCCGAGCCCTGCAACCACAGAGTAACCCCTGCTTGGTGCAACTAAAGAAAGCCTGCATGCAGCAACAAAGATCCATTGTAGCCAAAAATAACTTACTGAATAAATACAATTTTTTAAAATGTTTTAATGGGCAGACGATCTGAATTGACATTTCTCAAAAAAAAGATATACAGATGGCCAACAAAACACATCAAAAGATGCTCAACATCACTAATTATTAGAGAAATGCAAATCAAAAATATAATGAAGTATCACCTCATACCCACCAGAATCCCCATCATCAAAAAATCTATCAACAATAAATTCTGGAGGTGCGAAGAAAAGGGAACCCTTCTACACTGTTTGAAATAGGTACAGCCACTGTGGAGAATAGTATAGAGGTTCCTTATAAAGCTAAAAACAGAGATACCATATGATCCAAGAATCCCACTCCTGGGCATATACTCAGAGAAAACAACAATTGAAAAAGTTAATGCACTCCAATGTTCATTGTAACACTATTTACAATAGCCAGGACATGAAAGCAACATAAATGTCTCTAGACACAGCAATGGATAAAGACAATGTGGTACATAATGAAATAACACCATTTCTAGCAACATGAATGGATCTAGAGATTGTCATTCTGAGGGAAGTAAGTCAGACAGAGAAGGACAAATATCATATGATACCATGGTACTAGTGGTGAAGAACTTGCCTGCCTATGAAAGAGATGTAAGAGTACTGGGTTTGATACCTGGGTCAGGAAGATCTCCTGGAGGAGGGCATAGCAACGCACTTCAGTATTATTGCCTAGAGAATCCCATGGACAGAGGAGACTGGCGGGCTACAGTCCATAGAGTCACAAAGAGTTGGATACAAAGGAAATGACTTAGCATGCACTGTTTAACGTGGATCTTTTAAAAATATGGTACAAATGAACTTATTTACAAATGAGAAAAGAATTATAGATATAGAAAACCATTTAGGGTTATTGAGTGAAAATCTTTCAGTCATGTCCAACTATTTGGGACCCCATGGACTATACAGTTCATGGGATTATCCATGCCAGAAGACTGGAGTGGGTAGCCTTCCCTTCTCCAGTGGATCTTCCCAACCCAGGGATCAATCCCAGGTCTCCCACATTGCAGGTGGATTCTTTACCAGCTAAGCCACAAGGGAAGCCCAAGAATACTGGAGTGGGCAGCCTATCCCTTTCTTCAGGGGATATTTTCAACCCAGGAATCGAACTGGGGTCTCCTGCATTGCAGGTGGATTCTTTACCAACTGAGTTATCACAGAAGCCTGGTTACTGAGGGGAGGGATGAATTGGAAATTTCTATTGACAGATACACAATACTATATATAACATAGATAACTAATAAGGACCTACTGTATAGCAGAGGGAACTCTACTCAATGCTCTGTATGATCAATATGGGAAAAGAATCTAAAAATTGGACATGTATATATGTATAAATAATTCACTTTGTTGTACAGAATAAAGTATCACAACATTGTGAGTCAACTATACTCCAATAAAAATTTAAAAAAAAAGAGAGAGCTCTGCTATTTTATAGTTATAATCCATTACTCTAAAATAGATCATTCATCTTTGACTTTCTAGCCAATTATCCATCTTTTAAATATCTAAAAATATAAATGTTAATTACTAGTTCAATTCAGTTAAGATGTAAATTCATGTCAGACCCCATGGACTGCAGCACACCAGGCTTCCCTGTCCCTCAGCAACTCCTGGAGCTTGCTCAAATTCATGTCCATTGAGTCGGTGATGACATCTAGTTATCTAATCCTCTGTGGTCCCTTCTTCTCCTGCCTTCAATCTTTCCCAGCATCAAGGTCTTTTCCAATGAGTCAGTTCTTTGCATCAGGTGGCCAAAGTATTGGAGTTCCACCTTCAGGATCAGTCCCTCCAATGAATATTCAGGACTCATTTCCTCTAGGATTGACTGGATTGATCTCCTTGCAGGCCAAGGGACTCTCAAGAGTCTTCTCCAACACCACAATTCAAAAGAACCAGTTCTTCAATGCTCAGCTTTCTTTATTGTCCAACTTTCACATCCATCCATGGCTATGGGAAAAATCATAGCTTTAACTAGATGGGCCTTTGCTGCAAAGTAATGTCTCTGCTTTATAATACACTGTCTAGGTTGGTCATAGTTTTTCTTCCAAGGGGCAGTCAGTTCAGTTGCTGAGTCGAGTCCGACTCTTTGCAATCAGATGAATCGCAGCACACGAGGCCTCCCTGTCCATCACCAACTCCCGGAGTTCACGCAGACTCACGTCCATCGAGTCCGTGATGCCATCCAGCCATCTCATCCTCTGTCATCCCCTTCTCCTCCTGCTCCCAATCCCTCCCAGCATCAGAGTCTTTTCCAGTGAGTCAACTCTTCGCATGAGGTGGCCAAAGTATTGGAGTTTCAGCTTTAGCATCATTCCTTCCTAAGAAATCCCAGGGTTGATCTCCTTCAGAATCGACTGGTTGGATCTCCTTGCAGTCCAAGAGACTCTCAAGAGTCCTCTCCAACACCACAGTTCAAAAGCATCAATTCTTTGGCGCTCAGCCTTCTTCACAGTCCAACCCTCACATCCATACATGACTATTGGAAAAACCATAGCCTTGACTAGATGGACCTTAGTCAGCAAAGTAATGTCTCTGCTTTTGAATATGCTATCTAGGTTGATCATAGCTTTCCTTCCAAGGAGTATGCATCTTTTAATTTCATGGCTGCAATCACCATCTGCAGTGATTTTGGAGCCCAAAAAATAAAGTCTGACACTGTTTCCACTGTTTCCCCATCTATTTCCCATGAAGTGATGGGACTGGATGCCATGATCTTCATTTTCTGAATGTTGAGCTTTAAGCCAACTTTTTCACTCTCCTCTTTCACTTTCATCAAGAGGCGTTTTAGCTCCTCTTCACTTTCTGCCATAAGGGTGGTGTCATCTGCATATCTGAGGTTATTGATATTTCTCCCAGCAATCTTGATTCCAGCTTGTGCTTCTTCCAGTCCAGCGTTTCACATGATGTACTCTGCATATAAGTTAAATCAGCAGAGTGACAATATACAGCCTTGACGTACTCCTTTTCCTATTTGGAACCAGTCTGTTGTTGCATGTCCAGTTCTAACTGTTGCTTCCTGACCTGCATACAGATTTCTCAAGAAGCAGGTCAGGTGGTCTGGTATTCCCATCTCTCTCAGAATTTTCCACAGTTTATTGTGATCCACACAGTCAAAGCCTTTGGCATAGTCAATAAAGCAGAAATAGATGTTTTTCTGGAACTCTCTTGCTTTTTCCATGATCCAGCAGATGTTGGCAATTTGATCTCTGGTTCCTCTGCCTTTTCTAAAACCAGTTTGAACATCAGGATGTTCTTTTAATTTTGTGGCTGCAGTCACCATCTGGAGTGATTTTGGAAATCAAGAAAATAAAGTCTGACACTGTTTCCATTGTTTCCCCATCAATTTTCCATGAAGGGTGGGGACCAGATGCAATGATCTTAGTTTTCTGAATGATGAGTTTCAGGTCAGCTTTTTCACTCTCCTCTTTCACTTTTATCAAGAGTCTCTTCAGTTCCTCTTCATTTTCTGCCTTAAGGGTGGTGTCAGATGCATATCTGAGATTATTGATATTTCTTCCAGCAATCTTGATTCAAGCTTGTGCTTCATCCAGCCCAGCATTTTTCATGATGTACTTTGCATATAGGTTAAATAGCAGGGTGACAATATACAGCCTTGATGTACACCTTTCCCTATTTGGAACCAGTCTGTTGTTCCATATCCAGTGCTAACTATTGCTTCTTGACCTGCATACAGGTTTCTCAGGAGACAGGTCAGGTGGTCTGGTATTCCCATCTCTTGAAGAATTTTCCACAATTTGTTGTGATCCACACAGTCAAAAGCTTTGGTGTAGTCAATAAAGCAAAAGTAGACGTTTTTCTGGAATTCCCTTGCTTTTTCTATGATCCAACAGATGTTGGCAATTTGATCTCTGGTTCCTCTGCCTTTTCTAAATCCAGCTTGAACATCTGTAAGTTCTCAGTTCATGTACTATTGAAGCCTGGCTTGGAGAATTTTGAGCATTATATTTCCAGTGAATTGAGTGCAATTGTGCAGTAGTTTGAAGCTTCTTTGCCATTGCCTTTCTTTGGGATTGGAATGAAAACTGATCTTTTCCAGTTCTGTGACAACTGCTGAGTTTTCCAGATTTGCTGGGATTTTGAGAGCAGCACTTTCACAGCATCATCTTTTAGGACTGAAATAGCTCAGCTGTACTTCCAACACCTCCACTAGCTTTGTTCACAGTGATGGTTCCTAGGGCCCACTTGACTTCACACTCTAGAATGTCTGGCTCTAGGAAAGTGATCATATTATTGTAGTTATCTGGGTCATAAAGATCCTTTTTGGATAGTTCTTCTGTGAATTTGTGCCACCTCTTCTGAATATCTTCTGCTTCTGTTAGGACCATACCATTTCTGTCCTTTACTGTGCCCATCTTTGCAAAAATGTTCCCTTGGTATCTATAATTTTCTTGAAGAGATGTCTAGTCTTTCCCATGCTATTGTTTTCTTCTATTTCTTTGGATCCCTGAGTGGAGATCTTCTGAAGGAGGGAAAGGCTACCCACTCCAGTCTTCTGGCCTGGAGAATTCCATGAACTGTATAGTCTATGGGGCTGCAAAGGGTTGGGCATGACTGAGTGACTTTCACTTCACTTTAATTACTAAAACATATTCATTTTTCCTTTTAAAGTAACATTTAATTATCAGCTTTCTTAAAATCTTTTTCTACTGCATTGTTTGAAACAAAGTAATATTGTACATGAAGCACAATTCAACATAGGGGTAATGTGAATGATGTCTACATTTCAGTGTATTGAGGTCAGAGTTTCAGATGAAAATGCAGTAAGTAAATACAAGCTTTTCCAAACTTACAAAATATTCTGATGGATGCCTTAATTTTATAAGTGATGTGTTGTAAACTTTATGCAGACTACTCAGATACAGAGTATGCAGTGCTCAGTTTGGGCATCAATACGGTTCTCTAAGGGGAAAAATAAGAGCAGTTTTTGATTGCAAGAAAATTACAGTCTTTCCTATATTGTAAATATCAAAGACATCATAAGGCAGACAGAGAGTTGTAAAATGTCAATCTTTCAGTGGCTGGACCATAAAGAGAAAAGTAAGCATCATCGTAGTTGTTAATGTGCACAGGAAACAAAATGTTCAATAAAAACTATTAATTATGTCTAGTTTTTCATTTTTCTTATTTATGCAGGTAATACATTTCAACTGAATTTTTGTACCTTTAGAGATGAAAATATAATCAAGATGCCTTAGCTTGGTTGTTCACAACAGGGAGATTTAAAGTAATCTCAACATTCTCTTGATTTCTTAAGGTCTAACAAGTCATGTCCTCTGCTAATAAATGTTGCTGGGAGTCAGTAATCCCAACTGACAGAGGGATTTGAGGAAAATTATCAACTGTTATTTGAGATATAAAATTGAAGATGTGAGTAGAAATAAATTTCTCCATATTAAAAAAATAGTAGCTCTTTATATATAGACTTATAAAATATGCTCCTAGAAGAGTCCTTGGAGGCAGACTAGTACAAACTTGCATTCGAAGAATGAGAAACCTGAAGTCCAGAAAGTGAAGAGATGGCCACATTTACATGGTATCAGCTTAAGAATTAGAAACTGCTTCTAAATAGAATTAAGACCCAACCTTCTATCAACACTTCTAACACAAATTTGTCTCCTTTTACTTTTAATCTGATTAGATCAATTAGAATTTGTCTATAGTGAAAGTGATGTCGCTCAGTCGTGTCCAACTCTTTGCAACTCCATGGACTGTAGCCCACCAGGCTCCTCCATCCATGGAATTTTCTAGGCAAGAGTACTGGAGTGGGTTGCCATTTCCTTCTCCAGGGGATCTAGAAACACCTTCAAAAGTAACAAAAATCAAAATGAGATTGAGTTTAACACTTTCCAATAGTTTCATTTATTCTTTGTCACACTCAAAGTTCCCATAGTCTGTGAACTAAATAAACACAAAAACCAAAAATTTGAAAGTTCAAAAACTTTCTATTCAATATTTATATTTACTGGAGGGAGGATAATTTGACTTCAAAAATTTAGTTGTCTGGAAGTAGAACAATGTTGGCCTTGCTCAGTTCAGCCTATCTTAGCAGCATCCTAGTTTCCTTTCTACCTGCCAGCTAATCACACTAGCCCAGAAAGTGCCTACCTATAGAGGCAAAGCCTTTGTCTTCAGTCCTCTTTGGTCCCCATAACCACCACTAAGGCCTCCTATTTCAGGCATGTTCCACATAAAGCCTGATTCTTATCTCATTTCGGATCTGCCTTGCCAGTTTCCGTGTTCAACCAGCTGATGAAGATGAGCTGCTCCTATGCTATCTGCAAAGGGGAAAAACAGTTCTAGTCTATACCACAATCACCATTCTCTCCAAGAACAACAGCTACTGGCAGCATTTGGGGCTAATTTCAATCAAAAGCATGTGACTTCACTTACAGGAAAGGACTGGTTTACATAAGATTTCTTGCTGCGGCTCTCACCAACAGAGATCCATAACGTAGGAGAGTTTACACATTCTGACTTGGCAAACCTGGCAATCATATTCCTGCTAAAAAATGCAGAATGACTTCAGCAGTTCATTTTCCACTCCCTCAAGACATATTCATTTTTTGGAGATTTGTGGGCCCAGAAATATTGACTTACTATGACATTTTATGATAGTTACCTATTGCTTATTTCTTGGTCTCTGGGAAATGACAATGGGGACCAATGCTGGATTTTTTTTTTTTCCTTTGGGAATAAGGCTTGGAAGAAGCAGTAGAAATAAAACAGGAGAGAAGTAATTCAGGTTGGGCATATTTAACTACTCATAATAAACTTAGTCAATATTAATGGAGGCATAATTGCCAGATCAATTCAAATAATTATCCCTCTGTCTCTGTACTGTGAAGTCTACATTTACAGACAGCCTAGAAAGAGTGCTGGAGGTGAAATAATACACATTTATCACAATCCCACTCCAAGGTCTAAGGTCTATATTTAACATGCAAGTATAATAGCTGTCCTTGTAGTGACACATGATTTTTAACCACTTACCCTATGATTATCTATGATTACCTAAAGTTCAATTACAGTATATATACATATTACTAGAAAGACTTGCAATCCATTTATTTCTCTGGATGTTCTGAACTTTACCACTGATCTAGTAAAGAAATAAACAAATAGAACTCTGGGTATCCAGAGCATAACCAAGTTCTCTTGGTTTCCTAGAGAAGTGCCTTTTTAATCCAGGTTTGATGTCAACATTGATCCTATCAAGAGATACTATAAAAACATCCTATGAAATTTTCTGTTATATCTTTTATGAAAATGTTCATCTCCTCATATTCCTGTCTTTTTTTTTAGTATACAGCATAAACTTTTTATTCTTTCTTTTTTTTTGAAATTCTTCATTTTTAGTCCCAAGTCTAGTAGTATTTTTAAAAATAACTTGACTTTTTATTTTATTGTATTGATTTTATTAACCTAATCACTGGCCATTGTCTCATATTCATTAAGAACATCTGTATCATACCTGTGACCATTTATAGCAAGTACATCATTTTCATTTTTTTACTAGCCTCATTCTTTATTTAATTTCATTTTATTAATTTTGATTATTTCTTCTTGTTTCTTTTTTCTATTTTCTATACTAATCTATATGGTTATATGTGTGTATCCTGAGAAAAGGTCTGAAATACCTTATGAGTCAACTTGGAGTATAAATAAGCAAACAAATACACAGATCTTTAACTACCTATGAATGATCTTGAACAATTTAATTCATCTCTTTAGACATATTTGGGCTTCCCTGGTGGCTCAGTTGGTAAATAATCTGCCTGCAATGCAGGAGACCTGGGTTCAATCCCTGGGTTGAGAAGATCCCTGGGAAGAAGGCATGACAACCCACTCCATTATTCTTGCCTAGAGAATCCCCAAGGACAGAGGAGCCTGGTGGGCTACAGCCCACGGGATCACAAAGAGTAAGACATGACTGAGCGATTAGCACAGCAAAGCACAGACATATATATGTGTAAAATTAGAATACTATTTCATATAATGTTTTTAGAATTAAAATAATATTTTAAGTACCAAATATAGTGCCTGGAATCTAGTAAATGCTTAGTAAAAATTAATTATATCTGAATTTATATTTACTCCCACGTGCAACATTTCAAGAGATTCACTGACAAATAAGAGCTAAGAGAACCATAGCTAATGATGATTTTGTGGGAGACAGAATGGAATAATGACATTATAGCAAGTTATCTTTTTTCTTTAAAATAGAACAAAACTCCAAAATGCATCCTAGGTTGTGTGTGTGTATGTGCATGTGCACATGCGAGAATAAGCAAAGCTAACATTATGGAAGAATTCCACTCAAACCATTGACTATGGTTACCTGTGAGAGGAAAAATGAAAAGGCAGAAGAGAATACTTCATTTTTTCATTTACACATATTCCCAATAGGAAAAATGAATAAAAAGTGTGTGAACCATTGGAAATATCTATCTTTTCCCATTTCCTATTTTTTCTCAAATAATTAAATAAATTATTAAGAGAGAATGGAGATCTGGATATCATTTGACAATAGGGAAAAAACAGGATGTTTAACCTAAAGAGGAGATAGAGGAAGAATTATGGCTGCCTTCAAACATTTGAAGGACTCTCAAAGGATAATTTAGACTCACTCTACAATGTTTCAAAGAATGGAAAATGGTCTTGATGAAGGAAATACTGACCTAAAATGAGTAAGCACATTTCAAATGACCTGCTACTCAATGTTATCTTTAAGAAAAGGTCAGATGTTCATCTTTCAAGGATGTTATATGCCAATGAAAATTACTAAGGTAAATCAAACTAGGCTCTGAAATAGCATCATCATCACAATTTTCTTTACATGATAAACGATATCTAGCTGTTTTGATATACCAAAATTTGCTAAACAAACCAAAAAATATTTATTGAGTAAACAGTACATTTCACACACTAGCAAAGTAAAATTCAAAATTCCCTAAGCTAAGCTTCAATAGTACTTGAACTAAAAACTTCAAATGTTCAAGCTGGATTCAGAAAAGGCAGAGAAACCAGAGATCAAATTGCCAGCATCTGTTGGATCATAATAAAAAACAAGCAAATTCCAGAAAATCATCTACTTCTGCTTCATTGACTATACTAAAGCCTTTGACTGAGTGGATCACAACAAAATGTGGAAAGTTCTTAGAGATGGGAATACTAGATCACCTTACCTGTCTTCTGAGAAACGTGTATGCAGGTCAAGAAGCAACAGTTAGAACTGGACATCAAACAACCAGCTGGTTCCAAACTGGGAAGGAGTACATCAAGGCTATATATTGTCACCCTGCTTATTTAACTTATATACAGAGTACATCATGCAGAATGCCAGGCTGGATGAAGCACAAACTGGAATCAAGATTGCCAGGAGAAACATCAATAATCTCAGATATGTAGATGACACCATCCTTATGGCAGAAAGCAAAGAGGAACTGAAGAGCCTCTTGATGAAAGTGAAAGAGGAGAGTGAAAAAGTTGGCTTAACACTCAATATTAAAAAACCAAAGATTATGGCATCCGGCCCCATCACTTCATGGCAAATTGATGGGGAAACAATGGAAACAGTGACAGACTTTATTTTCTTGGGCTCCCAAATCATTGCAGATGGTGACTGCAGCCATGAAATTAAAAGATGCTTGCTCTTTCGAAGAAAAGCTATGACCAACCTAGATAGTATATTAAAAATCAGAGACATTACTTTGCCAACAAAGTTCTGTAGTCAAAGCTAAATGGAAAGTCACAGCTATACAATAGTCACATATGGATGTAAGAGTTGGGCCATAAAGAAGGCTGAGCACCAACGAATCGATGCTTTTGAACTGTGGTGTTGGAGAAGACTCTTGAGAGTCCCTTGGACTGCAAGGAGATCCAACCAGTCCATCCTAAAGGAGATCAGTCCTGGGTGTTCATTGGAAGGACCGATGCTGTAGCTGAAGCTCCAATACACTGACCACCTGATGCAAAGAACCAACTCATTAGAAAAAACCTGGATGCTGGGAAAGATTGAAGGCAGGAGGTGAAGGGGATGACAGAGGATGAAATGGTTGGATGGTATCACCAACTCAATGGATGTGAATTTGAGCAAGCTCTGGGAGATGGTGAAGGACTGGGAAGCCTGTCAGGCTGCAGTCCACAGGGTCAGAAAGAGTCAGACATGACTGAACAACTGAACAATAACAATGAAACGGTACCTTTTGGGTAATAAACTACACGTTGGGAATAAATAGGTAATTAAATTATAGCCAATATTTCAAGGAGCTCATGGTCCAATTAGAAAGATATTCACAAATAAGAAATTTTATAATATAATAATTTTAGCACAGAAATATTAGCATTTTGGAAGCATAAATGACAAATTCATAATTAAAAATGATTTTCTATTCAGTATCGATAATATTTGTTTTGAAAGTTCACTAGCTAATTTTTTTCAACATAAATCGGTATGTAAGTAACATTTGCAAACAGTTTGACTTTAAATTTGAACATAATCTGTACATAGCTAAAATTCTATACTATTATACAGATAAGAACAGATACTGTCATATCCCAAGATATACAAATATGCGTAATGAAAATGTAGAAATGCTTATGAATCAAGAAAAAATAAAGACCTTTCAATGAGGTGAAAGGCTTGACTACAGGATAATTATACAGGCAGCAATGATGCAATTCCAATTTTGAAAGATATAAATTATGCAAGTGATTTCAACAGCAGGGGGGTTATTTGTCCTGATGTGAAGATGTTGCAAAGCTCATGAATTTCAAATCTGTAAATTAGGAACAAAGGATTTACAGCTTTGTTAGAAGCAAAGGAAAAGACAAGTTATGCCAATAGAGGTCAATGCCATGTCTTACTGTTACCTCTAGGGATTATTCATTCAGTGCCACTCTCTCCTCCTACTCCACCCCAGAGGAAGAAAGTTCTGATGGATCAAATCCAAGGACACAGATGACAAAGGTGACAGCAGTCTGAATATTTGGAGATGATATTTTAATATAGGTTGAAAGTTCTCACATCTGCCTGTTGTGTTTTATATGCTACCCTCTGGATTCCTTCTCCTGGTCATTTTCTTCTGGCTTTGGCTTTTGGCTTTGGTCTTTTGTTTTTCTTTTCTTTTTTTTTTTTTTTTTAAGTAACTGGTGAATTAAGAGGGATCTGCTCTACATCTAAGAGAGGTAAACTCAATTTTCATGTTAACAGGTCCTATCATATCTCTGCAAGGAACACAAATGTATTTACCTGTTTAATCCCAATGTGTTATCCATAACATTGTCTATTATATTTCATTTCAATTTCATTCATTCACAATATGCAAAAAAACTAGGTAACTAGCCTTTTCTTTATTTTTAATGGAACTAAAACTAGCAAGTAAAGTAAACACACTTGCTGTTTTATCCTGGTTTCTTCCAACTGATAGACTATCAGTTCTACCAATTGAATCAACTATTGCAGACTGTCAAAGAAAAGAAAAAGATTGACCAAAAGAAGCTCAATCCAATATGCACATAGGTATTACCTATATTTGACACCATATGGCCCTGTGTATTTGCATTTTTCTTCCCATTTCAACAGATTCCAAATACAGCACAGCCAAATAGAGCAAGAATCGTTCATTAAGAGACTTGCATTAGTAGAGCTGTCCTTTAGACATTTACCAAGTGAGTAAGTTCAATAACAAAATCAGATCTCTGAAACAACTGGAATTTGATGGAGATAAACACCAGATCAATAGGCTTTTAAATCACAGAAATGATGGAAGTGGCAAGTGAAACTGAAGTGGTTCTTTGTTTGAATTTAATTTCTCTGCCATCTTATATTCTTTCTTAGTTAAAACCTCTTCAAAAATCACTTCACTGAAGTGTGCTTTTTGAGGAAAAACAAATGCAAATATATGCCTTTTAATTCATCACACCCTTATGAAGTTTAATTAAAAGATTTTTTTGCAAATGTATGGTTCTATAATCCTGTGTTGTTTTTATTAGTTTGGCTTTAATAGATGCCTTTAGAAAGGCTGTTATCACAAAAGGAAATGTTATCCTGTGTATTATGCCCATAATTATTGAATAATTCATTTCAATGAGTGGGTTTTTTCCCTTATGAAATGTTATTTACCACAGCTATACTGTTTGATCATCAGTACTAGCACTTTTTATCACTACACTGCATTAAACCAACTTTACCTTAGCTTTATTTTCTTGCTTGTGAATTCTAAGAACAATAAAAAATGCTTGTGATGAATCAAATACTTTTAGCACCAGTTTATCACTATTGGGGAAATTTGTGCTTCCAAATGTCAGCATAATATTTTATGATCACGATAGCCAAAACTACCAGCAATGGCTTAAACCAAATAAAGGGTAGAACAAGGATATGCAAGGGCATCCTCTAAAGTCTGACAATTTTAGTTAAAGTACTCACTAAGTTTCCCATCACTTGGACCTAACACTTTGCCTTCCCTCATTTTCTTCTGTGAAAAATTCTCTCTGGCACATCTTCTGCTGACTTGCTTGCTTTGTTATTGTTCCTCCTCTCCCTTTATTTATAGACTGAAAGTTCAACTTAATTCTATGTGTGTGTGTTAGTCACTCAGTCGTGTCTGACTCTGCAATCCCATGGACTGTAGCCCACCAGCTTCTCCTGTCCATGGGATCCTTCAGGTAAAAATACTGGAGTGTATTGCCATTTCTTACTCCAGGGGACTTCCCCACCCAGAGATTGAACCTGGGTCTCCTGCATTGCAGACAGATTCTTTACCATCTCAGTCCCCAGGGAAGCCCACCTACTTCTATAAAATGTTTTAAATCTATGTTTAAATCTTTATCAAATAAAAGTGAATACGCTAGAGATATATGTTAAATCTTCACGGTTTGATGTTTTAGAAACTTCCACCTTAATCCACAAGTTTCACTGGCATGATGCTGCCGAAATGGGGGGTTCCCCTTTTTTGTTAGACTTAAGTGATTTTTATACTGAACCAAAAGTGTCAGGATAACTAAAGACAAAAATCAGTCAAAGGTGTTTATTTTCTTCTTTTCGCTCTAAACAAAGCATCATTAAGCAACAGAGAGGCATGGTCAACTGATTTTCTGTTTGTGTTGCAGATGTTTCTTTCTCTTAGAATTTTAAAGGGGACAGACTAAAAAATGCCCAACAATAAAAGCCAGATGCAATGGACATGACTGGGAAACCATTTCAAAGAAGAGATGTGGTTGGACCAGTTTTATAAGCTTTCTGGTGTCTGAAAGATAGGTAGTGCTGATATCCAATTATCAAATAAAAATGCATTTAGAAAACCAACAATTTCTGATATTTAAAAATTTTTATTACTCTCAGTCCCTCAGTATATCTGACAAGGAGGTATAAGCCATCTATGTGCAATTTGAGGAAATCATGCCTTTGGAAAAAAAAAAAAGTGATAACCTTAAGTAAGAATAAGGTCTTAATTCAGGTAAAATTCAGTAAAGATCTTAATTCTTTGGGCTTCCCAGGTGGCTCAGAGGTAAAGAATTTGCCTGCCAAAGCAATAAGCTGCAGGAGATGCGGGTTCCAGCCTTGGGTCTGGCAGACAGCCGGAGAAGGGAAGGGCAACCCACTCTAGAGAATGCCATCGACAGTGGAGTCTGGTGGCTGCAAAGAGTTAGACATGACTGAGCACGCATGCAGTGAAAGAAAGTAAGAATAAGGCCTTAATTTAGCTAAAATTCAGTAAACATCTTAATTCTTTAGGGACACTCCAAAGTTTCATTCTTGATCCTCAATCAGACTAATTACAGTCTCATATCATAAAAATATACCTTAGCTCATACCAAGAAAAAAGAAATTTCCTGCTTTAAATATAAATTCTTATAAACATTAAACATTCTTCTGAATATCATTGATTTACCAAGAAAACTATATTAAGATTTGAAAAAATTTATGTTTTGTTAGAAGGCCTGATTTTGATTCCCAGCTCAGCTAATTACTAGCAATGTAACAAAGGGCAAGTCAAATATCTCTGAGCCTCAGTCTCTACACCTGCAATCATGCTGCTGTTTAGTCACTAAGTTATATCTGACTCTCTTGTGACGCATGACTATAGCCCATCAGACTCCTCTGTCCATGTGATTTCCCAGGCAAGAATACTGGAGTGGGTTGCCATTTCATTCTTCCAGGGATCTTCTTGAGCCAGGGACTGAACCCACATCTCCTGCGTTGCAGGTGGATTCTGTACTGTTGAGCCACCTGGGAAGCCCTCTGTAATAATAATACTTCACAAAACCAGCACTTGATAACACAGGTAAAGTTTTATTTTTATGTGCTATATACTTTGTTCACATTTATTTAGCATCTAGTAGGAGCCAGATACTATACCAGGAACTGGGGAGAGTTGAAGATATGATTTCTGTATCCTTGATGTCTGTATCATGGTTGGGAGAGGCAGATATATAAACATCAACAAAATATTACAACACTTTAATTAAGGAAAATTGTAAATACTGTGAGGCCTCCAAGTAGAGAGGGACCATGTTTGTCTTTGGGTATCAGAGAAGACTTCATATAGGGACAATACTTGAGCTGAGGCTTGAAAGAAAAAAGTTTTTCATGGGGAGAGAGGATTCACCATGGAATAAATACCACATATACATTACATGAGAACAGAAGGATGACAGCAAATGTTGCTTAAGAAAATTGGACACTTGGGTGGATGGCACATAAAGACTCTGGGAGAATGGTAGCTGATGGGGCTTAAAAGCTTAAATAGGGACCGATTATGAAGCTGCCTGATATACAGACATTCAGACAAGATGTGAAGGATACAAACGAGCTATAAAATCATAGAATTTTAGGACAACTAGTCTAGCTATAATGTGAAGAATAGTCTTAAGACTAGTCAAAGAGATTAAATAACTGTGACTGGAGCCATTCAGGTGTGGGGTGAGGAAGCCAGGGATAAAGGGCAGAGGCTACTGTTTTGAAATAGATGATGTGTTTGGTTTGTGTGTGTGTGAAAGTAGCTCAGTCGTATCTGACTCTTTGCGACACCATGGACTATGCAGTCCATGGAATTCTCCAGGCCAGAATAAGGGAGTGGGTAGCCTATCCCTTCTGGGACATGCTTAATTTGATGATTATATTAGGTATCTAGGAAGAGAACAACTGGGTTGAAATAGCCCTGTGCTCCACTGCAACTTTTATTTCACAGTAAATTTTTTTCAATATTTAATGTCTTTCTCTCACTATAGGAAAAAAAAAAATCAAAGTTCTGCATGCAAGGCATTTCTGCAGCATCATCTCTAGCTGATATCCAGGTTTCAATAATTTGTAGCAGTTCCCCAAATGGATGATACTCTCTTTAGGCTCTGTACACTCTGCTTCCTATGCCTAAGTATTTGGTTTTCTCCTTCGTACACTCATTACTTAGATTGTTATGATAACATGAACTCTATTGGACGAGTTTCTATATTTGTTTTCCCCCTCTAGCACATGATAAGCACACAGAGACATTTTAGCAAATAAATGAATGTGTAAATGAGGTATGAAGCATTGCATTGGAGTAACTTCTCATAAGGAAGTTCTGCCTTGTGACAAAAAATTTTTTGCACAGATTCTCATAGTGGACCTGAAGGGACTCAATACACTAGACATTACTGGTCTCCATTATGGGTGTCTTTTTCTAAGAATAATAGCAATATATTCCATAATTAGAAACCTGATTACAATTTTAAAAATTAAATTCTTTATTAAAATGCCTAGTTTCTTAAACTAGTATTTTTATGCAATTTACATGCTTAGACTGTCAGATACTTACTCTCTAACAAATGCAATTTAAGTAAGTCCCAATCTATGTTTTGACAGTGTGAAATATAAAGATTCTCAGTTCCTGTTTTCTTGGCATCCTCGCCCTCATCACCTTCACTATCTTGCACAGGGGAGCATTGTTTGAGAATGATCAAGAAAATGAGACAGAGAAATACCAAAGTTAATGCCATTACTGTATATTAAAAGAATTACCTCACCACCAAATGATTTTTTTGTTCTCTTCCTGACCACCTAAATGAATAAAGCAAGATAATGACATTCTCATTATTTTAGGAACACATTTGCATGTGTAATGAAAGAGTCCCTAAAGGGCATAGACACCACAGAGGCAACTGTCTGAATTAATTAAAATTGTTTGCCTGATTAGATAAAAATGCAAGCATAAACTGCATATCCTGGGAAATTTTCTCTCTTTTCATCAAAACACAGAATAAACTATTTTTAACACAAAGCTGTACAGATTAATCTTTAGAAAACAAAAAATAAGTTTGCATATATTTCTCTACTTTAAAAAGATAAAGTTGATTCTAGTGGCCACTAAAAATTGTAGTAGCTATATCCAATATTTTTGTATATTCTTCTAAATTCTTCAGTAGTTACTTTGTTATTGTTGTTCAGTTACCAAGTCATGCCCGACTCTGCAAATCCATGGACAGAAGCATGCCAGAACTCTCTATCCCTCACCAATAGTAGAAGATTCTTTAAATAGTTAACAACATATATCTTAGAATAAAAAATGCACTTGACATTTTGTTTCAAAAATTTTATAGATGATTCCTCTACATTGATTATAATTTCTTACTATTTTTATAAATCAACACATGTTTATCAACATAAAGAATCATTTGCTCCTGTATGAAACATTCTCCTCAATGTCAGAAAGCAATCAAACACATTTTTCTCATTTAAAAATATGTCTCCAATATGAGGGCAAGGATGCCAATCAATTTAGATAAGCTATTAATGTAGTGTTTAATAGAGCCATTAAAATGTGAATTATCTTGAAGTGATTGTATTTCTTTTCCAGTGTTTTCCTAATATAGTTTCAGTACAAGGACAAGAGATGTTTCTGAAAGTAATTATGGTCTTCAGTAATATACACTTTGATTGTAAAAAAAGAATACAATAAAGATGCATGGCATATGTCCTTCTAGGATAATTCCACATGAGAACAGGCCCAGATTTATTTTGATCTTCAGTTAGTACGAGAAAGTAGATTTAATGATTATGTACAGTGTTCCCATTTACAGAGTAGAGAACTGGCAATTCTCAGAGGAATGAGTAGTTCATGCAGTGTCAGCATCAGATACAGAAAATGGAACAGAAAAAAGTAAAGTTAGAAAGACAAAGAATCATAGAGGAGAGCAATAAATGTTATCCTAAACTTGCTACATATCCTACAGGAAACCAAGGGTAGTTAATAGTATAATGATATTAACAGCACTGTGCTTCAAAGTAGAGTACACCAGCAAGTTGGTAGGGGTGATCAGTTGAAATGGTGAATTAAGGATGGACATATATTTAGTAATTTATTAGGAAAGGCTATGTAAGTCATAGTTGAGCACAGAGGAGAATGAGGAGCAAGATATCATCGGAAAATCTTAATATATGATGACACTAATATTAACACGGTAACTAACATTTATTGAATTTATTGGTGCTTTCAAATTGTGATGCTGGATAAGACTGTTGAGACTCCCTTGGACTGCAAGGAGATTAAACCATTCAATCCTAAAGGAAATCAATCCTGAATATTCATTGGATGGACTGATATTCAAGCTGAAGCTCCACTACTTTGACTGCCTGATATGAAGAGTTGACTCATTGGAAAAGACCCTGATACTGGAAAAGATGGAAGGCAAAGGAGAAGAGGGTGGCAGAGGATGAGATATATAGATGACATCACTGACTCAATGGACATGAACTTGAGCAAACTCTGGGAGATAGTAGAGGACAGGGAAGCCTGGTGACCTGCAGTCCATGAAGTATCAGAGAGTCAGACATGACATAACAATTGCACAACAGCACTATGTGCCAAGCCCTGGACTAAGCACTATGCACTATTATCACTAAGCCATAATTATGAGTCGAAATGTTACCTATATCTTTCCAGTGAGGAAATGGAGATTCCAAGAGGTTTAACAGCTTGTACAACCTCTCATAAGTAGTGATGAGTGAAGGCAGGATTTGAATCCATAATTTCTGACTCTAAACCTGCATTATGAACAACTACAAATTAGACAATTTATTATTCTGAAGAGGAAAAGTGAAAGATGACAAAGTTTTGAAGACGAGTCTCTGGAAGGAGAGTTGTGCCATTAGTAGAAATTGGGACATTAATCAAAATATTTCTTATCGGTGAGTCTTGGCCTTCAGAGAACTGACTTTAGTCTAACCAACTTTACCTTATATGTAAAAAATGTACCCAGGCAGGAGGCTTGCTGAGACCACAGAGAGGCAGATAAAAACAACCTTTCATCTATGCCAGCATTCAAAAATTTGGTGTGCTTTATTTTCATGCCTGCCAAGAAGGAAATGATAGGATTCCAATTTTTAGATGGTGAAAGGGGCTCACAAAGGTTAGGCAACTTACTCAAAGTTATCTGGCTAATAACTGATGAAGACAAATTTCTTTTCTGCTTTGCCCTCTCACCAGAGTCCAGTTCCATTTCAGAATACTCAAGTTCAGACCACTTATAAACCTAATAATTTAATTCTCAAGCATATCTAACTTCCAGAAGAATCTTTGATGGCCATCTCTTCGAAAATAGAAGCTTGCTCACTCTAGGAGTGTTAAACTGCAGTTCTTTCATGATAATTACATTAAATGATGATAAATGTCTAAATATGTCCTTCTCACTAGGCAGCTATTTTCAAACTCTATATTCTTAGTGGACATGACTTCCCATCTACAGTTCACTCAGTAGACTCTCAAGTGTCTATTATGAATTCTGGCATCTCCACAGACTGTCCTCAGTCTTATCCTCTGCAACCTCTCTGCTGATCACTGCTTCCTTCCACAAACTCTCCTTGACTTTCAAAAACACTGTACTTCATTATTTTCTACTCCTTAACCTTGCTCCTGTACTCCTTATTCTCCACTCTTACCTATGTTTCTGCTACTCATTTAACATAATCCTTCTCCTAAAGCCTGTTTTGTTTTTCCTATTTCTCTCCTCTTTCATGATGGGACATGAGTTTCCTCCCCCATCATCCAAGAAAGAAATCTCCAAATTTTCTCTATTGGCCAAGTCTCTACTCTGTATTTCAAGATGTGGCTCCATGGAAGTCTCTCTCAAAATCATTTTCCTTTCCTGGTTTCCTGTCTCAATTAACAGGACCACTTTCCTCCTGGGATGTAGTCTAGAAATGTTAAAGCTGACTTATATGTGCCTTTCTCTATGACCCCCTCTAGCTAATGAGTTGCCAAATCCTTTCATCTACCTCCCCAATATTATTCATATGATAAGACACTGATAGTAACAAGGATACTATCAAGTACCCCCACCAATACCACCATTCTTGGCGTATATTTTCAATTAGAACTATATGAAGCATTTTCTGCAAATTATCATTTAACCCTCTAAGTGGCACCATAGAGAAGATACCTGAAGTGAAGAAACTGAGACGATTCAGAGAACACTTGCTCTTGATCACACAATAGGGAAGACATTGTGATTCAAACTCAGATATGATTAACTCCAGCTCTGAAGCCCTCTGCTTCCCTGCCTCATCTTTCCACTTTCTAAGTTTGCCTCTCATTACTTTTTCTTTGAACCAATGCAGGAGCCACTCTTCCTTTAACTGTGGATCTCCCTCCTAACTTTTCTTTGCAACATATTCATCTTCCTAGAAACAATGTTAATCACAATGCATTTTTATTGGAAAACTGTCCTAGAGATAAAAACTGTCCTAGAGTCCTTGAATAAACAACAAGCTGTTTGTATAGGCAAGACTTCCTGGACTGGGTGCCTATAATGGACTCTTAGCAACTCAATTTCTCACTCAACAGACATTGATGCAGTTTTTCTTATGTGCCAGAACTAACTTTTTTACATTTATTAACACAATTAATCTACAAAACATCCATGAGAAAGATAATTTTTCCTCTATTCTACAGATCTAATAATTGAGCACAAAAAAGTCACATCAATTGTCCTAGATCACAAAGCTAATACTTGGTGCCACTGGGCATCAAACTCCTGCAGTCTAACTCCAAAAGTCTCCCTGAAGCCATGCAGCCCCTTTGTTGTGTGACTTACTGATTTTAGAGGTTGGCAAGCACATTTTTCTCAGACAGACTTTCTGTATGTTTAAATTTTCTTTATTTATTTTTGACTGTGCTAGGTCTTTGCTGCTGTGTAGGCTTTTCTCTAGTTGCAGAGAGCAAGTCCTTGTTGCAGTGTGCGGGCTTCTTGTTGTGGTGGCCTCTCCTGTTGAGGAACATGGGCTCTAGGGCACATGGGTCAGTAGTTGTGGTGCATGAGCTCAGTAGTTGTGGCTCCCAGGCTCTAGGGCACAGGCTAAATAGTCAACAGTCATGGTGTACCAGCTTAGTTGCTCCACAGCATGTGGGATCTTCCCAGACCAGGGATGGAACCTATGTCTCCTGCATTAGCAAGCAGATTCTTTACCATTGAGCCACCAGGGAAGATAAACTTTAGATTCTTGGAAATATCCATCTTTATATCATTTTTCCCTACTTACAGCAAAGGTCATACTATAGTATCTAATTCAGGGCCTTAGTAATAGTAATATAAGCAATGAAATAGTAATGTGAGATCATTCATTTAACAACTGTTGAACAGCAGTAGCTGTCAAAAACATTAGAGATACATAGACTGTTTATCTGCTTAAGCTAACTGCAAGTTAATGTGTGGGTAAGGCAATGATAATAACGTAAAATTTACAATAAAAGAAGGTAATATGATAGAGATGGGGAGAGTGGTGAAATTTATATATTAATAGATGAGACAAAGTCACATTTTATGCTGCAAACTGAAGTATAAGAAAACATCTCTTGATCAATGATCAGATAAGTACCTTCTAGTCAGAAGAAGGAGTGGGCAAAGGTTTCATGAAGAGTAAGTCTGATATTTTGTCATGCTTTAGAAATTGATGGAGTATCAACATGCTAGATTTTAATGGATGAAGGAGAGGATGGTACAATGAGAAGCAGAATCTCTAGGTATGCAAGGTTAGATCATGTAAGGCCTCATAAGTCATGATAAGGAGTATTAAATTTATCCCAAATTCAGCAGAAAGCCACTGGAGAATTTAAACAGGAGAGCAAAATGACCTTATTTACATTTTTGAAAAATTACTTTGTTGGCCATGTGCAGAGCAGATTATTGTGCTCAAAGATAGAAGCCAGGAGACTAATAAAAAAGCTGTTTGAATGGTCTAGATAAGGGGTCAGCAAGCCTTTGTTGTAGTGGGCCGGAAGATAATGACTACTCAGTTCTGCCATTGTAGCAGATAATACATTCATAGACAATATATAATAAATGA
The DNA here is from genome assembly GCF_014754425.2 of Oryx dammah. Lineage (NCBI taxonomy): Eukaryota > Metazoa > Chordata > Mammalia > Artiodactyla > Bovidae > Oryx > Oryx dammah. Next base: position 66,130,969 of record NW_024070186.1, read on the forward strand.
GCCTGGCTGGACTGGAATAAAACTTTATTTACAGACATGGAAATTTGAATCTCATGTAACTTTTAACTATCATCAAATATTCTTTAAAAATTTTTTCAGTCATTAAAAAATGGTAAGAATGTTTCTGTTTTTTTTAAGTAGGTAATCTATATGTGAGATGGCTTAAATAGATTCATAGAGATAAAAGTATATTTACTGATATGAGACTCAAAAGGGATGAATTAGGCTACAAAAGAGGGGAGAGAATATTAAAATCTTTATTTGGGGTATATTACATTCTCAACTTTAAAAAATAAAAGTGCTCCTGAAATTTATTTTCTTCCTTCTTAAAATTTTGTAATGCTCAAAAACTAAATTTCTCATAAGACAATGTATTTCATTTGAATATTAGCACTTCAATTTATTAGGAAAATTATCTTTGTTTTAGTTGGAAATCCATTGCTCTAATATTATGCCTTTTGATTCTAACTCTTCCTTCTAAGATCACATATAATTATGGGCATCTCTTTCAGTGAGAGTGTAGAAAAAGTCTGAAGACATCTGTTTTCTTTCTTTCTTATATATCTCCAGGATGAACATAACCAGCCTTCATTTTAAGACCTAGTTAGAATATCTGTCAACCTGGTAGGCCATTCCAACTTTATTTTAATATCCTCCTTAAAACTGAACTTAACATGTCCCATTGTCTTAACTGTCAACAAGATTATATAACTTCTCACTTACCTTCTGTTCAAGGGTAATTAGAACTGTCAAACAATAAGACTAATACAAATTGATCCATGTCACCATCTATATAATTTGATTTTATTTAAATCAGGACCAGAGACATAGAGCATTAAGGAGTTAATTATCATTCAGTCTGCAGAACTCTTTCTTCACTTTTCTAAGTCACCTCCATAGAGTCTTAGAGTACAGCTGGAATTACTTACAGCAAGGGCCAAATTACTATAAACACAAACTTCAAGTCAAAATACTACCAACGACAACCATCGAGCAAGTTCAAACCATAAATCTCCTCTCTGCCTATAGAAGAGTCAGAGATTATTTACCCTGTTGGATAAAGCATTACTTCATCCAAATGAATCAAACATGAGAGGCATCAAAATTTTTTTTTTGTCTCCTTCATACTTTTCTTTTTTTGTCACATATTTTATGGTTGGGGCTCCTGCTTTCTATCTTTTATTGCTTTATATAGGAAAATATGTTCTGAGGATAATGGCAAAATATAGATGAGCTTCTCTTTACAAACTTTATTCCAGAGAGAGTATTTTAAAATAAAAACCTAGAAATAAGCAAGTAAAGCTGTTTGTCTGGATGAATTGTATAAAGTCCTGTTGAGCAGTGCCTAATCGCCCTTCCCTGGAAGACAGAGCACTCTTAGGAAACTTCTACTATGATATTGTCTCTGGCACCATTATTGACTTAGCATGCATCATGACAAGCGATTATGATTTGATTTTCCCTAAGAATGGCTGCCTTTATATTTGACCTCCACAAACCAATTTTCTCCAAGAGCCCAGTTCCACTAACAAAGAGTGTGGTGATCATATAAACAATATCATAGATTCATACTTGGATAAATGGCATTAAGCATAAAAACCACTGTAAAATTATACACATACACACACACATACACACACACATACAAGTTGTTTTCTTCCTATTGCAAACACTGAAGGTGTAAAACTTTGAAGAAGAGAATATAATCTTTCCATTGTGGAGCTCCAAATCAACCATGACTTGGTAGAAAAACAGAAATCACTAGGAATTTCAGAGGAAGATACTGTAATGTACAGCATCAGTTTCATAGATTGCAGAAGATCTGAGAAGTCAAAGAGGAGACAGGAAGTCCAATTATAAGGTACAACAAAAATCAGGTACAATATCTGGGCTAGGAAGAATTCTGGGAAGAGGTGGTTACCACAAGCATGTGAAAGGATTTAGAATCACAACTCTGTAGAGACTATGGGGCAAGAGTTATGATCTCTAAGAAAGGATTACATAGCAGGGGGTCCTTTGACTCATATTACTGAAAGTTCTCCAAATGTGGCTTTATCCTAGCTGAAACAATGTGATCTGGTCCTGGTTTCGTCTTGTATATCCCAACTCTTCTTTTTCAGTTTTGATGTTATTCCTAGGGCAGCTCTACCCTATGGTTTGACAAATAGGGGCTAGAAGTTGTATGCTCCCTTGTCCTTATCAAATGGGAAAAAGAGAATTCTTGATTTTTCCAGTTACTGAAAAAAATGGGAACTTCATTCCAATATGGGTAGTTTATGACAGGTGCCCAGTTTTGTACCAAGTACTGTAGCAAATGAGATGATTAAAATGAGTGCCTTGGGCCCATCTAGGGCTACCTCAGGGGCTTGAGATAGGTCAATTCCCACACAAAATGCTGGCCTGTCATGTAGTGGATCATGAGTGAAAGGGAACCAGGGCATCATAAGTGATGCCTAAATTATAACTTCTTTGTGAATTCAACTGTGAAACTGAAGCCAAAATTAACTTTTCCCCTATAATACTTAAATTATTCCAGATTGAGAATTAAGAAAACTATTACTGGAGTAATAAATGAACTAATAATTCACCTAATCATCAAATCATTATGAATATGTTTAATGTTGTAAAAATAGATTATGGGGACATTTGAGAAATTAACAGAATTTTCATAATGTAACAACCTTTAAAGCTCAACTTTGAGGCACTCAATGCCATTTTACCAAATTAACAATTATTATAATCAGTTCAGTTCAGTCGCTCAGTCGTGTCTGACTCTTTGCAACCCCATGAATCACAGCATGCCAGGCCTCCCTGTCCATCACCAACTCCTGGAGTTCACCCAAACTCATGTCCATCGAGTCGGTGATGCCATCCAGCCATCTCATCCTCTATTGTCCCCTTTTCCTCCTGCCCGCAATCCCTCCCAGCATCAGAGTCTTTTCCAATTATTATCACATTACTCACTATTTATTGGAAAACTGCTATGAACTAAGCAGTTTACTAAGTACTGAGTACTATAAACTAAGTACTAAGAACTATTATAGGCACCCTTCTTGCATTAACATATTTAATTTTTCAAGAAGTGAATAAGGTACTTTTGTTATTTACATTTTACAAATGAGAAAACTGCCCCAGAGAGGATCTGTAGTAGCCCAACATTACCCAATGAAAAGCTACAAGAGCTGGAAATCAAGTATAAATGTTTTAACACCACAGGAACTTGATATCTATGTTAAATAATTATGGAAAATGGAGGAAAATATAGGTAACATTACACTGATCCTATCTTGTGATAAAACTGTCACCAGTCCCAATTTTAGTCAAATATTTGAAATAATTTTTCCTTGATTGGAAATTTCTTCATATTTATTATATTGTATGGCTTCTCATCTTAAAATGTTGCATTAGAATTTGGTGACTCTCATTTTCCCAGAGAATAAAGTCTAAAGTCACCACCCTGGCATTTTTAATGTCCATAATCTGGTCCCAGTCCACCTGTTCACCTTTAAGACCCATCACTCCCAATCACACATCCTGTATTTCAACAGTGCTTTCTGACAAATGTACCTTTCGCCATGCTCTTTTATAGATCTTTCAGTCAAATTCCAACTCCTCCAAAAAACTTCCTTAATTCCCTGTTCTGAATATATATATATTTTTTAAGTTCCAAAAATATATACCCAGAACTCTGTTATAGTACATTTTACAGGACAGTTTTTATCATTATTGAATATTCATGGCATTCTCTGAAATGCAGGCTCCTAAGTGGCCAAGACCATAACTTACTCAATCGTGTATTCCTAGAGCTGTCAACACAGAGCCTATTAACATGCCCAATAGTTTAAATGGAATTAGGGAAATAATCAAAATGCTAAAAGGTATTTTACCCAGTAGTTTTAAATGTCTGTATCTCAAATCAAGGGAAGAAGTATGAAAACTTATGAGTAATCCTGTTATTAGAAGTACCTGCTTTTATAAAAGTAATCAATACATAATAGATTAAAAAGAAAGAGTATATATTATATAAAATTTTGTTTTGTACTTTGCAAATTTCAATTACCATTATCAATAATTTTAAATGTTTGATGAATATTTTTATCACTTTTTCCTTCCTTAAATTCAGAAGCATGATGTCTTTAAGGAATTCTGCCTTTTCATGTGCTTGTTTCTTACTTTCTGAATAATTTCTCCTAATAAATTTTATGTTATGATTTTTCCTTTATAATTTTGTAAAATATGAGTCATGACTTCCTCAGATTCTTATACTTACTTTGCATTGCAAAATAAGAAGAATCAACTTGTCTTTACCTGACAGTTTTTCACTTATCAATAATTTTCCATAATAAAATTTAATTAATTAAAATTATTATTTAATTTCTGTATAACAGGACTATACCAAAGCTCTTTAGAAAGTTTAATATTATATTGCTTAAATAATTAGCATCTAAGCACAAGTTTTCCATTAGATAACATGCAAAACAGAGGAATAAGTTATCAAGAGACCAGGATAGAGCCTGGCTGAATTTTGATTGGAGACTGTAGAAGAACAGAGAAGTTCTAGATTAGTACTTTCCAACAGAACTTTTTATGAGAATAGAAATGCCAATCTGCATTGTCCAATACAGAAGCCACATATGACTTGTATATACTTTTGATGTGTCTAGTGTCAACAAGGAAATGTATTTTTAATGCTATTAAATTAAATTTGAATGGCTATATGTGGCAAGTGAGTCCTATATTGGACAGTGCATTTCTAGAGTATAATGTGTCAAGAATAGGTCCAATAGGGGAATTGGTATTGGGAGGTGCTATGCAGCCATGTGGCAGAAGATACCATGGAGATCTAGAGTTAAAACTGCAGATGCTTAAACAGAGAACAGGGTGGATACCAAACAAAACTTTGCACTATTTTATAACTGTGTTGTGGATTTCCCTTGCTCACCCTCAGAGGTTAAAGAATTGCCAAAGTTGCTTTGTTTTCCCAAGTACTCATTCTACACTTGGCAACTACTTGTTGAAGGAATAGGTAGATAGATAGATAAGGAAATTAAATCACTGATGTAAATACATAAAATAAATTACCCACTAGCAAGAAAATTATCAACAAATGTGAGAGTAGAGAAATTTCACGATCCACACATCCATCTGATTTAACAATGAGAAGATACACAACTGAAATAAAGAGTACAACTAAAGTAAAAAATGCTTCTAAGTTTCAGCAAGTAGTCATTACTCATCTGTGTATGCTGCAGCAAACTGGCATTAATGGTTTTGGATTTATTTTCCATTCTTCTTTTGCTTTTGCAGCTATAAATGAAGGTATTAGCTTAATAATCTGTATGTAATGGTTTTTAAGCGATAGTTACCAAAGTCATTGTCGACAAGGTAATTTCCACATCAGGGAGAAAAGTTACCATTATATCTCTGTTCTATTAAGAGAAAGCATCTTAGGACAAGGTAAATGTCAATTACTCATTACTACAGTATTCCCACTAGTTCAATGGGAATAATAAAAAATGCCACCAATTATCATTTTGTTGATACTCTTCATAATGAGAGCCTGTTAAGCTAACGAGGAGACAGGTGTTCATCATTTAAGGGACTCCCAAGAAGATCACACACTTATTCGTTAATTACATTTCTCAGATATTTTTCATCTATGGATTCCATAAAAAATTGGTTTCACTAGCATCTGCATGACTAATGAGAAAGATAAACAAATAGATTATTAAATTAGGGTTGGTATTTTACAAAAAACATTTTTAAAGAAACTCAATTAGATCAAGACAATCTTTTGCATTTAAAAGTCATAATTATAAGGGTACAAGTATATTTCAGGTTTACAAAAGTATGCTGACAAATTTTTAGGACCTACCAACTTCAAATTAAATTTTACCAAATATATACTAAATGTAGGTCACTATTCAGGTGAAGTAAATAGAAATAAAGTAAGTGTATTAGTTTGCTAGGGATTCTGAAATAAAATATCATAGACTAGTTGCTTAAACAGCAAATATTTATAATTTCACAGCTCTGGAGCCTAGAAGTGCAAAATCAAGGTGTCAATATATGGTTGGATTTTCTTAAGTTTCTCTTCTTGCCTATGTTTATCTGTGTCCTAATACCCTCTTTTTAAGGACACCAGTTGATATTGGATTAGGTCCATTCTCATGTCCTCATTTTAATTACTTCTTGAATAACCCTATGTTCAAACACCAAAGATTACTGCATTCATTTTTTAAAACTTAATGTTATTGTTATAAGCACACTTAACATGAGATCTACCCTCTTCATAAAATTAAAATATTCTATTGTTATAGAAATGGTGTTGTACAGCAGATACCTAGACAACTAGATCTTATTTGTCTTGAGTAACTGAGACTTATGCCCCTTGATCAGCAACTCCCCATTTCACCATCCTCCCCATTTCAACTCCCCAATTCACCATCCTCCCAGTGCCTCACAGCCAGTATTCTACCTTCTGATTCTATGAAACTGACTGTTTTAGCTACTTCATATATGTATATGCAATACTCGCCCTTCTATGACAGGCTTATTTCACTTAGCATAATGGCTTCAAAGTCATGTTGTCACATATTGCAAGATTTCCTCCTTTTTCAAGGCTTAATAATATTCCACTGTATATAAGCTACATTTTCTTTATCCACTAATCCAAAGGATCCTTAGTCTGTTTCTATAATATGGCTATTACAAATAATGTTGCAATGAACACTGGAGTGTCAACATTTCTTTGAGATCCTTATTTCAATTATTTTGGATAAATTCTTAGAGGTAGGATTGCTGGATTATATGATAGTTCTCTTTTTATTTTTGAAGCACTTCTACACTGCATGTTTTATAGTGGCTATACCATTTTGCATTCCCACTGATAATGTACGAGCGCTTCAACTTCTCTACATTCTTGCCAGCACTATTGTCTTTGTCATTTCAATAGCAGGCATCCTAACAGATGGGATGTGATATCTCACTGTAGTTTTGATTTACATTTCCCTGAATATTAGTGATGTTAATTGTTTTTTTTATATGCCTATTGGTCATTTATATATCTTCTTTGGAGAAATGTCTGTTCAATCTTTAGATCATTTTTTTTTCCACTTTTGATTCATAGAAATTCTCTACATTTGGAAAAAAAAACCTTGTTTTTGTTGGTTTACCAGTTTAATTAGAAGCTCTACTGTTTTTATTTTATCCTTAGTTGATGGAAGAAAATAACATTCTCAAACTATTTACATGAATGAATTCAAAGATGTGAATAAAATTGCCTAGAAAAATGACATTCAGAAAATAGTTTTTTAAATGATTATGACAGAATTTTTGTAATTAGTGTTCATTGACTAATATTCATTCTTTATGCTTTTTTCCCAACTTTGAGAAATAATTAACATATATAACATTTTGAAAGTTTAAGAGAACCACACATTGACTTGATAGACTTACATCAACTCAATTCTCCAAAAAAATTATATTAGTGCCTGTTTCTACAAACTGAAAGAAATCCAAGGTGAAAAACAAAAATAGCACTCAACACTTGTTTAGCAGTGAGTCATTATAGAGGCAGCACCCATCCAGGCAGCGAGTGGCACCACCAAGCTCCTTCCCTGGTAACTAGACTCTGTATCTCAGCATCAAGCAACCATAGCTTTGAACTGTATGTGTGAACATCTGTAGTTTAGCTCCAATTATTTTGTGCACCCAATATCAAGAGGTATTCTAAGATTATTACTTCAATGGTAGGTCATTGCTCTCTTGATTTCCTCTCCCATCACTCCCTCTTCTCTCCTTACAGGGCAAGTGTAGGAGCAAGCTTATTACTGGGTTAATAATAGACAACTGTGGCTTTCGGAAATGCCTTTCACAGGCAAACCACCAGTTTCAGCTGGCTCACTTCCAGGAAACATAGAGTTAAGCCCTATTTGAACATAGAAAATTCAGTTTTATTTCTATATATTAATAGTAAACGATGTGAAAAGGAAATTAAATAGAATAATCCCATTTAAAATAGCACCAAAAAGAAAACATACTTAGAAATAAACTAAGATAAAGACTTGGATACTGAAAACTAAAAAATTAATAAAAGATATTAAAGAAGACCAAAAATAAAAACCAGAAAGACATTTCATGTTCATGGATTGGAGGACCTCATAGTGTTAAGATATCCAAACTGCTCAAAAATATCCATGAATTCAATCCAATCCACAGCCAAGTTCCAATGGAATTTTTTAGAAATAGAAAAGCAGTATTAAAATTCGCATGGAGCTGCAAAAGACCGAAAGTAAACAAATCAGTCTTGAGAAAGAACAAAGCTAGATGCATCACATATTTTTACTTCAAAATTAATTACAAAGCAAAACTAAATAAAAGTATGAACTGGCAATAAGACAGGGATATAGACTAATACACCAATAAAACAGAAAAAAGAGCCCAGAAATTATTCCATAGATATATGGTCACTGATTTTCAACAAGAATGTCAATAACACACAATAGGGAAAGAACAGTCTTTTCAACAATTCAGGTTGAAAAAACTGAATATTTGCATGCAGAAGAATGAAATTGGAACTTGATCTTATACGATAAACAAAAATTGACTCAAAATAAATTAAAACCTTAAATATTAAACATGAAATTTAAAACTAATAAACAAAAACAGGGGAAAGCTTCATAACTTTGGTCTTCAGTTAAGTTCAGTTGCTCAGTCATGTGCTACTCTTTGCAACCCCATGGACTGAAGCACGCCAGACCTCCTTGTCTATCACCAACTCCCAGAGTTTACCCAAACTCATGTCCATTGAGTTGGTGACGCCATCCAAACATCTCATCCACTGTCATCTCCTTCTTTTCCTGCCTTCAATCTTTCCCAGCATCAGGGTCTTTTCAAGGAAGTCAGCTCTTTGCATCAGGTGGCCAAAGTATTGGAGTTTCAGCTTCAACATATGTCCTTCCAATAAACACTCAGGACTGATCTCCTTTAGGATGGGCTAGTTGGATCTCCTTGCTTTCCAAGGGAATCTCAAAAATCTTCCCCAACACCACAGTTCAAAAGCATGAACTCTTTGGCACTCAGTTTCTTTGTAGTCCAACACTCACATCCACACATGACCACTGGAAAAACAATTGCCTTGACTGGACTGACCTTTGTTAGCAAAGTAATGTGTCTACTTTGTAAAATGCTGTCTAGGTTGGTCATAACTTTCCTGCCAAGAAGTGTCTTTTATTTTTATTTTTTTTTATTTTTTTAGTAAGTGTCTTTTAATTTCATGGCTGCAGTCACTATCTGCAGTGATTTTGCAGTCCAAAACAAATAAAGTCGCCACTGTTTCCCCATCTATTTGCCATGAAGTAATGGGACCAGATGCCATGATCTTCATTTTCTGAATGTTGAGCTTTAAGCCAACTTTTTCACTCTCCTCTTTCATGAGGTTCATTGCATATCTGAATTTATTGATATTTCTCCCAGCAATCTTGATTCCAGCTTGTGTTTCTTCCAGCCCAGCATTTCTCATGATGTACTCCTCATATAAGGTAAATAAGCAAGGTAACAATATACAACCTCGACATACTCCTTTCCCTATTTGGAACCAGTCTGTTGCTCTATGTCCAGTTCTAACTGCTGCTTCCTGACCTGCATACATATTTCTCAAAAGGCAGGTCAGGTGGTCAGGTATTCCCATCTCTTTCAGAATATTCCACAGTTTAATGTGATCCACACAGTCAAAGGCTTTGGCATAATCAATAAAGCAGAAATAGATGTTTTTCTGGAAATCTCTTGTTTTTTGATGATCCAGCAGATATTGGCAATTTGATCTCTGGTTCCTCTGCCTTTTCTAAAACCAGCTTGAACATCTGGAAGTTCATGGCTCATGTATTATTGAAGCCTGGCTTAGAGAATTTTGAGCGCTACTTTCCTAGCATGTGAGATGAGTGCAACTGTGAGGTAGTTTGAGTATTCGTTGGCATTGCCTTTCTTTGGGATTGGAATGAAAACTGACCTTTTCCAGTCCTGTGGCCACTGCTGTGTTTTCCAAATTTGCTGGCATATTGAGTGAAGCACCTTCACAGCATCATCCTTTAGGATTTGAAATAGCTCAACTGGAATTCCATCACCTCCACTAGCTTTGTTCATAGTGATGCTTTCTAAGGCCCACTTGACTTCACATTCGAGGGTGTCTGGCTCTAGGTGAGTGACCACACCATTGTGGTTATCTGAGTCATGAAGTTCTTTTTGTACAGTTCTCCTGTGTATTCTTGCCACCTCTTCTTAATATCTTCTGCTTCTGTTAGGTCCATAGCTTTTCTGTCCTTTATTGAGCCCATCTTTGCATGAAATGTTCCCTTGGTATCTCTGATTTTCTTGAAGAGATCTATAGTCTTTACCAGTCTATTGTTTTCCTCTATTTCTTTGCACTGGTCACTGTGGAAGGCTTTCTTATCTCTTCTTGCTATTCTTTGGAACTCTGCATTCAAATGGGTATATTTTTCCTTTTCTTATTTACTTTTCATTTCTCTTCTTTTCACAGCTATTGATAAGGCCTCCTCAGACAGCCATTTTGCTTTTTTGCATTTTTTCCCCATTGGGGATGGTCTTGATCCCTGTCTCCTGTACAATGTCATGAAACTCTATCCATAGTTCATCAGGCACTCTATCAGATCTAGTCCCTTAAATCTATTTGTCACTTCCACTGTCTAATTGTAAGGGATTTGATTTAGGTCATACCTAAATGGTCTAGTGGTTTTCCCTACTTTCTTCAATTTAATTCTGAACTTGACAATCAAGTGTTCATGATCTGAGCCACAGTTAGCTCCTGGTCTTGTTTTTGCTGAATCTGTAGTGCTTTTCCATCTTTGGCTGCAAAGAGCATAATCAATCTGATTTCGGTATTGACCATCTGGTGATGTCCATGTGTAGAGTCTTCTCTTGTGTTGTTGGAAGAGGGTGTTTGCTATGACCAGTGTGTTCTCTTGGCAAAACTCTGTTAGCCTTTGCCCTCTTCATTTTGTACACCAAGGCCAAATTTGCCTGTTAATTCAAGTGTTTCTTGACTTCCTACTTTTGCATTCCAGTCCCCTATAATGAAAAGGATATCATTATTGGGTGTTAGTTTTGAAAGGTCTTGCTGGTCTTCATAGAACCACTTAACTTCAGCTGCTTCAGCATTATTGGTCAGGGTATAGATTTGGAGTACCATGATATTGAATGTTTTGCCTTGGAAATGAACAGAGATCATTCTCTTGTTTTTCAGATTGCATCCAAGTACTGCATTTCAGACTCTTTTGTTGACTGATATGGCTATGCCATTTCTTCTAATGGATTCTTGCCCACAATGGTAGATATAATGGCCATCTAGTTAAATTCACACACTCCAATCCTTTTAGTTCGCTGATTCCTAAATGTCGATGTTCACTCTTGCTATCTCCTGTTTGACCACTTTCAGTTTGCCTTGATTCGTGGACCTAATATTCCAGGTTCCTATGCAATATTGTTCTTTATAGCATCAGACTTTACTTCCATCACCAGTCACATCCACAACTGGGTATTGTTTTTGCTTCAGCTCCATATTTTCATTCTTTCTGGAGTTATTTCTCCACTGATCTCCAGTAGCATATTCGGCACCTACTGACCTGGGGAGTTCACCTTTCAGTGTCCTATAGTTATGCTTTTCATACTGTTCATGGGGTTCTCGAGGCAAGAATACTGAAATTGTTTGCCATTCCCTTCTCCAGTGGACCACATTTTGTCAAAATTCTCCACTATTACCCATCTGTCTTGGGTGGCCTTACATGGCATGGCTCATAGTTTCATTGACATAGGACATGGCCGTGGTCCATGTGATTAGATTGGTTAGTTTTCTGTGATTGTGGTTTTCAGTCTTTCTGCCCTCTGATGGAGAAGGATTAGAGCCTTATGGAAGCTTCCTGATGGGAGAGACTGACTGGGGGAAACTGAGTCTTGTTCAATGGGCAGGGTCATGCTCAGTACATCTTTAATCCAATTTTCTGTTGATGGGTGGAGCTGTGTTCCCTCCCTGCTATTTACCTGGGGCCAAACTATGGTGGAGGCAATGAAGATAATGGTTACCTCCTTCAAAAGATCCCATGTATGCACTGCTACACTCTTCCCCTAGCCCTGCAGCAGGCCACCACCAACCCACGCCTCTGCTGGAGACTCCTAGACACTCACAGGAAAGTCTGGGTCAGACTCTTGTACGGTCACTGCTCCTTTCTCCTGGGTCCTGGTGCTCAAGGTCCTGTTTGTGCCCTCCAAGAGTCTATTTCCCAGTCCTGTGTAAGTTCTGGCAGCTCTCTCATGGGGTTAATGATGACCTCTACCAAGAGGGCTTATACCATACCCAAGTCTGCTGCACCCAGAGCCCCTGTCCCCGTGGCAGTCCACTGCTGACCTGTACCTCCTCAGGAGATGCTCAAATACAGTTCTGTCTCTGTGGGGTCCCTGGGTCCTGGTGTACACAAGGTTTGTCTGAACCCTTTTAGCATCTCTGGTGGGAATAGGGTTTGATTCTAAATGCAAATTTGCCCCTCCTACCATCTTGCTAGAGCTTCTCCTTTGCCCTTGGATGTGGGGTATCTCTTCACGGCCAGTCCAGTGCCTACCATCTTACTTTGGTCTTGGCAATGATTTTATGGATATTTCACCAGAAATACAGGCAACAAAAGCACTTTTATGATAACTGCATTTTTCTGGAAGAGGGTTAATTCTTGGAGGAATTAAACAGTTTCAACAAAATTTTATTAAAGTAAAAAATTTAAATCTCATAGAGGAGAATAAGCCATGCCAGACTGGAAAGTCCTCATTCATTTAAGGGTCAGAATTCACCTCTTTGCCTTCTAGTTCAGTTCAGTTCAGTCACTCAGTCGTGTCTAGCTCTTTGTGACCCCATGAACCATAGCACACCAGGCCTCCCTGCCCATCACCAACTCCCAGAGTTTACCCAAACTCATGTCCGTTGAGTCAGTGATCTCATCCTCTGTTGTCCCCTTCTCCTCCTGCCCTCAATCTTTCCCAGAATCAGGACCCTTTCAAATGAGTCAGCTTCTATGTCCTATACACATCTGACTGTCCTCTGAAGAGTACACTAAACCAGGCTAAAGAGAAAAGCCACTGAAATTAATAAGTTCAGGATGTAAAACCTGCAAAATTCAAAGGTACTGAGATTTGATCATTCTTTTTGGAAGGGATGACCTGTCATACTATAACAGAAAAATAAAAATGAAAAGCAGGAGCCTAAAGGAAGAAATCACAGAAAGAAAGGGAAGAGAAAGGAATAGTAACTCAGGAAGCTGTATGGATGAGACACCAGGGGTGAGGGTGACTCTGTGAAACTTCCTTCACCAGGCTAGGCTAAGGGCTTTATGCCTTATGCAGTAGGAGAGAGTAAAGCACTTCACAACACATCAAATCTCTAGTCTCAGCTCTGTAGAGTATCAGTAAACTTCTTTTATTGGGCTGGTCAAAAGGTTTGTTCAGTTTTTTCTGTAAGATGTTAATATAAAAAACCCAAATGAACTTCCTGGCCAACTCAATACGAAGAATGCTTAAGCATTGCCTGATGTACACTAGATAAGGTCTCATGAATAATAGAGAAAATAACATCCAGAAGATGTGGAAAAGGTATCACATTCTTCCCTTGTCACTGATGGCCAACTGCTACCCTGTATGTCTACTGGAAGAAAAAGCACATACCAATCAATGGCAAGCAAGATGGGGAAAAAGCAACAGTAGTGTCATTTGCCCCTTCCCTAAAGGTTACATCAGATACCCTGTGTGATGCCAAAAGCCCTTGCTAAATGAAACTATCATACTAGCTATATAGGAATCTAGTGTATGATAAACATGTTACTACAACCAATAAAGGAAAGTAAATTATCCATTTAACAAACTAAATCTTGTTGAAACAGGGGAAAAAAGATCTACCACACACCCAGTACATTCAAATATATTCCAAGTGCTTAAGAATTAAACATATGAAAGCCTATAAAAGAATAAAAAGTTATGCAGTTATATATACAGCTGGGGTATGGAAATTTCTTTACGAGGATGAAACTATAAGCAGATATAATAAATAAATGAGTTACATAGAGTTGGCTTGGAGAAGGAAATGGCAACCCACTCTACTATTCTTGCCTGGAAAATCTCATGGACAGAGGAGGCTGCTGGGTTAGGGGTCACAAGTGTCAAACATGACTTTGTGACTAAACCACCACAACAGAGTTGGCTACTTAAAATCTTAAGATGTTTTAAGTGAAATGTATCCAAGTAAGATAAAAAGGGACATAAAAAATGAATAGAGGACAGATCAATATCTATAATGAAAACAAGTCACAAGAATAGGGAAAATCATGAACAGGAAACTTAAATATATATATATATATATATATATATATTCATGCCAGTCACATATGAAAAGGGAAAAAGCAACACTGACAATAGTTACATAAATGCAAACTAAAGTAATAATGATATGTGGTTTGGCCTTTCAATTGGGCAAAATTTTCACTAAAGGCAAGAGTAAAACAAATTGCAATAAGGTAATACTACGTGTTTTTAATGTTCTGTGCTGAAACACAACTATGAGTTGACAATGTTTGTCTATATTAGCCCTCACCACAACCCTGTGTACAAGTTAGGACAGTATTTCCAATTTTATAAATAAGAAAATTTAAACTCAGAGACCTTGTAAGCTGTGTATCTTCAAATACCTAGGTAAGTAAGAACACAAGTTTATCATCCATAGATCCCACAGTCCCTGCTGTTTCTAAGATGCTACAGTGTATTCCTACAGGACATGAGAAGTACTACTAAAGGTATTTGATTTCGGAAGTAACATGATAAAATCAATAATTAGTAACGTTTTACTGAGCAGTATTATGTATAAGGGTTCATGTATATCATTTTAAAATCTGTTCATCAGTATTAAACAATTACATGACACCATTTTGCATGTTGGTTCTCACATTTGTAATCTCTGCTAAACCTGGAGCATAAAGGTAACATTTACAGTGGTGGTGTCAATATTTATGTCTTTTGCCTGCATGTCTGAATTTTTCAGTGGCAATGCTATTCCACAGTAACCACATCCCTTTCCATTTCACACTGCATGATGTGAATAGGAAACCTAGAATGATAGTAGCTGAGAAATCAGTATAGGCCAAACACAGTATGGATTTAAACTATCAGCCTCATGGGAGTAAAACTGTCCCTTCTCACTGTGCCCTAAGTAAGGATTTCTATTACCCATTAAAGGCTGAGACTGAGGTCAAACATCAGCAAGCAGGGAACTGGGAGAGCTTCAGAATAGCTTAACCTTAGAAACCTCCGGCTCCACATTATAAAAGGCACAACTGGTTTTATGTTTGTTTTTGTATTTGCTCTTCAATTAAAAAAAAAAAAACAAAACTCCAGATTGAGACAGCAAAGTAGTTTCTGGATAGTTTTGGAAATATACAATTGTAATACACTGTTTTCATGGTGCTACAATAATTTGGCTATGCTTGAAAATGTTAAGTATTGGGTTTGGACCCATTTATTCTTTTAATATTCAAAAAGATGGTATAGAAGTTAAAATGCTGAGTAACATTAAAAACAAATCAATGTGTTATTCATGCATGGTGTGCAGGAGAAGTTTTAGTAATTCTTACCTTTTCAGATCATTAATCTTAATCGTTATATTACACAGACTTTAAACCACCCTTAAAATGACTAACACAGCAATTCTTATAGTTCTGAAAATTGGGTAGCAAACATATTCCAGAAGCAAGTTTCAGAAGGCAAATGCTCCTCTAATTTAGACTTCTAGGTTCTTGACTAGTAACTCATGTGCCACAGTGGTAAGGAATACACCTGCTAAAGCAGAAAACACAAGAGATGTGGGTTTGATGCTTAACGTTTTAATAGAGTTTCAAAATTTTCCACAAACTTATCTTATTCCTTCAGAATAAGGGGATGACAGAGGATTAAGTTGTTGGATGGCATCATTGACTCAATGGGTATGAGTCTGAGCAAATTCCAGGAGATAGCGAAGAATAGGGATGCCTGGCTTGTTTCAGGCAATGAGGTCGCAAAGAGTTGGACACAACTTAGGAACTCAACACCAGCAACAACATTCCTTCAGTAGAAGCAATTCCCAGTGAAGCTTTTATTCAGCAATAAGCTTTACATCAGAGGAAAAAAAAAAAAAAAACTAATTCCCTGGATAAAGAAATAAAGAACACTTTCTACAGTATGGTATAGACTTTTTTTTTTTTTTTTTTTAGCATATCTGATTTCTCTAGGACTTCAGAGAGATCCATTTCATTGCTCCTCCTGAAGTTTACAGAATTTTTTTCTGTACAAATCATACATCCATCTGGCAATATGTAGTCATTTACAATTATACACTTCTTCAAGCTAAACGTTCTGATCACTGCTAATATTATCATAACATTTTAAGAAAACGTTTTTAGGAAGGCAAAGAGTAATGAGAAGAGAAAGGTGGCCAGAAAGAAGGCGGTACTAGCATCTATTCTCAACATTTTCTTAGGTTTTATTGGGGTTTGGGGTTTGTTTGTTTGCTTGTTTTTACCTCTTTCATTTAGCATTTGCATGCCATGTACTTCACAAAAAATATTCATTTTGGCAGCTATGAGCAATTTTGGCCCACATCAATAGTTTTGGTCTTCAGAACAACTGTGTATGGGGTAACTGAACAATGAGTGACCAATTCAAACCTTTATGGGCTTGACAAAAAAAAAAAAAGAAAGCACCTGAAATTCAAGGTCGCTCCAGCAATCGTACAAATACAACCAAAAGCAACATGTGCAGCTACCAATGACATGGGACCCTGTACAACCAATCTGTTTTCTCTGGCAACTCAATTAACTATATGTCGTTCTCTTAGCGTTAACTTATGGCCAACAGATTTATTCATAATGACAGTTGAAATGGTATGACCATCTTTTATAAAATACAGCCTTTTTAACTACACAGATAAGACAGTGACACTTGGAGAACTCTTCATTTAAATTTATTTCCCAAATCCTCAATACAAAATAAGGAAAACAAACAAGTTCTGTCACTATTCAAACAGCATTTCAAGAGGTTTTCACAGGTGGAAGCTACTCAGTGAAGAACTATCATTATTCAGTGAAAGTCAAGGAGAATTGTGACTAATGGAAACGTTCAAGTAATAATATACTTTAATTTTACTTTTAATTTCATTTTCTAATGCCTTTCAGAGCAGACTAGACCTCATCACAAGCTTTCCTTATGTTTTCTATTAAAGCTGCAACAATTATATCCTGGTAATCTTGGGAACAAAGGAAGGAATTAAACAGTTTTTCCACTAGTATATGAAAATGTATTATTAGACAAAGGCCAAACAACTGTGAATACCAATAAATAAATAAATGGGTGGAAAAATAAAGGAGCCATAAATGTGGATACAATAGTCATCTCTGCTGAATATTATTATGTACACAACGGTATTTTCAGCAAGAGACCACAACTAATTACTGGACATCATTTCCTGCTACTGAACTAGATGGGTCCTTGAAATACAGTTAAAAAATATGGTCCCAACCCAGTGTTGAGGTCTGGCTAGAGTTGGAGGTCCTGGCTAATCTTGAACAACTGATTGAGTATACACTTCAATCACTTCTTTATCAAGTCTTCACACTCTAGACTACCATGTACATACATGTCTTAAGGCACTAAAGCCAAGAATCAAACAAGTAAGGAAAGTCCCTTTGCCCTAGAGCCCAGGAAATCAGTCAAATGAGCCAACCTACCCTAATTCAAATTAAGAACCCAGGGAACCCAGCTAACTCCTTCTCACTTGCCATGCATAAGTTGATGCTGAAGCTACATTTGCTGTTGTGCTATCTCTGTCACAACTCCCTGTGCGGTCCTGCCTGACAACTTTCTCCTGGTTGGAGTGACAAGTAACAGAGTATTCTGCCTTTCCTTTATCCAAGTGTCAGTGTCTTTTGTCCTGTCATCAAAAACATCTTGAAATTTTATATAACAATCTGTAAGCACTAGAGTCCTAGTGACTCAGTTCAGTTCAGTCACTCAGTTATATCCAACTCTTTGCAACCCCATGGGCTGCAGCACGCCAGGCCTCCCTGTCTATTACCAACTCCCAGAGACTGTTCAAACTCATGTCCATTGAGTCGGTGATGCCATCCACCTATCTCATCCTCTACTGTCCCCTTCTCTTCCTGCCCTCAATCTTTCCCAGCATCAGGGTCTTTACCAGTGAATCAGTTCTTCACATCAGGTGGCCAACATATTGGAGTTTCAGCTTCAGCATCAGTCCTTCCAATAGTGACTAACTGTCCATTAATGGAGGAAATTCATTCTTAATCTGTGGAATTATTTAACTCTCATGCTTAAGCACAGATGAGCATACTTCCAGAAAAAAAAAAAAAAAACAGAATAGTGGGTTTCCTTCTTTTTATTCCTCCTGCTATGCACAATTAAAAACAATATATGCAAAACAGACAATATATGTAAAATAAACATAAAAGACCCTGAAAGAAGAGTTGAAGAAAGCAGTCTGATCAAGGACCATGGAATCTATGATATAAAGTTTCCATAGTTTTTGTTTTGTCTCCTACATCTCAGATTGCTGCTGCTAAGTCACATCAGTCATGTCCAACTCTGTGTGACCCCATAGACGGCAGCCCACCAGGCTCCCATCCCTGGGATTCTCCAGGCAAGCATACTGGAGTGGGTTGCCATTTCCTTCCCCAGTGCATGAAAGTGAAAAGTGAAAGTGAAGTTGCTCAGTCCTAAACTGGTAACCCTAAAATGACAATAGATATAAACAGAAAAAAGCCTTATAATTAAAATTATGCTTTCAAATAAATGCATGCCAATACACATCACAGTCAAACTCTTGAAAACTAAAACTGAAAAGAGAATCTTAAAAAGAAGTGAGAGAGAAGTGTCATCATACTTATAGGAGAAAACAACAATTCTAATTATAGCAGATTTCTCACCACAAACTACTGAGCTCAGAAGAAAGGGATATAAAATGTTTTCAGTACCAAAAGAAAAGAATTGTCAACCCAGCACCCTATATCCAATGAAAATATCCTTCAGGAATGAAGGAGAAATCAAAACACGTTCAATTGAAGGAACATTAATAGTGTGTGTTCCCAGTATATCTACCCTAATAAATGACTAAAGGAAGTTCTAAATACAGAAAGGAAACTATAAAAGAAGAAGCCTTAAAACATAGGACGGAAGAAAGGACATACAAAGCAAAACAGCAAGTGGATGCAATAGATGATTCTTCTCATCTTGAGTGTTCTTAATGGTATTTGATGATCAGAGTAACAATTGTAACATTGATGTGATTCTAGATGTAGAAAATTATGTCCTAAATAAGGAAATTAAAAAGATATATAAGGAGATAAGATTTATATACTTTGCTCTATTTAGTAAAATTATATCAAGTAGACTTTGATAAAGTTACATGTACATATGCACTATGAAACCTATATCAACCATTGAAAAAACTATAAATGAGCCTCAAAACACTAAAGATAAAAATGAAATCATAATAAATTGTTCAACTAAGCTACAGGCAGATAGGATAAAGAAAACAAATGAACATAAAAATTGTAGGCAAACAGAAAATAAAAGTAGTATGGCAAACTATAGGCTCAATATATCAATAATTACATTAAATGTAAATTGTTTAAATATACTAGATAAAACACAAAAATTGTCAGAGTGGATTAATAAACATGAACCGGCTATCTGTTATCTATAGGAAACTCACTTCAAATATAACAATTTAGGTAGGTTAAAAAGATAGAAATAGGTAACAACTCAAATGTAGACACAGTGAATATATTAATGTCTGACAATGTAAACTTCAGAACAAAGGGAAATGCTGGAGATAGAGAAGGATATTACATAATGATAAGATGGTCAATCCACCAAGAAGACACAACAATCTTAAATGTATGTGCCTCAAACAAGAAATTGGCAAAATATGAAGCATGTATAGCACTGAAAGGAAAAATAGACGAATACACATTTATTACTGGAGATATTAACATTCTTCTCCTAAAATTAGTAGAACTAAACATAAAATCAGCAAGGGTATAAAACACCTTAAAAACACTATCAAGCAACAGTATCTGACTAACCCTTATAGAGCAGTCCACATGACTAGTGTAGAACACAAGTTTTATTCATGTCCACAGAACATATACCAAAAACAAACCAAATCCTGGGCTATAAAACAAATCTCAAAAAAAATTTAAAGAATTGAAATCATAAAGTGTGTTCCTCAACCATGATGGAGTCAAATAATAAGAGAAACACAATAAAAAAAAAAAAAAACTTCTAAAAATTCAGAAACTAGACAATAAATTTCTAAAAATTTCAACACATAAATTTAAAGATTAATTGAACTAAGGTAATATAAAAATATAGCATCATAACTTGAAAATTAACCACTTTGATTCAAAGATTAAGCACAGCTAAAGCAGTACTGAGAGAAAAAATAATAGCACAATGCATACATTGGAAAAATAGAAAAGTCTCAAATCAATAATCTAAACTTCCACTTGCAGAGTCAAGAAAACCAAAGTAAATCTAAAGCAAGCAGGAGAAAAGAAATAATAGCAATTTTATTGCTATTGAAAAAACCTGAAAATCAAAATAAAAGATAATGAAAAGGAGCATATGTTGAACAAATCATCAACTGCCAAACTTTAAACAAACTAACAGAGAAATGATGCAAGTACCAATTTCAGAAATAAAATAAGATCACTATATACTCCTAATATAAAAAGTGACTAAAAGGAAAAAATAGAATACTAACTTGCTGTTGCTGCTAAGTCGCTTCAGTCATGTCCAACTCTGTGCGACCCCATAGATGGCAGCCCACCAGGCTCCCCCGTCCCTGGGATTCTCCAGGCAAGAACACTGGAGTGGGTTGCCATTTCCTTCTCCAATGCATGAAAGTGGAAAGGGAAAGTGAAGTCACTCAGTCATGTCCGACCCTGATCTTAGTCAAAAGGTAGAGAAGTGATAATATAATAGAATACTATTAACAAATCCACACAGATAAGTTTCACAATTTAGGTTAAATGGACCAATTTCTTAAAACAAAAACTACTACAACATTTCCAGTATGAAATAATTTATATATTCCTTTAACAAGAGGAAATTGAATTCATAATTCAAAAATTCCCAGAAAAAGTAATCTTCATGCTCAGGAGTTTTCAGTAGAGAATTCTACCAAATACTTAAAGAATTATCACTAATTCTATATAATCACTTTCAAAAACCCAGAAAGTAGAGAATTCTAATATCTCTCCTGAGTATAAATGAAAAATTTCTTGACAAAATATTAATAAGAAGAATTCAGCAGCATATAGAAAGAATGCTACACTGTGACCAAGTGCAGTTTATTCCAAGAATGCAAAGCTAGTTCAGTATTCAAAATCTAATCAAAGTAATCTGTCAAATTAATGAACTGGAGAAGAAAAATCACATAATCATATAAAACTATGAAGAAAAACCAATGACAAATTTCATGTTATATACATGTTATAGAGGAGAACTTCCTCAACTTAATAAAATATATATATATATATATATATATATATATATATATATATATAAAAAAAAAAAAAAAAAAGCTAACATCACATCTAATATAGGAAAACTTAATGCTTTCTAAGACTAGGAACAATTCATGGATGTCTGCTCTCAACATTCTTACCCAAAATAAAACCTGAAGTTTAAGCTATCAAAATAAGGCAATAAAGCAAACAAGGACTTACATGTGAGAAAGAAGGGATTAAAAATGTCTTATTTTCTGAGGCACAGTAGTCTATGTAAAATATTCTAAGGAATCCACAAGAAAAATCAATCATTATCAAGTAAGTTAGGCAAGGTGGCATGTAAAATAAGGATGTAAGATAAATATTTAAAAACTCAGTTGTCTTCTATATATTCCCAATGGATACATACATAAAAAAACAAAATTAAAAATGAAGTAAAATTTGTAATGAATCAAAAAGAAATAAAATAACATATATGTCTAACAAAACATGCACAAAATCTGTATTCTGATCATTAGAAAATGCTAATGAAAACATTTTAAAAAATTAAATAAATGGATAAATATGAGGTTAATGAATCAGAAGATGCAATACAGTTAAGACATCTCACCAAATTGCTGTACAGGTTTAACACCTTTACTTTCAAAATCCCAGCAAGATTATTTGTAGATACAGAAAAGACTCTTCCATAACATATATGGAAATGTAAAAGAACTAAATTGCTATAGTAATTTTGGAAAAGAATAAAGCAGTAGTAAATAGTCTGCTTCATTTTGAGACTTACGATATAGATGTAATAATCAGGACCACTTTGTATTGATATAGAGATACACTTATCAGTCAGGGCAACATAGAAAACCTAGAAGTAGACCCAAATAAAGAACAGAAACAGTAAGGATCTAACAGAAGCAGAAGAGATTAAGAAGAGGTGGTAAGAACACAGAGAGGAACTGTACAAAAAAAGGTCTTAGTAACCCAGATAACCATGATGGTGTGGTCACTCATCTAGAGCCAGACATCCTGGAGTGTGAAGTCAAGTGGGTCTTAAGAAGCATCAATATGAACAAACTTAGCGGATGTGATGGAATTCCAGCTGAGCAATCTCAAATCCTAAAAGATAATGCTGGTTTAATACACTGGCAAATTTGGAAAACTCAACAGTGGCCATAGGACTGGAGAAGGTCAGTTTTCATTACAATCCGAAAGAAGGGCCATGCCAAAGAATGTTCAGATACTACACAATTGCACTCACTTCACATGCTAGCAAGATAATGGCTTAAAATACTTCAAGCTATTCTTCAACGGTATGTGAACCAAGAACTTCCATAAATAGAATTGGATTTAGAAAATGCAGAGGAACCAGAGATCAAATTGCCAACATCCATTACATCAAAGAAGAAGCAAGAGAATTCCAGAAAATCATCTACTTCTGCTTCACTGACTATACTAAAG
Organism: Oryx dammah; assembly: GCF_014754425.2. Lineage (NCBI taxonomy): Eukaryota > Metazoa > Chordata > Mammalia > Artiodactyla > Bovidae > Oryx > Oryx dammah. The sequence goes on from NW_024070186.1 coordinate 66,154,026, forward strand.
CATTTGACTCTGTGGATCACAACAAACTGGAAAATTCTTAAAGAGATGGAAATACCAGACCACCTTATCTGTCTACTCAAAAAACTGTATGCAGGTCAAGAAGCAGTAGTCAGAACTGGACATGGAACAATGGATGGTTCAAAATTGGGAATGGAGTAAGTACGTCAAGGCTGTATATTGTCACCCTGATTAACTTATATGCAGAGTATATCAAGTGAAATGCCAGGCTGGATGAAGTACAAGCCTGAATAAAAGCTGTCAGGAAAAATATCAACAACCTCAGATACACAGATGACACCACCCTAATGGCAGGAAATGAAGAGAAACTAAAGAGCCTCTTAATGAAGGAGAAAGAGGAGAGTGAAAAAGCTGGCTTAAAATTCAACATTCAAAAAATGAAGATCATGGCATCTGCTCCCATCACTTCATAGCAAATAGATGGGGAAAACTTGGAAATTAGTGACAGATTTTATTTTCTTGAGCTCCAAAATCACTGTGGACAGTGACTGCAGCCACAAAATTGAGATACGTTTGTTTGTTGGAAGAATAGTTATGGGAAACCTAAACAGTGTGTTAAAAAGCAGAGATATCACTTTGCCAACAAAGCTCCATAGTGTCAAAACTGTGGTTTTTCTAGTAGATGTGAGAGTCGGACCACAATGAAGGTTGAGTGCCGAAGAACTGATGCCTTCAAACTGTGGTACTGGAGAAGACTCTTGTGATTCCCTTTGACAGCAAAAAGATCAAACCAGTCAGTCCTAAAGGACATCAACCTTGAATATTCATTGGAAGAACTGATGCTGAAGCTGAAACTCCAATACTTTGGCCACCGGATGTGAAGAGTCAACCCACTGCAAAAGACTCTGATGCTGTAAAAGTTTAAGGGCAAGAGAAGAAGGGGGTGACAGAGGATGAGATGGTTGGATGGCATCATTGTCTCAATGGACACGACTTTGAGCAAACTCAGGGAGATAGTGAAGGACAGGGAAGCCTGGCATGCTGCAGCTCATGGGGTTGCAAAGAGTTAGATACAACTTAGTGACAGAACAACAACAATGACTCACATAAATAAACCCAACAAATCTTTGATTAGCATGCATGAGAAATTCAATGGAGGAAAGACAGCTTTTTCAAATAATGGTAGTGCTGCAATTGTACATTCATATGCCCATCCAAAGTTAAATTCAATCCAAGTCTCAAATCTATATAAAAATTAACTCCAAATGAATTGCAAACATAAATGCTGCTGCTGCTAAGTCACTTCAGTCATATCCGACTCTGTGCAACCCCATAGAAAGAAGCCCATCAGGCTCCCTCATCCCTGGGATTCTCTAGGCAAGAACACTGGAGTGGGTTGCCATTTCCTTCTCCAAGGCATGAAAGTGAAAAGTGAAAGTGAAGTCACCCAGTCGTGTCCGACTCTTAGTGACCATATAATTTTTAGAAAAAATAAATAAATAAAAGATAATCTTTGTGATCTAGGGCTAGGCAAAGAGCTCTTAGATCTGACATCAACACAATACATAAAAGGAAAAAATAATAAATCAGAATTCAGCAAGATTTTAAATTTTTCTTCTGTGAAAGACTGTTTAGAACAAGAAAAGAGAAACTTATAGACTGGTGGAGAATATGTGCAAAGCACATAATCTTACAAAGGACTAAAATTTAAAATAATTGATAAACTCTCAAAACTCAGTAGTAAAATACACACAATCCAGTTAGAAAAATTCAGTTAGAAATACATGCATATGTATTTCACAAAAGAGGATATACCAACGGCAACTTGTGTTTTGTTGCTTGTGCATAGTTACTCTGTCACATTCGACTCTTCGCAACCAATTTGACTGTAGCCCACTAGGCTCCTCTGACTATGGGATTCTTCAGATAAGAGTACTGGAGTGAGTTTCCATTTTCTTCTTCAGGGGATCTTCCTGAGTCAGGGATCTAACCCACATCTCCTGTGTCTCCTGCACTCCACGTGGATTCTTTTTATGCTGAGCTATTGGGTAACCCCAATTAGAGAAATGATAATTACATCCCAATGGGATGTCACTACATGCTTATTAAATGGCTAAAATAAAAAATACTGTTAATGCCAAATGCTGACATGGGTACAGGGTGATTTGATCATATACATCTCTGTTGAGAATGTAAATTGGAAGAGTCAGTCTGGAAAACAGCAATTATTTAAAAAACTAAACATGCATCATCATACAACCATTGCATTCCTAGGCATTTATCCTAGAGAAATGAAAACTAATGGTGATACAAAAAGCCTGTACAGAAAATTTATAGAAGCTTTACTTGTAATAGTCTAAAACTAAAAACAAGTCAGATGTCCTTCACTGGATATTTGGTTAAACAAACTGTGGTACATTCATACTATGAAAAATTACTCAGCAATAAAAAGGAATAAACTATTGATATAAACAATAACATGGCAAATTTCCAGGTGTTGTTGAACCCAAGTTTGTATGCCCAACTTACAATGAGGCCAAACTGAAATGTTGCAGTTTGGAACAGAGAAAAGCTTACTTCCAGGCAAGAAGAATGGATGGCTTCTCCTCAAAAACCTCGAATTTCTTCATGGTTTGAAGGGAAGAGTTTCTAAAGACAGATTTGGAGGGCTGCAGGATGTGTGACTTTCTTCTGATTCATTGGTGGTGAGGTAACAAAGCAGTGATCCAAGAATCTTGTTCTCAATCTGAAGTTACCATCTCCTGAATGGGTGGGGGCCTTAGTTTCTACAGAACTGAAAGATTTATTAATGACTATATCCCTTGATTATTTCTCTAGTGGAGATGATAGAATTTCAGATGAGCTATTTCAAATCTTAAAAGATGATGTCTGTGGAAGTGCTGTACTCAACATGCCAGCAAATTTGGAAAACTCAGCAGCCACAGAACTGGAAAAGACCAATTTTCATCTCAATCCCAGAGAAAGGCAACAAATCTTCAAACTACCACACAATGGCACTCATTTTAATTCTCCAAGCTAGGTTTCAACAGTATATAAACAGACAACTTCCGGATGTTTGAGCTGGATTTAGAAAAGGCAGAAGAACCAGAGATCAAATCGCCAACATTCATTGGATCATAGAAAAAAACAAGAGAATTCCAGAGAAATATCTACTTCTGCTTCACTGACTATGCAAAAGACTTTAACTGTGTGCATCACAAAAAAAACTGTGGAAAATCCTTCAAGAGATGGGAATACCAGACTACCTTACCTGACTCCTGAGAAATCTGTATGCAGGTCAAGAAGCAACAGTTAGAACCGGACATGGAACAACAGATTGGTTCCAAATTGGGAAAGGAGTACATCAAGGCTGTATATTGTCACCCTGTTTATTTAACTTATATGTGGAGTAAATCATGTGAACTGATGGGCTAGATGAAGCACAAGCTGGAATCAAGACTGCTGGGAGAAATAGCAATAATCTGATATGCAGATGACACCACCATTATGGAAGAAAGCAAAGAAGAACTAAAGAGCCTCTTGATGAAAGTGAAAGAGCAGAGTGAAAAAGTTGGCTTTAAACTCGACATTCAAAAAATGAAGATCATGACATCTGGTCCCATCACTTCACGGCAATAGATGGGAAACAATGGAAAAAGTGACAGTGACAGACATTATTTTCTTGAGCTCCAAAGTCACTGCAGACGGTGACTGCAGCCATGAATAAAAGACACTGGCTCCTTGGAAGAAAAGCTATGACCAACTTAGAATATTAAAAAGCAGAGACATTACTTTACCAACAAAGGTCCATACAGTCAAAGCTATAGTTTTTCCAGTAGTCACGTATGGATGTGACAGTTGGACCATAAAGAGGGGTGAGCACTGAAGAATTGATGCTTTTGAACTGTGATGTTGGAAAAGCCTCTTGAGAGTCCCTTGGACTGCAAGGAGATCAAAGTCAACCCTAAAGGAAATTGACCCTGAGTATTCATTGGAAGAAGTCGCTCAGTCCTGTCTGACTCTTTGTGACTGGAGGGAGTGTAGCCTACCAGGCTGCTCAGTCCATGGAATTTTCCAGGCAAGAGTACTGGAGTGGGTTGCCATTTCCTTCTCCAGGGGATCTTCGCAACCCAGGGATCGAACCTGGGTCTCCTGCACTGTCAGCAGATGCTTTACCATCTGAGCCACCAGGGAAGTACAGGCGGAGGCAGTGGCCGGCGCACTAAGCGTGGCTGAGAGCACCCCCACATCCGAGGTCAGGGGCAACGGCCGGGAAGAGATACCCCGCATCCAAGGCCAGGGACGGCGGCTGGGAGAAGCCACGCCGTGTCCGAAGTCAGGGGCGGCAGCCAAGAGGAGCCACCCCGCGTCCAAGGCCAGGGGCATTCACTGGGAGGAGCAACCCCATGTCCAAGGAGTGGTGGCTATGCGGGCGCAGGAGGGCCTAGAGGAGCCACCCCACATTGAAGGTCAGGAAGGGTGGCGGGAGGAGATACCCCTCATCCAAGGTAAGGAGCAGCAGCTGTGCTTTGCTAGAGCAGCCGTGGAGAGATACCCCATGCCCAAGGTAAGGGAAACCCAAGTAAGATGGTAGGTGTTGCAAGAGGGCATCAGAGGGCAGACACACTGAAACCATACTCACAGAAACCTAGTCAATCCAATCACACTAGGACCATAGCCTTGTCTAAATCAATGAAACTAAGCCATGCTCGCAGGGCAACCCAGGACAGGCAGGCCATGGTGGAGAGGTCTGACAGAATGTGGTCCACTGGAGAAGGGAACGGCAAACCACTTCAGTATTCTTGCCTTGAGAACCCCATGAACAGTATGAAAAGGCAAAATGATAGGATACTGAAAGGCGTACTCCCCAGGTCAGTAGGTGCCCAATATGCTACTGGAGATCAGTGGAGAAATAACTCCAGAAAGAATGAAGGGATGGAGCCAAAGCAAAATCAATACCCAGCTGTGGATGTGACTGGTGATAGAAGCAAGGTGTGATGCTATAAAGAGCAATATTGCATAGGAACCTAGAATGTCAGGTCCATGAATCAAGACAAATTGGATGTGGTCAAACAGGAGATGGCAAGAGTGAACGTCGACATTCTAGGAATCAGCGAACTAAAATGGACTGGAATGGGTGAATTTAACTCAGATGACCATTATATCTACTACTGCGGGCAGGACATAGATGTGTATAGCGGACTTTTGGACTCAGAGGGAGAGGGAGAGGGTGAGATGATTTTGGGAGAATGGCACTGAAACATGTATAATATCATGCAAGAATCGTATTGCCAATCTATGTCCGATGCAGGATACGGCACACTTGGGGCTGGTACACGGGGATGACCCAGAGAAATGTTGTGGGGAGGGGGGTGGGAGGGGGGTTCATGTTTGGGAATGCATGTACACCCATGGTGGATTCATGTCAATGTATGGCAAAACCAATACAGAATTGTAAAGTAAAATTAAAAAAAAAAAAAAAAGCAGAGATTTAAAAAAAAAAAAAAAGTGAAATGTACTCCTACCAAAACAACAAAGTTGTAGCTGATGGAGATAGATTTTTTACTGCTTCCATTTTAATATTTGAATTAAATAAAATTATTATAAATTTAAAAAAAAGAAAAGAAATGGACTAGCCATCATGGTCAACAAAAGAGTCCAAAATGCAGTACTTGGATGCAATCTCAAAAACGACAGAATGATCTCTGTTCATTTCTAAGGCAAACCATTCAATATCACAGTAATCCAAGTCTATGCCCCAACTAGTAATGCTGAAGAAGCTGAAGTTGAATGGTTCTATGAAGACCTACAAGATCTTTTAGAAAGAACACCCCAAAAAGATGTCCTTTTCATTATAGGGGACTGGAATGCAAAAGGAGGAAGTCAAGAAACACCTGGAATAACAGGTAAATTTGGCCTTGGAATGCGGAATGAAGCAGGGCAAAGACTAATAGAGTTTTGCCAAGAAAATGCACTGGTCATAGCAAACACCCTCTTCCAACAACACAAGAGAAGACTCTACACATGGACATCACCAGATGGTCAACACCAAAATCAGATTGATTATATTCTCTGCAGCAAAGATGGAGAAGTTCTATACAGTCAACAAAAACAAGACCAGGAGCTGACTGTGGCTCATATCATGAACTCCTTATTACCAAATTCAGACTGAAATTGAAGAAAGCAGGGAAAACCACTAGACCATTCAGGTATGACCTAAATCAAATCCCTATGATTATACAGTGGAAGTGAGAAATAGATTTGAGGGGCTAGATCTGATAGATAGAGTGCCTGATGAACTATGGAATGAGGTTCGTGACATTGTACAGGGGACAGGGATCAAGACCATCCCCATGGAAAAGAAATGCAAAAAAGCAAAATTGCTTGCTGGGGAAGCCTTACAAATAGCCGTGAATAGAAGAGAAGTGAAAAGCCAAGGAGAAAAGGAAAGATATAAGCATCTGAATGCAGAGTTCCAAAGAATAGCAAGAAGAGGTAAGAAAACCTTCTTCAGTGATCAGTGCAAAGAAATAGAGGAAAACAACAGAATGGGAAGGACGAGAGATCTCTTCAAGAAAATTAGAGATACCAAGGGAACATTTCATGCAAAAATGGGCTCACTAAAGGACACAAATGTTAGGGACCTAACAGAAGCAGAAGATATTAAGAAGAGATGGCAAGAATACACAGAAGAACTGTACAAATAGGATCTTCACGACCAGGATAATCACGATGGTGTGATCACTCATCCAGAGCCAGACATCCTGGTATGTGAAGTCAAGTGGGCCTTAGAAAGCATCACTACGAACAAAGCTAGTGGAGGTGATGGAATTCCAGTTGAGCTATTTCAAATCCTGAAAGATGATGCTGTAAAAGTGTGGCACTCAATATGCCAGCAAATTTGGAAAACATAGCAGTGGCCACAGGACTGGAAAACGTCAGTTTTCATTCCAGTCTCAAAGAAAGGCAATGCCAAAGAATGCTCAAACTACTGTACAATTGCACTCATCTCACACACTAGTAAAGTAATGCTCAAAATTCTCCAAGCCAGGCTTCAGCAATACATGAACCGTGAACTCCCTGATGTTCAAGCTGGTTTTAGAAAAGGCAGAGGAACCAGAGATCCAATTGCCAACATCTGCTGGATCATGGAAAAAGCAAGAGAGTTCCAGAAAAACATCTATTTCTGCTTTATTGACTATGCCAAAGCCTTTGACTGTGTGGATCACAGTAAACTGTGGAAAATTCTTCAAGAGATGGGAATACCAGACCACCTAACCTGCCTCTTGAGAAATCTGTATGCAGGCCAGGAAGCAACAGTTAGAACTGGACATGCAACAACAGACTGGTTGCAAATAGGAAAAGGAGTACGTCAAGGCTGTATATTGTCACCCTGCTTATTTAACTTCTATGCAGAGTACATCATGAGAAATGCTGGGCTGGAAGAAACACAAGCTGGAATCAAGATTGCTGGGAGAAATATCAATAACCTCAGATATGCAGATGACACCACCCTTATGGCAGAAAGTGAAGAGGAACTTAAAAATCCTCTTGATGAAAGTGAAAGAGGAGAGTGAAAAAGTTGGCTTAAATCTCAACATTCAGAAAACAAAGATCATGGCATCTGGTTTCATCACTTCATGGGAAATAGATGGAGAAACAGTGGAAACAGTGTCAGACTTTATTTTGGGGGCCTCCAATATCACTGCAGATGGTGATCACAGCCATAAAAGGCACTTACTCCTTGGAAGAAAACTTATGACCAACCTAGATAGCATATTCAAAAGCAGAGACATTACTTTGCCGACTAAGGTCCGTCTAGTCAAGGCTATGGTTTTTCCAGTAGTCATGTATGGATGTGAGAGTTGGACTGTGAAGAAGGCAGAGCGCTGAAGAATAGATGCTTTTGAACTGTGGTGTTGGAAAAGACTCTTGAAAGTCCCTTGGACTGCAAGGAGATCCAACCAGTCCATTCTGAAGGAGATCAACCCTGAGATTTCTTTGGAAGAAATGATACTAAAGCTGAAGCTCCAGAACTTTGGCCACCTCATGTGAAGAGTTGACTCATTGGAAAAGACTCTGATTCTGGGAGGGATGGGGCGCAGGAGGAGAAGGGGACAACCGAGGATGAGATGGCTGGATGGCATCATGGACTCGATGGACGTGAGTCTGAGGGAACTCCGGGAGATGGTGATGGACAGGGAGGCTTGGAGTGCTGAGATTCATGGGGTCGCAAAGAGTCGGACACGACTGAGCGACTGAACTGAACTGAACTGATTGATTGGAAGAACTGGTGCTGAAGCTGAAGCTCCAATACATTAGCCACCTGATGCAAAGAGCTGATTCATTGGAAAAGACCCTGAAACTGGTAAAGACTTAATGCAGGAGGAGAAAGTCGGAGGGCATCAACGTCCATTGACACCAACTCAATGGACATGAGTTTGAACAAGCTCCAGGAGATGGTGAAGGAAGAGAATCCTGGTATGCTGCAGTCCATGGGGTCACAAAGAGTTAGGGAGAGACTGAACAACAACAAAATATCCCTTGAGAAGGAACCAGAAAAATGCCTTATTGCTCTACTATTGTTTCTTGATTGCTCTTTATCTCTGCATTCTCCCCCTAATTAGCAACTGTTTAAATCTTCCCTTTAGAACTCATAGAAAGGCTGGAGGCTGAAGTCTATTCTTCTATTTTTAACCTGGACATGCCATATGACACGTGCATTTTAGTTCCCTGACCACGGATTGAACCCACGCTCCTTGTATTGAAAGTGCAGTCTTAACCACTGGACCAGCAGGAAAGTCCCAGAAACCTATTTTTCTACAAACAAGAAATGGAGGATATGGAAAGGTTTTTGTATCTGGGAGTGTCCCACAAGGTCCTGCTCAGTTGCACAGGTATCATAAGTTAAAATATATATATATAGCAGGTTATATTCTATATGATTGCATTAATAAAATACTCTTTGAAAGGATGCATTTTTCTGTGGAGAAATAGAAATGGATAATAGATTAGTAGTTTCCAGGGGATCAAAAACAGGGTGATTGTGAGTGAAATGGGTATGGTGCTAAAAGGTAATATGAAAGATCTTTGTGGTGATGGAAATGTTCTGTGTCTGGACTATATTGATGCCAATATCCTGATTGTGATTGATTATGCACTATAGTTTCACAAGATGTTGCCATAGGAAACAGCTAGGAAAAGAATACATAGGAATTCTATCATTTTTACAGCTTCATGTGAATATACATTTTAAATAAATTTTAATTAAAAACAAAGGTTTAATTAAAATAAAGCAATAATCTGATGTAATATTTAGTTGACATTTCAAATGTGAAAACAGATGCTGGTCATGTGTTTGAAAGCTAATGTGCAGTTTTGAATTACACAAGTAAGATTCTTAAAGAAAGGGTAAACATTATAATGTACTTAGGGAATCAAATATAAGTTGGCTGCACTGAAAACTGTTTTCTTCAAAGAGAAATAGGTTTAAGGACTTCCATTACAATAAGACTGTTTAAATTTTTTTTCAATAGTTGTAAATGCACCAGGAACTATTTGAGGTAGAGAAAAATTGATGAGCAAAATGCCATGCCTAATAGAATATGATCATAAGAGGCAATATTACAACTAGTAGAATAAAGAAACTTGAGTTTGCTAGAATCTGAAGTCTCTGACTATGCTATCATTATTTTTTTTTATTTTCTGATGGAGTTTTATTTTTTAAAGTAGGTTTGTAACTATTCATCTATACAGCATTTTTCTTTCAAAAGTAATAACTTAGCAAGACTTCATATGACTCATGTGTTCTATTTGCACCAAAAACACAATACAAGCTAATGACTTTCAAAAAGAGAAGATATTTAATTTACATATGAGGCAGAGATAGGTTTAGGTTACTTCTGTGAAATAAAATATACATTTAATGGCAAGACAAGAAAAACAATTAAACATAAAATTTTGTCTCGTCTCTTTGTCCTCCTCTGTCCCCTCTTCTGTGCACTGTGTATCTGCATTACATGTTGACCAAACCTCCCCCATTAGCAGAAACTCCTGCTCAACCTTAAAGAACAACATTCTCCTAGCACCAACAAGACAACTCTTTAAAGGCAGCATTTCTTCTTCATCTTGTAAGGGGGTCACAGTGACCCATCACTTTGTACATTGAAATCTGGATAATATAAATTGTTAATAATACATCTAATGTATAGCCCTCTGTCTCACAAAGCATATATGACTCTGCTTTGACTATGCAGAACTATTCTTAGAGCTTTCTGAGGGGCTATTCCTGGGTTATGATGCTCAAATTTGCTTGAAGAAAATTTTCCATTTCTTTATAGATCAACTGATTAATTTTTCACTGACATTTTTTTTATTGTGAAACCAATTTTGTTGATTTCTGCTTTTTAAATAAAAGAAATCCAACAAATACCAGAATAGATTCTATGGGTTTATTTTCATTTAGCAAACAGGAGTACCCACAGTCACTTAGAGGAGAACATGTCTCAGAGAAAATTGCTAAATATTTTTTCATGCTATCAATATTAGTACATTTCAATGAAATACCCATCTGACTTAATTCCTTCATTCTTCACAAAATGTAAAATGAAAGGGTAAACATTTGCTTAAAGAAACAAAACATAATATGCAGCTCTATCCACAAGAAAGCTCATAAGATAAAAGGCAAAGAAGAAACACAATAGCTTTCTCATGGATAGCTGAGATTTGTGCAACTCTTATACAGAAAAAAATTCCCAGAGAAAAATCCTGTCTGTTCCCAGGTCACACAATAATCTGTCCTTGAATGGCAGAATATCATATTTTCATAGAATTTGTTTGAATGAATTGAATTTAAAGTCCAGTAAAGCATAGTTTTTTTCTCATTTAATATTTGGTAGCATACATATATTCTTACTTTGTCTAGTTGTTCAAGTGTTCCCTATTATTTTATAGATAACTCCTGTGGCTATTAAAGGTAACGTCTATTTTCCAAAGGATAACCTTTTTTTGGATGACATAATAAACACAAATTACTTTACAATGTGAAATTTTTCCTCCTATTCTTTGAGCTTCACTATTGAAAAATTATTTGCTTCTTTTCTAGAACTGAAAGGATTCTATAAGAACATAATAGCTACAGTGAGCAATAGAGATTTAAACCTCTGTTACTCCATTATTGAATTCTGCCTAGAACAAACCAATGCAAGATTTGGAGAAAAGACATCAAGGTCATATGAAAAAAAAAAAAAAAAACCTTTAAAAATGACCTCTTTTTAAAAAAAAAAAAATCTAACCATTCATGCCATCTCCACTATCCAGTCAAAGACAAATCCTCAAGAGATGTCGATATCAGTTCAGTGGCTCAGTCCTGTCCAGCAATTTGTGACCCCATGGACCTGCAGCATACCAGGCTCCCCTAACCATCAACAGCTCCTGGAATTACTCAAACTCACATCCATCAAGTCGGTGATGCCATCCAACCAGCTCATCTTCTGTCATCCACTTTTCCTCCCGGATTCAATCTTTCCCAGCATCAGGGTCTTTTCAAATGAGTCAGTTCTGTACATCAGGTGGCCAAAGTAATGGAATTTCAGCTACAGCATCAGTCCTTCCAATGAATATTCAGGACTGATTTCCTTTAGGATGGACTGGTTCGGATCTCCTTGCAGTCCAAGGGACTCTCAAAAGTCTTCTCCAACATCACAGTTCAAAAGCATCAATTCTTTTGTGCTCAACTTTCTTTATAGTATAACTCTCACATCCATACATGACTACTGGAAAAACCATAGCTTTGACTAGACAGACCTTTGTTGGCAAAGTAATGTCTCTTTCTAATATGCTGTCTAGGTTGGTCATAGCTTTTCTTCCAAGGAGCAAGCGTCTTTTAATTTCATGGCTACGTCACCATCTACAGTGATTTTGGAGCCCCTCCAAAACGAAGTCTGTCACTGTTTCCATTGTTTCCCCTTCTATTTGTCATGATGTGATGGGACTGGATGCCATGATATTAGTTTTCTGAATGTTGCATTGTAAGTCAGCCTTTTTCACTCTCCTAATTCACTTTCATCAAGAGGCTCTTTAGTTCCTCTCCACTTTCTGCCTTTAGGATGGTTTCATCTGCATATCTGAGGTTATTCACATTTCTCCCCACAGTCTTGATTCTAGTTTGTGCTTCATCCAACCTGGCATTCCACATGATGTACTCTGCATATAAGTTAAATAAACAGGGTGACAATATACAGCCTTGACGTACTCCTTTTCCTATTTGGAACCAGTCTGTTGTTCCATGTCCAGTTCTAACTGTTGCTTCTTGACCTGCATACAGATTTCTCAGGAGGCTGGTAAGGTGGTCAGGTATTCCCATCTCTTGAAGAATTTTCCAGTTTGATGTGATCTATACAGTCAAAGGCTTTGACATAATCAATGAAGCAGAAATAGATGTTTTTCTGGAACTCTCTCTCTCTTTTTTTTTTTTAAATGATCCAACAGATGTTGACAATTTGATCTCTGGTTCCTCTGCCTTTTCTAAATCCAGCTTGAACCTCTGGAAGTTCGTGGTTCATGTACTGTTGAAGCCTGGCTTGGAAATTTTTGAGCATTACTTTGCTAGGTGTGAAATGAGTGCAGTAGTGTGATAGTTTGAACATTCTTTGGCATTGCCTTTCTTCGGATTTGGAATGAAAACTGACCTTTTCCAGTCCTGTGGTCACTGCTGAGTTTTCCAAACTTGCTGGCATATTGAGTGTAGCACTTTCACAGCATCATCTTCTAGCATCCGAAATAGCTCAACTGGAATTCCATCACCTACACTAGCTTTGTTCGTAGTGATGCTTCCTAAGGCCCACTTGACTTCACATTCCAAGATGTCTGGCTGTAGGTGAGTGATCACACCATCAGGATTATCTGGGTCATGAAGATCTTTTTTGTTCCATTCTTCTGTGTATTCTTGCCACCTCTTCTTAACATCTTCTGCCTCTGTTAGGTCCATACCATTTCTGTCCTCTACTGTGCTCATCTTTGCATGAAATATTCCCTTAGTATCTCTAATTTTCTTGAAGAGATCTCTAGTCTTTCCCATTCTGTTGCTTTCCTCTTTCTCTTTGCATTGCTCACTGAGGAAGGCTTTTTTATATCTCTTTAATATTTGCTGTAACTCTGCATTCAAGTGGGTATATCTTTCCTTTTTCCCTTTGCCCTCAGTCTCTCTTCTCTTCTCAGGTATTTGTAAGGCCTCTTCAGACAACCATTTTGCCTTTTTACATTTCTTTTCTTGGGGATAGTCTTGATCACTGCCTATTGTATGATGTCACAAACCTTTGTCCATAATTCTTCAGGCACTCTATCAGATCTAATCCCTTGTATCTATTTGTCATTTCCACTGTATAATTGTAAGTGATTTTATTTAGGTCATACCTGAATAGTCTAGTGGTGTTCCCTACTTTCTTCAATTAAGCCTTAATCTGGCAATGAGGAGTTCATGATCCAAGCTACAGTCAGTTCTTGGTCTTATTTTTGCTGACTATATAGAGATTCTCCATCTTTTGCTGCAAAGAATACAATCAATCTGATTTTGGTGTTGACCACCTGGTGATGTCCATGTGTAGAGTCCTCTCTTGAGTTGTTGAAACAGGGTGTTTGCTATGACCAGTGTGTTCTCTTGGCAAAACTCTATTAGATTTTGACCTACTTCACTTTGTACTCCAAGGCCAAGTTTGCCTGTTACTCCAGGTATCTCTTGACTTCCTACTTTTGCATTCCAGTGAAACGGACATCTTTTTTGCATGTTAGTTCTAAAAGGTCTTGTATGTCTTCATAGAACCATTCAATTTCAACTTCTTCAGCATTGCTGGTTGGTGCATGGACTTGGATTACTGTGATATTGAATGGTTTTCCTTGGAAACAAACAGAGATCATTCTGTCGTTTTTGAGATTGCATCCAAGTACTTCATTTTGGCTCTTCTGTTGATTATGAGGGCTATTCCATTTCACATAAGGGAATCTTGCCCACAGTAGTAGATATAATGATCATCTGAGTTAAATTCACCCATTCCAGTTTGTTTTAGTTCAGTTCAGTTCAGTTCAGTTCAGTTGCTCAGTCACGTCCAACTCTTTGTGACGCTGTGGACTGCAGCACGCCAGGCCTCCCTGTCCATCATTGACTCCTGGAGTTATTCAAACTCCTGTCCATTGAGTCAGTTATGCCATTCAACCATTTTAGTTCACTGATCCCTAAAATGTCAATATTCATTCTTGCCATCTCCTGTTTGACCAGTTCCAATTTACCTTGATTCATGGACCTAACATTCCAAGTTCCTATGCAATATTGTTCTTTACAGCATCAGACTTTACTTCCATCATCAGTCACATCCACAAATGGGTGCTGTTTTTGCTTTGGCTCATCTCTTCATTCTTTCTGGAGTTGGTTCTCCACTGATCTCCAGTAGCATATTGGGCACCTAATAACCTGGGTAGTTCATCTTTCAGTATCTGATCTTTTTTTCTTTTCATAATGTTCATGGGTTTTCAAGGCAAGAATACTGAAGTGGTTTGTCATTCACTTCTCCAGTGGACCATGTTTTGTCAGAACTCTCCACCATGGCCCATCCATCTTGGGTGGCCCTACACAGCATGACTCATAGTTTCCTTGAGTTAGACAAAGCTGAGGTCCATGTGATCAGATTAGTTCGTTTTCTGTGATTGTGGTTTTCAGTCTGTTGCCCTCTGATGGATAATGATAAGAAGCTTATGGAAGCTTCCTGATGGGAGAGACTGACTGAAGGAGAAACTGGGTCTTGTTCTGATGGGTGAGGCCATGCTCAGTAAATCTTTAATCCAATTTTGCTAATGGGGTGGGCTGTGTTCCCTCCCTGTTATTTGATCTGAGGCCAAACTATGGTGGAGGTAATGAAGATTATGGGGACCTTTTCAAAAGGTCCCATGCATGCACTGTTGCACTCAGTGACCCAGACCCTGCAGCATGCCACTGCCAATGCAGGCCTCTGCAAGAGACTCCTGGACACTAATGGTCAAGTCTGGGTCAGTCTCTTGTGTGGTCACTGCTCCTTTCTCCTGGGTCCTGGTGCACACAAGGTTTTTATTTGTGCCTTCCAGGAGTCTGTTTCCCCAGCCCTGTGCAAGTTCTGGTGGCTCTATAGTGGAGTTAATGGTTACCCCAAGAGATAAGCATTTCTAATTGTTCTGAGTTATTTTGTCCATCTGTTGACACAACACAGAGAAAGTTAAAGGCATAAATAATTTACAATCTATTACTATCTTTGGGCCCAGAGATTTATTTCTTTCTTTTACACCTTGGGATTTACAAAAGCAAATTAAAGGAGCCACAATAACAGTATTTGTTAGTTTAAATATTAATGTCAAATCTACTACATCTAATTTTTCATAATAAACCTTGATTGTTTCAACCCTTGATTTAAGGGGAAAATGAGAATCAGAAGATATAAAGAGACTACACCACACAATTGCACAGAATTCTTGAGTCAGACAACATAGTTTATAAATGTGAAAATAATTTATGGGTCTTTTGTTTGTTTCTTTTCTGTATCTAACACTGAAGAGAACTTGGTTTTAATGCAGAGTTCCTCATACACACATTTCATTTATTCATTTTCATATTATGTATCAGTGATTTGGTACAAAATATTAAAATGGACAAATAAAAATTAAAATTATGAAACATTCCTTTTTGCCTTTAAGAATTCATGACACTAAATATAACTAATAAAAATAATGATTTATATCATAAATTGAGCATAGTGTATATGCCAGGTGTACACATTTACATGTATTAATTCATTTAATCTCAAAGTATTACTATGAGAAAGATGTTGCTATTATCCACATTTTTCAAATGGGAAAAGAGAACAGAGAACTTAAAAGCCCAAAAATTTAGTAACATTTTCAAAGAAAAGTAATAGGTAAATATAAATTCCAAACTGCGGTTAGCATTTTTTTTTTTCCTTTTTCTTGAAATCAAGATAACGGGTTTCAAAATCTTACTGCAAAATCCTGTACAGATTATTTTGCAAAATCATCACTATGACTATTGCCTGTAAATAACTGCCTTAAAATTCAAACAGAAGCACTAACATCTTAGCAATTTCCTGTTTCCATTCTGTCTTTCTGATCTCAAGGAGAGAGCAGTAAGCAATGACTTGAAACAAGATCTTAGTTCCCTATCCAGAAATTGAACCAATCAGAAGAATGTCATGAGAAAACGGCAAGGATAGTGACTTCATGTCTAAGAAAACTAAGAATCCAAGGATCAAAAGAAGACATTAAAATGTCAAGTTAAACATCATGACCTTTAAACTGATTGGTTAGAAATGACGTACTTTAAAAGTAAGAACCAATCAAATGTGTATAAATCAATACTAGCAATGATATAAACTGCTGTAAGTCTCACCTTTTCAGGGCACTTTACACCCTCTCTATGCTGAGAGCTTTGTACTTTCTCTCTGAAATAAATCCTGTTTGCTTGCTACCATGAGTATTTGCATGTTTGCAAAGCTCATTCTTCAGCTCCACGAACAAGAACTCGGATTTCCGTTTCATCATGACCACTTCTATTAAAAACTCTACTGGGTGACCTAGTCTGTTCAGTAAGCCAAAAGGCAAAATAAGTCACAAAATTGCTACAGAAAATGTGGTTTAAAAAGTACAAAGTGATGGAAATAAACAAATTTATCAAAGTAGTTGTATATAAAGACAATATATAAAAGTATTAACTTTACATACCAGTAACAAAAATTATAAATTAAAAAATATATTTTATAATAGTATTTTTAAAGCAAATATTGAGCTCCAATACTTTGGCCACCTGATGTGAAGAGCCGATTCACTGGAAAAGACTCCAATGCTGGGAAAGATTGAGGGCAGGAAGAGAAGGGGGTGACAGATGATAAGATGGTTGGATGGCATCACTGACTCAGTGGACAAGAGTTTGAGCAAACTCTGGGAAATGATGGACAGAGAAGCCTGGTGTGTTGCAGTCCATGGGGTTGCACACAACTTAGTAATTGAACAACAACAACAACAACAATAGAAATATAGCTGCCAAAAATGAGAAACTGAAACAAGATTAAAAAATTAAATAAACAAAAAACTAAACTAGGTTCTTACTTTGTAAAACCAAATAGTTAAAGATATCAATTTATTTAACTGATCTGTATATATAGTGCAATTTAATTTTTTTAAATTTCATTGCTGCTTTTATGCAGAAATTTACTAGCTGATTTTAAAATTTATAAGCATATACAAAGGTCAAGAATGGTTGAAAAATATTTAAGAAAAAAATGAAGCAAAAGGAATATCTGAAATTAAGATCTATTGTAAAGCTGAAGTAATTAAGACTGTGCTATTTGTGTATGAATAGATGAACTCTCCAGGGAAGAGAACAGCTTCCAGGAATCCAAAGAGAAAGTTAAATACAAAGGAAGAAAACATGGTGTTTTGAATAAAAGGCAATGGGTCATTTGAACTAGAGTACAGATAAAATGAAAAGGACAAATATTCCAAAATTCTGTTAGAAAGCTTTGGAACAACCACAATTCTCCTATGATATTCACAGGATGTATCAGTTGGTAGAATAATTTGGTACAACAAAAAAATTTAGAGAAGTGTTTGGAGCTACCTCCAAACATAGGAATAAGCTATTACCCAACAACTCTACATACAGGTATATAACTAACAGAATTGCATACACATGTTTTCTTAAAGACAAATACTAAAATGTTTATAGCAACACAAACTAGCCCTGAACTTGAAGCTATTCAAATGTCAATCAATAGTAGAAGGGATAAAATAGATTGTATATTTTACACAAGTACATGCAGTTTGAGAAAACTCTACCAGCTACAGTCTGGTATATAAACTTTTACATATATGTTATATTATAATAAAGGAATTCTAAAAAAGATTTTAAAAAGAAAAGCCATCACCTGTATGGTGCTTAAAAATCTCCAAATTCTGAAAGCCACAAGCTTGAGCTCATAAGTTAAAGTGATTTGAAGAAAATTAAAAATTTAAATTAAAGTATAATACTCTTATTAACATAATTTTATTTGCTACATGTTAATAGAATGGTTTTATTAAAAATCATTTAAAGTATTTGCATATTTGGGCAGTTCTAGCAAGGAACTTGTAAATGTTTGCCACCTGGTAGGCACTGATTCTATATCAGAAAACCTGTAACAAAATCAACCAACAATTATATATAATTTTTATTCCCCCTAATCAAATATTACTTACTCTAGATATGTTGTGTCTCCATGGAAAATTTAAAACTTAAATGTCTAAATTAAAGCATTTAGTTAAATGCCTCAATTTAAAAAATGCATTTTGAGTCACTGTAATACCCTTTATCACCCCATACCTTAGACAATGGTTTTGAACTATTTATGCTGTTCTCATGTCTCCACTCTCATTGCTGTGTCTAAGAACTAGATTGAAGTATATATGTCATTTTCCTCTGAAAGTTTTTAGTGGATTCCAATATCATTCCAAGGGCACATGTGACAAAATGAAATGGATCTTCAAGTCTCCCTGCCCACATTTTGCCATGGTGTCTCAATGCCCTGTCCCCACCCCTACCTCCCCACATACACACACATATTCAAGGCCACTACAGTCATTCTGTGTCCTCCTGGCCCATGGAGGAATCATCCTGAGCAAGCCCTCTAGGAGCCATGTCAAACTCATTCTGACCTTCCTGCCAATAAAACTTGCCAATATTTTCCATTTCACTCTCTCAGAACCAAGTGTACTTTCCAAAGGAGTAGCTAAAAGTTATCTGATCTATAATTATATACACACACACACACACACACACACACACAATAGTCTCTGCTTCTCTATCCAGGGAAATGTAGCACCCACAATAGTCCTCTTGAGACTAGGCTTTCACCTTAAAGCATGATACTAATGATAGCCTCGTTAGACTTTTTGGGACATTTGTGAAAGAGTTTTTATGGGTATAAAGAGACTCACGGTGCCCTTCTAAGTCTTTTCATGCAAGTATCTAGTCTATGGCAGGTCTTGTGCAATCCATTGTCATATCATCATACTTCAGTATTTACCATAATCTCTTAAAAAACAAATAGATCTCAAAAGTTGACAAACTTAAAATATTCAATAAAAATAAACAACTTTCAATAGCCATTGTTTAGAACTGGACAGTGAAAGGTTAGCCACTTTAATTTCCTATAGCATGAAAATTTAGGTATTTCCTTCTAATTTTATATTTTATATTAATTAATTTATATCAATCTATCTTTTGGAAGTCTGATTATTTGAAAATTTCTTCCACTGGTTCCTATTTTTCCAGTTGTATTTTTCTAATATAGTCTAGAAATGCCAAGCTTATTGGAAAGTTCTGACCTTTGAAATTAATAACTCCCTTTTAAATAATTGATCAGAGTATTCTAATATCTCAAATAATGTTGGATATAAGTTTTATTCACAATATTTGGGATGGCAAAATAGCAAGGTAATTCTTTACCCTTTTTAATTAAAAACATAATAAAACTAAAAAGAAAAAAAGTTGTACCGAGATCTTCCTGAAGAAAGGCAAAACTGTCAAGTTAAGCAAAAAAAGAAAAAAACCTCTCCATTCTTGTTAAGTCAGCACCCAAGTGAATGCAATGCATATGAAAATGAGTTTCTTTGAAAATCTCATTTATTTTATAAAGTTACTTAAGATTTCCTGGGAATTTTCAATTGAATATAATCAAAGGGTATAGTATTTCATTTTAGCTCAGCAGTTGTTTTAGAGCATGAATACTCTAAAGGTCTTATTTCCTTAGAAGGGCATTCACTTTCTTATTATATATTTATAATACCAAAGAAAAAGGTACAACATATATGCTGCAAGCACATTTTGTATTATTGAAGAAGCCATGGAAAGTCTCCTGGATGGGTAGCATGTGTACTCAGGAGCTTCAGTCATGTCTGACTCTTTGCAACCCAATGGACTGTAGTCCACTAGGCTCCTCTGTCCATGGGATTTTCCTGCCAAAGACACTGGATTGGGTTGCCATATCCTCCTCTAGGGGGATGGGTAACATAGATAGGAAGTAAATCAAGGTCACTGGGGACTAAGGTTGGGACCTTGTGCCAAGTTTGAGACAGGAGCTGTACTGGAGAGAGAAATTACAAGAATCTGTCAATGAGAGGCAAGTTCTGAGAAAAACAAGGTACCATGGCACCAACGGAGGTATGAAACAGGAAATTCCAAAAACACTATTGAATGAAAACAGCAAATTACAGGAAAATATATGAAATACTAGCATTCTAAATGAATGATAAAAACCAAAACACTCAAAGCATTTATTGTACGATTATATCAGCTATATTTCCCTATGTTTCCTTCTCTTTTGTCCTCTCTCATGTATCCCTATGTATATTTTTTAAGCCTTTTAAAAGTATGCATATGAAAGAAGTAGTAGTGTTACTATTACTTCTTTTTTTTATTCTTTTTTTTTAACTTTACAATACTGTATTGGTTTTGATAAAAAAGATTAAAAGATTTTGATAGAGAGGGGTGATGAAAGGATGTTTTAGGTTTGGAGTTTATTTTTGCCTGATGAGGAGAAAAAGTAGTGTAGGAAAAAAAGTTGGAGGAAGGATTTAGTAAAAGTGCGGAGAAATTTAAAGAGGATGAAATGGTTGGATGGCATCACCAACTCTATGGACATGAGTTTCAGCAAACTGCAGTGGTTGGTGGTGGAAAGAGAAGCCTGGCGTGCTGCAGTCCATGGGATCCAAAGAGTTGGACATGACACAGTGACTGAACTGAACTGAACTACTCTGATTTGGAGTTAAAAATTCTGACCTGAACCAGATCTTCCCCTCGATGAACAGAATATAGGCCTCACTGAATTCTTTGAAATTTAAGTTGGCCAAAATGGAAACTGATCTCTGTTGAGTAAATACACTTTCCTTCAGATGGCACCTTTGAAATTTGCCAGAAGAAACCACAAAACAGGAATGTAGGCAAAGACTGCACAATGTCTCCCTGTGTCCATATAAATTTTCGCCTACTTTCAATGGCTTGATGACATTTCACATGAATTCACAACTGTGAGGCCCATGCATGCTCAGTAGCTTCAGCTGAGTCCAACTCTTTGAGACCCCACAGACGGTAGCCTATCAGGCTCCTCTGTCCATGGGATTCTCCAGGGAAGATTACCAGAATGGGGTGCCATTCCCTTCTCCAGGGGATCTTAACCCAGAAAGCAAACCCACAACTCTTGCGTCTCCTGCACTGCAGGCAGATTCTTTACTGCTGAGCCACCAGGGAAGCCCCTGGAGATGACAAACTAGTGTGATTCTTATAATAAATCTTCTATTATTGATTGATTGAAGATCATGTATATATGAACTGACTGGTGTCTACATTTTCATAAATTGCTTTCAAGCTAAAATTTAGCATCTTTTAGTTATGTTTCTTAATTTCCCAGATGGCTCAAATATAGGCATTGAACTTTTCCCCTACAGGTGAAGACTCTTTGACCCTTAGTCAATCCTGACCAAAGTGAAGAAAATATTTGTAAACTAATTTGCAATAGCAGCTGAGACCAAGAATGGGCATGCAGTGGGTTTGAGGATATGCTCACTAAATTGCAAAATATAAAACTTGGCTTATGGTTCTGTTTCTAGTTTGATATTTTGTTAGAACCTGCCAAAATTTGAAATGGTTTCCCTCTCTTGGCCCTCCATAATTTGATTACTTTAATTGAGACCAGATGATAATTTTACATACGTGGGGCCAGATGATGATTTTAAGTAAACAAGAGGTAGAGACTGGGCAAATAATTTCCCTATCAAATTTTCCCAATTAAATGAAAGGTCAGGCTATTATCTGAGCTGTTTCTTCTGTCTTTCTGAAATTGAGAGTCTTCAGCTGGCAAAATGGTTATCAAATTAAAGCAAAATGGCACTTAGCTAAGGAAAGACCTTATCAAAAATACTATTGCAACAGAGAGAATGCCCTAATCATAAATCTTCAAGTGTTGAAATAAAATAGAAAATGGCCTGTAAGGCAGAAAAGGAAGTTTGTCTCAGTGTTAACATCTCCCAAATAATAACAGACTATCTCAACCAAGACATTGATACTGATAAATCAGGACATAGGACATTTTTATCAGAACAAGGATCCATTTTATAATCATATTCACTTCTCTCACACTTTCTCCGACTACTGGAACCATTGATATCTCCTCCATTGCTATAAATTTGTCACCTCAAGAATATTATATAATGGAATGATACAGTGTGTAACCTTATGAGACAGGCTTTTTTTCACCCTTCAAAATTCCCTGAGGATTCATTCAAGTTGTTGCATGTATCAATATTTCATTTCTTTTTATTGTTGACTAGTATCTCATCATATGACTGTAACACTGTTCTAACATACACAGATTGAAGGGCAACTGGGTTGGATCTAATTTTTGGCTATTATGAATAAAGTTCCTACAAACTTTGTGTACATACTTGTTATGTGAGCATAATTCTTTATTTCTCTGAAATAAATACTCAGCAATGCATCACTGGGTTTTATGGTAACTACACATTTGGTTTAAGAAAGAGAAAAAAAAGTTTCCCATCATGGCCAAACTATTTCACATTCTCAACAGCAATGTATGAGTGATCAAGTTGTTACACATCCATGTCAGCATTTGGCACTGTCAATGTTTTTGATTTCAGCTATTCTGATACATGTGTACCAAAATCTCATCGGCATTTTAATTAACATTCCCATGATAGTTTATGATGTTGAACATCTTTTCATTTGCTTACTTGCAATCTGTATGTTTTCTTCAGGGAAAAGTCTATTTATCTATGTTGTCCTTGTTATAATTAAATTGTTCATTTTCTCACAGCTCCAGAGTCTGGCAGTCCAAGATCAAAGTGTCAGCAGAGCTGGCTTCTTCTGAGGTTTCTCTCTCTGTCTTGCACATAGCCATCTTCTCCCTGTATCTTTGCATAGTCTTCTCGGTGTGTGTCTGTGTCCCAGTTTCCTCTTCATACAAGAATATCAGTCCTATTAGATTAGAGCCTGTCCTCATGGCTTCATTGAATTTAATTATCTCTATAACTTTGCCATTACAAAGGCCTTGAGGAGAAGAAAAAGCTCTGTTAGAGGGAATAAAAAGATGGTGGTTGGTCAGCCTGTCTGCAGAAGATAAGAGCAGCCTGTGAGGAGGCTGGTGAAACAGACCACCTCATGTCAAGCCTAGTCAGTCACATGAGGCAATTCCTGCTTCATCCTAAGAGCAATGGGGGTGGCAAGATGATGAGATGCATCCATCACTCAGTTCAGTTCAGTCACTCAGTCGTGTCTGCTTCTTTGCAACTCAAAGGACTGCAGCACGCCAGGCCTCCTTGTTCATCACCAACTCACATAGTTTACCCAAACTCATGTCCATTGAGTCGGTGATGCCATCCAACCATCTCATCCTCAGTCATCCCCTCAATCTTTCTCAGCATCAGGGCCTTTTCAAATGAGTCAACTCTTCACATCAGGTGGCCAAAGTATTGGAATTTCAGCTTCAACATCTGTCCTTCCAATGAACACTCAGGACTGATCTCCTTTAGGATGGACTGGTTGGATCTCCCTGCAGTCCAAGGGACCTTCAAGAGTCTTCTCCAACACTACAGTTCAAAAGCATAAATTCTTTGGCACTCAGCTTTCTTTATAGTCCAGCTCTCACATCCATACGTAATTACTGGAAAAGCCATAGCCTTGACTAGATGGACTTTTGTTGGCAAAGTAATGTCTCTGTTTTTTAATATGCTGTCTAGGTTGGTCATAACTTTTCTTTCAAGGAGCAAAGTGAAAGTGCAAGTGAAGTCGCTCAGACGTGTATGACTTTTTGCGACCCCATGGACTGTAGCCTACCAGGCTTCTCCATCCATGGGATTCTCCAGGCAAGAATACTGGGGTGGGTTGCCATTTCCTTCTCCAGGGGATCTTTCCAACCCAGGGATTGAACCCTGATCTCCCACATTGGAGGCAGACGCTTTAACCTCTGAGCCACCAGGGAAGTTGCATCTTTTAATTTCATGGCTGCAGTCACCATCTGCAATGATTTTGGAGCCCCAAAATATAAAGTCTGCCACTGTTTCCCCATCTATTTGCCATGAAGTAATGGGACCAGATGCCATAATCTTCATTTTCTGAATGTTGAGTTTTAAGCCAAATTTTTCACTCTCCTCTTTCACTTTCATCAAGAGGCCCTTTAGTTCTTCACTTTCTTCCATAAGGGTGGTGTCATCTGCATATCTGAGGTTACTGATTTTTTCCTCTGTCAATCTTGATTCCAGCTTGTGCTTCATCCAACCCAGCATTTCTCATGATGCACTCTGCATATAAGGTAAATAATCAGGGTGACAATATACAGCGTTGACATACTCTTTTCCTATTTGGAACCAGTCTGTTGTTCTATTTTCTAGTTCTACCTGTTGCTTCCTGACCTACATACAGATTTCTCAAGAGGCAGGTTAGGTGGTCAGGTATTCCCATCTCTTAAAGAATTTTCCACAGTTTATTGTGATCCACACAAAGGCTTTGGCATAGTCAATAAAGCAGAAATAGATGTTTTTCTGGAACTCTCTTGCTTTTTCCAAGATCCAGCGGATGTTGGCAATTGGATCTCTGGTTCCTCTGTCTTTTCTAAAACCAGCTTGAACATCAGGGAGTTCACGGTTCATGTATTGCTGAAGCCTGGCTTGGAGAATTTTGAGCATTACTTTACTAGCATGTGAGATGAGTGCAATTGTGTGGTAGTTTGAGCATTCTTTGGCATTGCCTTTCTTAGAGATCAGAATGAAAACTGATATTTTCCAGACCCGTGGCCACTGCTGAGTTTTCCAAATTTGCTGGCATATTGAGTGCAGCACTTTCACAGCATCATCTTTCAGGATTTGAAAGAGCTCAACTGGAATTCCATCACCTCCACTCTTTTGTTGGTAGTGATGCTTTCTAAGGCCCACTTGACTTCACATTCCAGGATGTCTGGCTCTGGATGAGTGATCACCCCATCGTGATTATCTGGGTTGTGAAGATCTTTTTTGTACAGTTCTTCTGTGTATTCTTGCCATCTCTTCTTAATATCTTCTGCTTCTGTTAGGTCCATACCATTTCTGTCCTTTATAGAGCCCATCTTTGCATGATATGTTCCCTTGGTATCTCTAATTTTCTTGAAGAGATCTCTAGTCTTTCCCGTTCTATTGTTTAATTCCTTTGCATCCATTTCTAAATGTGGTCATATTTCTTCATCAAGATGAAGGAGTCCACCTCTATGTTTATTGCTCTGATAATTTTTATCATGAGTGAGTGCTGAATTTTGCAAATGCTTTTCTGATTATATGATATGAGTAGATACGCCTTCTCCATATATACACTGCTGCTGCTGTTGCTGCTGCTGCTAAGTCGCTTCAGTCGTGTCCGACTCTGTGCGACCCCATAGATGGCAGCCCACCAGGCTCCCCTGTCCCTGAGATTCTCCAGGCAAGAACACTGGAGTGGTTTGCCATTTCCTTCTCCAAAACATGAAAATGAAAAGTGAAAGTGAAGTCACTCAGTCGTGTCCAACTCTTCGCAACCCCATGGACTGCAGCCTACCAGGCTCCTCCATCCATGGGATTTTCCAGGCAAGAGTACTGGAGTGGGGTGCCACTGCCTACTCCAGCATAATTTTGCATAGTATTCCCTTATTAACTTTTTTAAATCTGTAGGTTCTATTGTATATTTCTTGTTTCATTAATATTTTTTCAGAATACTATGTTAATTTTCTCTGGTTTGTTTGGTATGATACATCTAGTTTTACCCTTTTGCTTTTGGTAGCTCAGACGGTAAGGCATCTGCCTGCAATGTGGGAGACCTAGGCTCAATACCTGGGTTGGGAAGATCCCCTGGAGAAGGAAATGGCAACCCACTCCAGTACTCCAGCCTGGAAAATTCCATGGATGGAGGAGCCTGGTAGGCCACAGTCCATGGGATCGCAAAGAGTCAGACATAACTGAGCAACTTCACTGGTTCACATTGTTAATGGAAGCAAATTTCTTTTTTGTTTTGCAGAAGTGAATTTCTTATAGATAGCATATGGTTGGTTCAAATATGCCGTTATTTTTTATTTTGTTTCTTCACTATGCTTTTGTTTGTCTGCTTCCTTTTTCCTATCCTCTCATGGTTTATTTGAACCTATTTTTAAAATTCCATGGTGGATTCATGTCAATGTATGGCAAAACCAATACAGTATTGTAAAGTAAAATAAAGTAAAAATTAAAATAAAAAATAAATAAATAAAAATTCCATTTTGACTTATCTTGAGTGTTTTTGAGTGTATTTCTTCACATGCCATTTTAAGTAATTAAGAATTACACTACATGTCATAATTTACCATGGACTATAAATGTTATCATTTTTAGTATTTAAACCTAATGTTCAAAATTTACTTCCCTTTATATCCGTTTACTCTTCTCTACTTAGAATATTTTCTCTAGATACATCTAGAACCACATCACATCATCATCACTTGCTCACTCAGCCATGTCTGACTCTTTGCAAACCCATGGACTGTAGCCCACCAGGCCCTTCTGCCCATGGAATTTTCCAGACAAGAATACTGGAGTGGGTTGTCATTTCCTCCTCCAGGGGAATCTTCCCTATGCAGGGATTGAACATACATCTCCTGTATCTCCTGCATTGCTAGACAGATTCTTTACAATTGAGCCACCTGGGAAGCCCAGATACATCTGGAACCACATCAGTCAGCATTATAAATTTTCTTCAATTTTCAAACACTGCTTAAAACACTCAAGATGAGAAGCATCGTCTACTGCAGTGCAATTACCTGTATTTTGGCCTAACATAACTTCCTTCCTCATGTTCTATTTTGTTTATAAACTTCCTTTATCCTTTATTAGAGTAAGTTCTGCTGGAAATAAATTCTGTTAGTTTTCCTTATTTGATACAGTTTTTCTTTTTTTTTAAATTTCCCCTTTCATTGCTAAAGGAAATCTCCATCTATAAAACTCTGTATTGGCAGTTCTTTTCTTTCAGCCCTTGAAACATCTGGTAACACTTCATTCTCACCTGTTTTAGGTAAGAAATTCAATGTCTTCTGAATTTCTTTTCCACTATATATAAGGTTCTTCTTCTTCTTCTTCTTTTTTTTCCTGGCTGTTCAGTAGATTTGTGTTTGTCTTTCATTTTCAGAAAGTTAATTATCATTTTATATTGGCATGGATTTGCTTGAATTTATTCAGTTTGGGTTTTACTCAGATTTAAATTTGTAACTTTTTTTGGTTTATATTTTGTTTTTCCCTTTTCACACATTTGGAAATCTTTCAACTTTTTTTTTTTTTTTTTACATTTTCAGCTCTGCACTCTTTATCCTCCTCTTTTGAGACTCTCACGACATGAATATTACTTCTTTTGTTATAGTCCATCATGTCTCTGAATTTCTTCATTTATTTTATTTTATTTTATTTTATTTTTAGTTTTTATTTATTTTTTATTTTACTTTACAATTCTGTATTGGTTTTGCCATACATTGACATGAATCCACCACGGGTGTACATGCATTCCCAAACATGAACCCCCCTCCCACCCCCCTCCCCACAACATCTCTCTGGGTCATCCCCGCGTACCAGCCCCAAGCGTGCCATATCCTGCATCGGACATAGACTGGCAATTCGATTCTTACATGATATTATACATGTTTCAATGCCATTCTCCCAAATCATCTCACCCTCTCCCTCTCCCTCTGAGTCCAAAAGTCCGTTATACACATCTGTGTCTTTTTTGCTGTCCTGCATACAGGGTCATCATTGCCATCTTTCTAAATTCCATATATATGTGTTAGTATACTGTATTGGTGTTTTTCTTTTTGGCTTATTTCACTCTGTATAATTGGCTCCAGTTTCATCCATCTCATCAGAATTGATTCAAATGTATTCTTTTTAACAGTTGAGTAATACTCCATTGTGTATATGTACCACAGCTTTCTTATCCATTCATCTGCTGATGGACATCTAGGTTGTTTCCATGTCCTGGCTATTATAAACAGTGCTGCGATGAACATTGGGGTACATGTGTCTCTTTCTATTCTGGTTTCCTCAGTGTGTATTTTTCATCTACTCCCTGTTTTTCAGATTGAGTAGCTTTTCTTGTTCTGTCTCAGACTTTGCTAACTATCCCTCTATTCTTTCCATTCTGTTGTTGACATCATTTACTAAGATTTTTATTTTAGTTATACTTTTCAGTTCTGATCTCTCCTTTCATTATTGTTTCTTCTATTTCTTTGCTTGGGTTTATGCAAGTGCTAGTTGCTTCAGTTGTCACATTCTTTGCGACCCTGTGGACTGTAGCCTGCCAGGCTCCTCTGTCCATGGGATCCTCCAGGCAAGAATATTGGAGTGGGTTGCCATGTCCTCCTCCAGGGGATCGTCTCAATCTGGGTATTGAACTCACATCTGCATTGCATGCAGATTCTTTACCACTGAGCCAACTGGAAGGCTTTAAGTAATTTGCAATTGTTTGCTAAAACAATTTTATCATGGCTGCTCTGGGATTCTTATTTAAAAATCCCACTAAATTTGATGAAACTGAATATTTGGATAAGGGTAGAAGACTCAAAGCTGTAGTTTCCAAGTGACTTCTCACTACATAGATTGACACAGGTGATGCTCTTAATCAGTCTCTCCCAGATTCAAGACACACCACTGCTTAATTCTCCTTTCCAGTTTGGATTATTTGCAATGACCCATTCAGAAATTACAGTAAATATGGATCAGCATGGCTTCCCAGCTCACAGTAATTCCTCAGCACCCAGGCCTAGGCAATCCTGCCTTCCCAGGGAGAACTACTTCACACATTCATCACTGGTTCTAACAGGAACTTCAATTAGTGATACTTTTTATTACCCACACTCCAGAGATGAGCACATGAAAATGTAGTATCTCTGCTCCAATCCTATGGGGCAGAAATTGGATTATAATATGTGATAGATTTCTACCCATCTATAGTTTTTCCTCTGAATTTTTCCCTGAGGGCAAAAGCCTCTTCTCCTCTGGTAACGAAGCTGTATAAAGCTGAACCTGTACTTCCAGTGATCCATCCATAATCATATGTTGAAAACTGGTTAGTGGTAGAAGATGATTAAGGTAATATACAGAAAAGCCAGGAAAAAAAAAAACAAAAAACCTCTAGTGAAATGAAGGTTCTGCTTCTAGTCATTTACATTTTCACATCTGTAATTCTTGGTTACCTAAGTCAGTATATTCCTTAGTTTATCAAAGTGAGAAATTTTTTGTTTTTGTTATAGGCAACAGAATAGACCCAACTACCATAATCACAACTTGCTGGCTTCCTCCTCTGATAGGTTAACATTGTATTCCTATTTCTTTCTTCCTACCCTCATACCCATTCGAATTATAAATGCGTGAGATTTATCTTAGATTCTATATCCAGTTTTTAACATTCATAATCAGAAAAAATTCTCTAATACACAAAAGAAAGGCATCAATGTGGTCTGATACCCTATTTGTAAATTGAAAACAGTTGGCCTGTTTATGGAATTATGCTGGAAGGTTATTTTCTTGGTTTGTTGGTTTCCCAGTAGTATTTTAATGATGTAAATTAATATGATTTTATTTCCCTAAAGGATGTCATCTATGCTATTCACTCGTTCTAAATGGAATAAAAAGTCAGAGAAAAAGAAATGTAATTTGTCATTGTGACTTTCTAGAATTTGCTTAGCATCTCAATTTTTCACATTAGTTTTTCTCTTCAGTTCCATTTATAGTATCCCAAAACTGCTGAGAAATTATCCCCTCAAAGAAACTAAGTTCATATTCTTAATAGCTATGCTCAGATAAGGATACTAATCTCTGCCTTACAGAATTATTCTAAAGATAAAATGAGTTGTCTCTCCAATTACTCTGAAAAGCTCCTTGAGAATAAGAATCCTGTCTTCTGCTTCTTTTTCTCTTACACTGTGCCAGCAGAGTATTATCTCCTAAAAGACCCACAAAATTCTCATTGATCAGTTAAAAGTATAGTATACTTTTATACTATACAGAACAACTTGAAATCTTCCTATCATGAGAATTTAAATCTTAAGCTATTTAGTGGCTTAAAGCAGGGTAACTGTCTGTAATGGGGGGAAAGAAGGGTTGCCTCCATGGTCCAGAGTAGGATGTCAGAGGCTATGCAGAATGAGGACATGTCACTGCAAAAGAGGAGCATGGCTTGGGGAGTGAGAGTCAAACAACATCAGAGTAGCATGTTGAGCAGGGTGATGGGTGACCCCACAAAACTGGGAGGGTTTATCCAGGAATGGAGATCCAGAGCCTGAGCTGGGCAAGGAGAGCATCCACAGAAGGGAGGATGAAAAGGCCGTGATGGGAAATCGAATATATGCAAGATCAATGAAAATAAGCAAAGCTCCTTGGAGAAATAGCTTATTCCAGGTTTGGGACAGGGAAAGTACACCTGAAACATACTTTTATTTTAGGAAAAAAGTGCTTAAAGAGCAATGGGAACATGTAAAAAAGGAGAGAATAGCTAGTTAAAATGAATTCAAATTGATCACATCCAGAAATAATTTGAGATTCAGGATAAATATCAGTGGACTATCCCCTGCAGAAGGGAATGGCAACCCTCTCTAGTATTCTTGCCTAAAGATTTTCAAGGACATAGGAACCTGGAGGGTTACAGTCCATGGGGTCACAAAGTCAGACACAATTGACTGACTAAGACACATATACACATCATTGGATTATGACCCAGTGAACAAAAAATGGAAACAGAATCCACATGTTATAAAAAAAAATAAATACATTAAAAGTTTGAACAGAAAGGGGTATTTTCACAGATTCAGAGTAATCTCCTAAGTCCTTAATTTCAAAAATAAACTGAAGTAACTTTCTGACATATATGATTGTAAACAAGAGATTCAGGTGAGCATCATCAGTAATGGAACAACCTGAAACTATATGCCACGAAATAGGCTACAATGAGAGGAATACAGCATTCTTTCTGTAACACTCCTGCCTAGGAGGAATAGCTTGAATTTAAATATGAGGAAACATCAGACAACTTCATATGGAGGGCTATTGCACAAGACAATTAGACTTTAATCCTCAAAAATGTTGAAGCCATGAAATCAATGTAAGATTAAAGAACCGCTACAGATACTGGGAGACTGAAAACTAAATGCAACGACTGATTCTGAACTGGATCCCTTTGTCATTTATAAAGTACATTATTAGGGAAATAGGCAAAATTGGAATGAGACCTGAATATCTGAGGGCAAAAATTAGCTTTCTGGATTTAATGGTTACAGTTATATAAGAGAATGTGCTTGCTTGTAAAACAATATACTGATTCGAAATGTTGTGCATGTGTGCTAAGTTGCGTCAGTCATGTCCAATCTATGTGACCCCGTGGACAGTAGCCCGTCAGGCTCCTCCCATGTGCTACTAAATACAATTAAATACTGTCCTTCTTTGTAGAGTGAAGTATTGGAACATTATAGGGCATCAGGTTGGTAAATTAATCTCAAATATGTCAGAAAAAAAAAAGAATGTCATTTGTCCTATGCACACAACTTTTCTCATGTTTGTTATAGAATTAATAAAAATACTATCTATTAACACTACTGAAATTAAAATACCTTATCATTAAAAACCTGGAAATGGCAACCCACTCCAGTACTCTTGCCTGGAGAATCCCATGGAGGGAGGAGCCTGGTAGGCTACAGTCCATGGGGTCGCAAAGAGTCGGACACAACTGAGCAACTTCACACACACACACTCACACAATACAAACTATAAACAAATACTATTTATTTCATGTACTGTGTATCTACAAAGTGAAGCCTTGTACTTCTAAGAGAGATCACACATTATCTCTTTAAATGCAAAGCAAACCAACTACTGTTAAATAAAAATACAGAAACAGCCTATTTGTGTCAAGTGATGGTGTTATGTTGCTGTATATGTATACATGACGAATTGGTCGCATTTGACAAATTGGTTCCTGTGCCCCTAGGTAAATGGCACTTGGCAATAAGAACAGAGTTATCTCCATTCACCTTCCATATCAATTGCAGTTGTAGGATTTCTTGTCTGTCCACCACATTGGGACCACCTCAAGAATAAGAATCCTTATATACTTCAGCTTTATACAGCTTCCAAATAACCATAATAACTAGGGGAAAAAAGGTTTTTCTAAGACTCATAGACATAGAAAACAAATTCATGTTTACAAAAGGGGGAAGGGGATAAATAAATTTGTAATAATCTATGAGGAAAAAGAATCAGAAGAAGAATATATATGTATACATATATATCAGTTCAGTTCAGTCACTGAGTCGTGTCCGACTCTTTGAAACCCCATGAATCGCAGCACGCCAGGCCTCCCTGTCCATCATCAACTCCCGGAGTTCACTCAGACTCATGTCCATCGAGTCAGTGATGCCATCCAGCCATCTCATCCTCTGTCGTCCCCTTCTCTTGATACCCCCAATCCCTCCTAGCATCAGTCTTTTCCAGTGAGTCAAGTCTTCGCATGAGGTGGCCAAAGTACTGGAGTTTCAGCTTTAGCATCATTCCTTCCAAAGAAATCCCAGGGCTGATCTCCTTCAGAATGGATTGGTTGGATCTCCTTGCAGTCAAAGGGACTCTCAAGAGTCTTCTCCAACACCACAGTTCAAAAGCATCAATTCTTTGGCACTCATCCTTCTTCACAGTCCAACTCTCACATCCATACATGACCACTGGAAAAACCATAGCCTTGACTAGACGGACCTTTGTTGGCAAAGTAATGTCTTTGCTTTTCAATATGCTATCTAGGTTGGTCATAAGTTTTCTTCCAAGGAGTAAGCGTCTTTTAATTTCATGACTGCAATCACCATCTGCAGTGATTTTGGAGCCCCCAAAAATAAAGTCTGACACTGTTTCCACTGTTTCTCCATCTATTTCCCATTAAGTGATGGGACCGGATGCCACGATCTTCACTTTCTGAATGTTGAGATTTAAGCCAACTTTTTGACTCTCCTCTTTCACTTCCATCAAGGGGCTTTTTAGTTCCTCTTCACTTTCTGCCATAAGGGTGGTGTCATCTGCATATCTGAGGTTACTGATATTTTTTCCGGCAATCTTGATTCCAGCTTGTGCTTCTTCCAGCCCAGCGTTTCTCACGATGTACTCTGCATAGAAGTTAAATAAGCAGGGTGACAATATACAGCATTGACGTACTCATTTTCCTATTTGGAACCAATCTGTTCTTCCATGTCCAGTTCTAACCGTTGCTTCTGAGCTGCATACCGGTTTCTCAAAAGGCAGGTCAGGTGGTCTGGTATTCCCATCTCTTTCAGAATTTTCCACAGTTTATTGTGATCCACACAGTCAAAGGCTTTGGCATAGTCAATAAAGCAGAAACAGACGTTTTTCTGGAACTCTCTTGCTTTTTCCGTGATCCAGTGGATGTTAGCAATTGGATCTCTGGTTCCTCTGCCTTTCCTGAAACCAGCTTGAACATCAGTGAGTTCACGGTTCACCTATTACTGAAGCCTAGCTTGGAGAATTTTGAGCATTACTTTACTAGCGTGTGAGATGCGTGCAATTGTGCAGTAGTTTGGGCATTCTTTGGCATTGCCTTTCTTAGGGTTGGAATGAAAACTGACCTTTTTCAGTCCTGTGGCCACTGCTGAGTTTTCCAAATTTGTTAACATATTGAGTGCAGCACTTTCACAGCATCATCTTTCAGGATTTGAAATAGCTCTACTGGAATTCCATCACCTCCACTAGCTTTGTTTGTAGCGATGCTTTCTAAGGCCCCCTTGACTTCACATTCCAAGGATGTCTGGCGCTAGGTGAGTGATCATATCATCATGATTATCTGGGTCATGAAGATCTTTTTGTACAGTTCTTCTGTGTATTCTTGCCACCTCTTCTTAATGTCTTCTGCTTCTGTTAGGTCCCTACCATTTCTGTCCTTTAGTGAGCCCATCTTTGCATGAAGTGTTCCCTTGGTATCTCTAATTTTCTTGAAGAGATCTCTAGTCTTTCCCATTCTGTTGTTTTCCTCTATTTCTTTGCATTGATCACTGAAGAAGGCTTTCTTATCTCTTCTTGCTATTCTTTGGAACTCTGAATCAGATGCTTATATTTTTCCTTTTCTCCTTCGCTTTTCACTTCTCTTCTTTTCACGGCTATTTGTAAGCCTTCCTCAGACAGCCATTTTGCTTTTTTGCATTTCTTTTCCATGGGGATGGTCTTGATCTTTGTCTCCTGTACAATGTCACGAACCTCATTCCATAGTTCATCAGGCACTCTATCTATCAG
Organism: Oryx dammah; assembly: GCF_014754425.2. Lineage (NCBI taxonomy): Eukaryota > Metazoa > Chordata > Mammalia > Artiodactyla > Bovidae > Oryx > Oryx dammah. The sequence goes on from NW_024070186.1 coordinate 66,188,358, forward strand.
ATCTAGGCCCTTAAATCTATTTCTCACTTCCACTGTATAATCATAAGGGATTTGATTGAGGTCATACCTGAATGGTCTAGTGGTTTTCCCTGCTTTCTTCAATTTCAGTCTGAATTTGGAAATAAGGATTTCATGATCTGAGCCACAGTCAGCTCCTGGTCTTGTTTTTGTTGACTGTATAGAGTTTCTCCATCTTTGGCTGCAAAGAATATAATCAATCTGATTTTGGTGTTGACCATCTGGTGATGTCCATGTGTAGAGTCTTCTCTTGTGTTGTTGGAAGAGGGTGTTTGCTATGACCAGTGCATTTTCTTGGCAAAACTCTATTAGTCTTTGCACTGCTTCATTCCACATTCCAAGGCCAAATTTGCCTGTTACTCCAGGTGTTTCTTGACTTCCTACTTTTGCATTCCAGTCCCCTATAATGAAAAGGACATCTCTTTTGGGTGTTAGTTCTAAAAGCTCTTGTAAGTCTTCATAGAACTGTTCAACTTCAGCTTCTTCAGCGTTACTGGTTGGGGCATAGACTTGGATTACTGTGATATTGAATGGTTTGCCTTGGAAACGAACAGAGATCATTCTGTCGTTTTTGAGATTGCATCCAAGTACTGCATTTCAGACTCTTTTGTTGACCTTGATGGCTACTCCATTTCTTCTGAAGGATTCTTGCCCACAGTAGTAGATATAATGGTAATCTAAGTTAAATTCACCCATTCCAGTCCATTTTAGTTCACTGATTCCTAGAATGTTGACGTTCACTCTTGCCATCTCCTGTTTGACCACTTCCAATTTGCCTTGATTCATGGACCTGACATTCCAGGTTCCTATGCAATATTGCTCTTTATAGCATCGGATCTTGCTTCTATCACCAGTCACATCCACAGCTGGGTATTGTTTTTGCTTTGGCTCCATCCCTTCATTCTTTCTGGAGTTATTTCTCCACTGACCTCCAGTAGCATATTGGGCACCTACTGACCTGGGGAATCCCTCTTTCAGTATCCTATCATTTTGCCTTTTCATACTGTTCATGGGGTTCTCAAGGCAAGAATATTAAAGTGGTTTGCCATTCCCTTCTCCAGTGGACCACATTCTGTCAGACCTCTTCACCATGACCAGCCCATCTTGGGTTGCCCCACAGGCATGGCTTAGTTTCACTGAGTTAGAAAAGGCTGTGGTCCTAGTGTGATTAGATTGACTAGTTTCCTGTGATTATGGTTTCAGTGTGTCTGCCCTCTGATGCCCTCTTGCAACACCTACCATCTTACTTGGGTTTCTCTTACCTTGGGCGTGGGGTATCTCTCCGTGGCTGCTCCAGCAAAGCATAGCCGCTGCTCCTTACCTTGGATGAGGAGTATCCCCTCTCGCTGCCCTTCCTGACCTTCAGTGTGGGATGGCTCCTCTAGGCCCTCCTGCGCTCTCACAGCCACCACTCCTTTGGCATGGGGTTGCTGCTCCCGGCTGCCGCCCCTGGCTTCAGATGCAGGGTGGCTCCTCCTGGCCACTATCCCTGGCCTTGGATACAGGGTATCTCCTCTCAGCCACTGTCCCTGGCCTTGGACACGGGGTATCTCCTCTCAGCTGTCGCTCCTGACCTTGGACATGGGGTAGCTCCTCTCGACCGTTCCTGCGCCATCGCAGCCTGGCAGTCTAGGCCGCTGCCCCTGACCTTGGACATGGGATAGCTCTCAGCCATGCTTAAGTGCGCCAGGCACCGCCGTCGCCTGCGCTTAAGTGCGCCGGGTGCCACTGCCGCCTGCACTTAAGTGCCATAACTACAAACAAAGCTAGTGGAGGTGATGGAATTCCAGTGGAGCTATTTCAAATTCTGAAAGATGATGCTGTGAAAGTGCTGCATTCAATATGCCAGCAAATTTGGAAAACTCAGCAGTGGCCACAGGACTGGAAAAGGTCAGTTTTCATTCGAATCCCTATGAAAGGCAATGCCAAAGAATGCTCAAACTACTGCAGAATGCACTCATTACACACTCTGGTAAAGTAATGCTCAAAATTCTCCAAACCAGGCTTCAATGATACTTGAACTTCCAGATGTTCAAGATGGTTAGAAAAGGCGGAGGAACCAGAGATCAAATTGCCAACATCTGCTATATTATCGAAAAAGCAAGAGAGTTCCAGAAAAACATCTACTTCTGCTTTATTGACTATGCCAAAGCCTTTGACTGTGTGGATCACAATAAACTGTGGAAAATTCTGAAAGAGATGGGAATACCAGACCACCTGACCTGCCTCTTGAGAAATCTGTATCCAGGTCAAGAAGCAACAATTAGAACTGGACATGGAACAATGGACTGGTTCCAATTCAGGAAAGGGGTACATCAAGGCTATATATTGTCACATTGCTTATTTAACTTATATGCAGAGTACATTATGAGAAAACCTGGGCTGGAAGAAGCACAAGCTGGAATCAAGATTGCTGGGAGAAATATCAATAACCTCAGATATGCATATGACACCACCCTTATGGCAGAAAATGAAGAAGAACTAACTAATGAGCCTCTTGTTGAAAGTGAAAGAGGAGAGTAAAAAGTTGGCATAAAGCTCAACGATCAGAAAACTAACATCATGTCATGTGGTCCCATCACTTCATGGCAAATAGATGGGGAAACAGTGGAAAGAGTGACAGACTTTATTTTTCCGGGCTCCAAAATCACTGTAGATTGTGACTATAGCTATGAAATTAAAACACACTTACTCCATGGAAGGAAAGTTATGGTCAACTTAGACAACATATTAAAAAGCAGAGACATTACTTTGCCAACACTGGTCCATCCAGTCAAGACTATGTTTGTTCCATTAGTCATATATGGATGTGAGAGTTGGACTATAAAGAGAGCTGAGTGCCGAAGAATTGATGCTTTTGAACTATGGGGTTGGAGAAAACTCTTGAGAGTCCCGTGGACTGCAAGGAAATCCAATCAGTCCATCCTAAAGGAAATCAGTCCTGAATATTCATTGGAAGGACTGATGCTGAAGCTTAAACTCCAATACTCTGGCCACCTGATGCAAAGAGCTTACTCATTTGAAAAGACCCTGATGCTGGGAAAGATTGAAGTTGGGAGGAGAAGGGGACGACAGAGGATGAGATGGTTGGAAGGCCTCACCAACTCAATGGACATGAGTTTGAGTAAACTCTGGGTGTAGGTAGTGTATATATATAGGGTGGCCTGGCGTGCTGTAGTCCATGGGGTTGCAAAGATTTGGACACAACCTAGAGACTGAATTGAACTGATTCAAAGTTTTTGCTCACTTTTGGGTTTTTTATCTTTTTAAATTGACTTATAGATGTTCTCTGCATTCTGTATGGAATTCCTTTGTGAAGTCTATGTATCCAATATGTTTTCTCAGTGTGTGGCTTGCGTTTTATTGTCTTAATGGTGTCTTTTAGTAAACAAAAGTTTCTACTTTTAAAAATCCAATTTATCTACTCTTTCTTATATGACTAGTGCTTTTGTGTGTACTATGTAAAAAAGTTATACCTACTCTGAAGCTCCAAAGATATTCCCCTATACATTTTATTGAAACTTTCTTATTTTCTTTATGCTTTTATATATATAAACCACTTGTTATTGAGTTTGTATAGACAATTAAGTTTAGTAGATTACATTTCAGTGGTTCTCATATGATTACCCAATGATTCAACATTACTTACTAGAAAAAACCTTTTTTTCTGACTGAATAGCAGTGGCATTTTGTCATCCATCAAGTGAATATTTACATACAATCTCTATTTCATTATTTGTTCATCCTTGTCCTGGTTTCGCAGCATCTTAATTTCATTCTTTTTGATGTTTCAAGAATTTACCAATACAAATTTCTGATTTGTTCCTTTTTAGTATTGTTTTGGCTCTTTATGTCCTTTGAATTTATAATAAATTTTAACATTTACTTGTCAATTTTGATATATATACATATTAACTCAAACTGTCTCAAAGAAAGAAAACCTGGAATTTAGTCTGGCACTGTATCAAGCCTACAGCTGAATTTTGGAAGCACTGACATCTGTATAATATTGAGTAATTCAATCCTTAGCATGGTAAACTTCTTTATTTATTTATCTAAATAAATTTATTTATTCTTTCAATAATATTTTATAAGTTTCAATGTACAAGTCTCACATATCTTTAAGGAGATGGTTTTCCTACTATAGTAAATAGAATATTTTAATTTTATTTTATAATCTGTTACTTATGTATTAAAATATTATTTATGTTTGTATATAGATTTTATATCTTTTGTATATTAACTTTCTACACATATATGTAAAATGTATATATATATGCGTGCGTGTGTACCAATTTTGGATTCTTTTATATTGATCTTGCTAATTCACTTAATAATTCTAATAGTCATTTTGGTCTTTTATTTATATAATCATGTCATTTGTAAATAATGACAGCTTTACTTCTTCCTTTCAAAATTTTATCTCTTCCATATTCTTGTTTTATTATCACGGCTAAAATTCACAAAATGTTTAAGTGGCAAAATCATAGGATAAAATATCCTTGTTACTAGTGCCTCCAATGGTAAAGAATCTGCCTGCAATGCGGGAGACCCAGATTCAATTCCGGGGTTGAAAAGATCCCCTGAAGAAGGGAATGGCTACACTCTCCAGCATTCATTCTTGCCTGGAGAATCCCATGCACAGAGCAGCCTTGTGTGCTTCAACCCATGTGGTTACAGTCAGACATGACTGACTTACTAACACTTTACTTTCTTTTCATTAAATTTCTTAGTAAACAGGCTTTGCTCATAATTAAATATAACAACCTGAAAATTAGGAGGGAGGTTTGCATTCTTTAGATTATATATTTAGAAGTCATCAGCATATAAACTGATATTTAAAACTATTTTAAATAAAAGTAGCTACAGAAAAGGAAGAGTACAAAGACGTAACTGTGGGACACTTCAACATTTATAAGATGGAAAGATTAAAGGATTATATAGAAAAATGTAATGAAAATGAACTGCCACTATAGTAAGAGAAAAACCATGACAGTACATTTCTCCTACTAGCCAATGAAGTCTTAGAAAGGTGAAAGGAATGATCAGCTATGCCAAATGCTGCTAAATGTTCTACTAAAGTGAGGACAGAGAATCACTGCATTTAACTAGTTGGAAATCATTATATAACGGGAATTGTAACTGGTGACTCTTCCAGAAAAAGTACTTCTCCTTAATGACAGAGACTGCCTACCACAAGTAGAGCATATAACCATATCAAGGACATCAATTACATCTGTCAGCATTAATAGTTTTTTGGCTTTTGGTTTTATTGAGGTTTGGGAAAAAATGATAAGTCCATAAGTCAGTAAAAGTTTCAAAATGGTAGCTGTATTTTCTTTTTCATCATAATTTTCAAGTTTAGGCAAAATTTGTCTCAACTACCAGTCTTTCTTTCCTATATTTTTCCCAGTTTGAGTTCCTCTCCCCCAAAACACAAATACTCTAAGGGAAAAATGGAGTCACCTTATGCCTTATTCACTCTGAAATGTAAAGAGCTTGGTACATATTTAACATATAACATTTTTCCAAAAGCATTTACATTTTAAAACAGAATCATTGGTTGAACATAACTTCAATAAATAGGAATTTCCCACTAAAGGTAGCATTTTAATAAATACCTTGGTTGATTTTATGGGTCTTTCATATCATGTCACTTGGCAACCAATGCTTGACAAGAAGGCAAACATTCATGAAGAACTGAGGCACAGACTGAAAATATTCTACTACTAGTTTGTATCTTTTAGGATTAATAAGGAGGGTTCTTGTTTCAAAAAGCTCTTAAGCCTAGATTTAATTCTGAAAATAAAGAAAAATTAGTCTTTTTATGTCTTACAATAGGATCCCATAAGTTTATTTTGACTCCCAAATTCTTATATGCTTCCCACATATATTTCCAATTCAGTTCATTTCAGTTAGGTCAGTTGTGTCCAACTCTTTGCAACCCCACGGACTACAGCATGCCACGTCTCCCTGTCCATCACCAACTCCTGGAGTTTACTCAGACTCATGCCCATTGAATCAATGATGCCATCCAACCATCTCATCCTCTGTCATCGCCTTCTCCTCCTGCCTTCAGTATTTCCCAGCATCAGGGTCTTTTTAAATGAGTCAGTTCTTTGCATCAGGTGGTCAAAGTACTGGAGTTTCAGCTTCAGCATCAGTCCTTCCAATGAATATTCAGGACTGATTTCCTTTAGGCTGGACTGGTTGGATCTCCTTGCTTTCCAAGAGACTCTAGTCTTCTCCAACATCACAGTTCAAAAGCATCAATCTTTGTCACTCAGCTTTCTTTAAAGTCCAGCTCTCACATCCACACATAACTAATGGAAAAACCATAGCCTTGACTGGATGGGCCTTTGTTGGCAAAGTAATGTCTCTTCTTTTTAATATGCTATCTAGGTTGGTCATAACTTTCCTCCCAAGAAATAAGCATCTTTTAATTTCATGGCTGCAGTCACCATCTGCAGTGATTTTGGAGCTGGTGGTAGCTCCTGACAATCCTTGGCATTCCTTGGCTTGTTTCAGCATCACTCAAAGGCACAGAATTGAAGAATAGCTAGGTGTGTACAAACAGCTTTTCACTCTTGGATTATAACACCCATAGGAAGTATTGATGAGAGATAATATTGGAGAATTGGGCAGTAGCCAGAGAATGAGGGACCTTGATTGACAAAGTAGCATAATGGAGTTTCTCTTTTAGACAATGAGAGGTATAAATATAATTCAAATGGAACAATGTAACTCAATCTGGTCTATTTAGCAAGCAAAATATACTTGCCAATATGATGACAACCCCCATCTGCCCCTAGTGGCTTATATCTCTTTCAGTTCAGTTCAGTTCAGTCGCTCAGTCGTGTCCGACTCTATGCAACCCCATGAATCTCTCTGTAAAATGATCATGCTCCTTGGACTTGATCAGTCTAAATCACATTTTCCTTTTGATTAATAAATATATCAGAGGGAAAATTTTCAGAGTTCTGACCAAAATGTACTGTATTTTACTCTAATCTATATAGCCAGGAAAAAAAAGAATACACGCACACACACACACACACACACACACACACACACACACACTAATCCAAATAAGATTATTCAACCTTTATCTGTAACATTTTTCCTGGGATCAAAATCACACTCTTTATTGTACCAGCTCTTCCTTTCTTATGTGTATGTATACTAATTGCTTTATTCTTGCTTCCTTATTTTCCCACATACTCAAGGTTAAGCTTGCACATCAATGAGTTTGCATTATCAACCTAGAGAAAAGTCTCTTGATTATGCCTTTTAAATTCAAAGAACAAATTCACTGAGTTACTGGAGTCAAATCACCTTGCATTTTACAACAAAATTTGCATTAAAAAACAAGCAAAATAATCACAAATATATTGCTACACATTGCTGTGTGACAATGTCACTGCTTTATTCCTATGAAGGATGAACCACACACCAAAACAGAACTGTTAAAATATTCCTTTTCTGAATCTCCATCAGGCTCAATGCAGGTGCAATTGGTCTCTTGTTTTCTCAGAATAAAAGAAGCAAGTGGCCAATTTAAGTAGGAATGAGCCCACTGAATGGTCAATAATTGGTAGGTATTAAGTTGCAGATATATTTAAAAAAAAAAAATTGGTTCTAATCTACTCTGAAAACTAAGCCATACACAGAGAAGTATACAAAAGAGGGAAATCTCTGTAGTGGTTTAGTCTCATAACTACCAAGAGAGGAAATAAAACCAGCAGATTTCTCACTTACTGAGATATTTGTGTGAATCCATTGCAACAGTTAAATTTTCTTTAATTTTGTTGATGAATATTGTCACCTCTTCTAGCTGCATATACACTTCACTAACAAAGCACAAAGCAAAAAAAAAAAAACAAGTATATAAGATAATATTTGGTCTGCTGCTGCTGCTGCTGCTAAGTCACTTCAGTCATGTCTGACTCCGTGCTACCCTATTTGGTCTAACCAGCCTCAAAGAATCCATTTGACAGAGTTGTAGAATTCTGATGTGTTTTGGTCATAACTCAATATGCCTTTGACAGGATACAACTTTAGCCTTCCTTCTTTAGCAACAATACATATTCAAACACCTTTTGCATGCAGTTAGATACCTATCCTTATAAAATATTATTTGTGTGTGTATGTGTGTTTGGAAATTTGGGGTGTGGCAGATACCTGGAGAGTCATATTGACATCCAAAATGAGACTGGATAAAGAAATTCTACTTCCCTGCATATTAAAACACTAGCCTCATATTTGGCCTCATTTGAATCAGAAAGCTATAAAAAAAGTTTTGTTTAATGGGGCTCTAAGAGTTTCCAGTACTTTGGCCACCTCATGCGAAGAATTGACTCATTGGAAAAGACTCTGATGCTGGGAGGGATCAGGGACAGGAGGAAAAGGGGACGACAGAGGATGAGATGGCTGGATGGCATCACCAACTCGATGGACATGAGTTTGAGTGAACTCCGGGAGTTGGTGATGGACAGGGAGGCGTGGCGTGCTGTAATTCATGCGGTCGCAAAGAGCTGGACATGACTGAGCGACTGAACTGAACTGAACTGAAGAGTTTCCAGAATTAAGGACCTACTAAACATAAAGAATGGGGCAAAATCTTAGCACCAGGTACAGCAATTGGAGAAAAAAACCCTGAGGTAAAACAGTTCAAGTTCATTAGTGAGCAAGTTTACATACATACAACTACACACACACACACACACACACACACACAAAATGAGTCAGGGTTCAAAAGAATTAAGCCTTTTTAGTAACTTTATTCTTGCAATTGCTGGTAGCATTCTAGCACAGAGCACACATCCTTTTCAACTCTTGCAGTATAAAAGGATCTAACTAGGAATATGAATTCTTCTTTTCTACTCCAACCCCACATTTAATTCTGTAAACTTTTTGCCAGTCACATCGCATCTTTAAGTCTCAATTTTCTCATTTGTACAATTAACGGGCTGGACTCAATGATTCCAAAAGTTTTATCTACTTGTTATGTTCAAGGATTCTACCCTTAGCATAAAGGTACAGATGTATCTTCTTTAGTCTACACTGCACTATGTGTTTGCAGCAAATGAAGTAAAGTATCCAAGAATATCATAGGTTGTTTTTATTTAAAAAAAATCTGACTCAAATTTTAGTTAAACTTGTCATATAAATATTGACTAAAGCAATATATTATGGAATCAAAGTAGCACACTCATTCCAACTACTCATTCAGTACTCCATGTCATTGTAGAGCAGCCGTCACAAGTGAATGTAAACGCTTATACATTTGTCCACCGATCCAGTGCACAAACCCTGAAGAGGCAGCCTTCCTTCCTTAGGTAATTTGGACTCAATATTTTGCTTCTACTGAGCTGAAACTTAACTCCCTATGGCTTCTACTTATTTCTCCAAGCTCTCATCTTCTGGAGGGCAATACATAATGAGTTTAATCCCTCTTCTCCATGACAACTCTTAACACATTTGAAGATAGCAATCATATCTTCTCTAATCTATCTCAATTCTCTCAACTGCTCTTAATATGAGAGCTTCATATTCCCTCATCATTATCTCTAGATGTGTTTATATCCCACTTAACATGTGGGTCCAAGCACAAAATGATAAATACCAAGAAAAGTTGCCATTCTTCTGCTTTTATTGTGGATAAATTCTCATAAAAGATTAATAGAAACTATATCCCACTATTTACCCACACAGGGTTTACAATGAACTAAGTTCAAATCTTCTTAAATGAATTCCTACTAAGCCAAATTTCTTCCTTCTCATATTTGGACAATGGGTAAAAAAAGAAAAGAAATTAAGAGAAAATATTCATAAACCACAAGTTAAGTGTTTTCCAACAATGGAAATCTGTTTTCTGGTTCATGTTATGTGATCTCTGGGGAGATTTTAAAATGAAAATATTTTCCTGTCATCCTGGATGTGTGGTCTTCCATTTGGGATCCCTTTCCCTTTGTTTTAAACTGAAAAACTAAGAATTCTTCAGTGCCCACATTAAACATATACCACTTTGTTTTCCAACTCCATGCACACGTGTTATACAAAAATAAGCAGAGTGGAAACAAATGCCCAGTTTCAGCTTGATGTCACACCAGGCCTGAAGCTTTTGAGATAATGGCACATTACACACGAATACATCCAAAAGGTTTGAACGCTTCAGTCACTGAGAACAAAATACAATAACATTTTCTCTTTGAAATGCAGAAAACACATGACAGTCTTAGTAGTTAATGAAATATGAATATCTTTTTCCAGCTCAAAAATACACTCAGAAAGCCAGAGTGCTGATTATGAGAACGTGGGTATAATCCCTGTGCCTTTGATGTTGTAGAGTGGATATACCTTCAAAAGGTGCCTTAATGCATCAATGATTCACCACAAAACAAAAAAGTGGTATCCAAATAAATAATGCTGATTAAGAGTATTGAAAAAATTCTCTTGCATGGTCAGGAATTTTAAAAATCAATGTTTGGGGGGCTTCCCTGATGGCTAAGCAGTAAAGAATCCATCTGCCATTGCAGGAGGCAAGGGTTCAATTCCTGGGTCAGGAAGATCCCCCGGGAAAAGGAAATGCCGATCCACTTCAGTATTCTCAGTATTCCCATGGTGTGAGGAGCCTGGGGGGCTGTAGCCCATAGAGTCACAAAAGAGCCACAAACAACTTAGCAATTAAGCAAAAGCAATGACAAGATGTGTTAGTGTTCTAAACCCCCCCGGGGGCGGGCTTAAAATCAATGTGTTTTTGAACTATTTCTTTAAAAGACAAAATGTTTATCTAAACAGAAGAAAGTGGCTTAACTCTTGAGTGACAAGATACACAAGTCTAAGTTTTGAACTCAAATGGGAAGCATTTAGAATTTGGCATATACCATAATCATAAGGAAGCAGCCAAAGCAAAGTTTATTTCACATAATTTGCAAACTGACTTATTTTGATAGCAAGAAAGGCAAACCCAAAGCAGCTGTTTCTTCCTCATATGTCTACACAGTGTTTTAATTCACGTTACCATAAATATAAGGATGATCATGGGCATAATTGGGCTTCCCAGGTGGTGCTAGTGGTAAAGAACCCACCTGCCAATGCAGGAGATGGAAGAGACTGGGGTTCAACCCTTGGGTTGGGAAGATCCCCTGGAGGAGGGCATGGCAACCCACTCCAGTATCCTTGCCTGGGGAGTCCCATGGACAGAAAGGAGCCTGGTGGGCTAGAGTCCATAACATTGCAGAGTCAGACACGACTGAAGCAACTTAGCACACACACACATGGGCATAACTGCCCTCCAAACACAAACTATGCTCTGGTCCTGACCTTGGTGAAACCTACTCTGAACTCCTTTTATTGATATGAGATTCCTATAACCTTGCTCAGTAAGACAGACTGTGAATGCTTGACCTTTAGACAGTTGTGAAAACCCCTTTGGGGAATTGTCTTTTTATCCTCCTCTGCTTAAGAACAAGAGAGGAATTCAGGTCAAAGTGATAAACTTCTTAAATCACTTAAGGTGAGTCAGACCATATCTCAAATCTGAACCACCTCTTATGGCACCAGCTATAATAAATATCCTTAGAACTGGTCAGCTTAGAGTAACAAGGTCAGTATGTTGTGACCTCATCCATTTCTCTTTAATTCTCTTCTTTCTCCATCAGTGTAATATAGAAAGCAAAACTTCCAAAACTACACTCTCTATGAAAAACACAGTTCTCTCCTGGCACAGGGAGACTTTAATTCTACATTTGCACAGATCTTAATCCTTTAAGGTTGCCCAACACTCCTGGGCAATGACTAGTCCCAATCAGCTGAAGTTTACTTGAATACAAACCCAGCACTTTTCAGTATCAGTTCAGTGGCTCAGTTGTGTCCAACTCTTTGTGACCCCATGGACTGCAGCATGCCAGGCCTCCCTGTCCATCACCAACTCCCGGAGTTTACTCAAATTCATGTCCATTGAGTCGGTCATGCCATTCAACCATCTCATCCTCTGCCATCCACTTTTCCTCCTGCCCTCAATCTTTTCCAGCATCAGAGTCTTTTCAAATGAGTCAGTTCTTTGCATCAAGTGGTCAAGGTATTGGAGTTTCACCTTCATCATCAATCCTTCCAATGAATATTTAGGAATGGCAATTTGATTTCTGGTTCCTCTGCCTTTTCTAAAACCAGCTTGAATATCTGGAAGTTCACAGTTCATGTATTGCTGAAGCCTGGCTTGGAGAATTTTGAGCATTACTTTACTAACATGTGAGATGAGTGCAATTGTGCGGTAGTTTGAGCATTCTTTGGCATTGCCTTTCTTTGGGATTGGAACGAAAACTGACCTTTTCCAGTCCTGTGGCCACTGCTGAGTTTTCCAAATTTGCTGGCATTTTGAGTGCAGCACTTTCACAGCATCATCTTTCAGGATTTGAAATAATTCAACTGGAATTCCATCACCTCCACTAGCTTTGTTCATAGTGATGCTTTCTAAGGTCCACTTGACTTCACATTCCAGGATGTCTGGCTCTAGGTGAGTGATCACACCATCGTGATTATCTGGGTCATGAAAATCTTTTTTTGTATAGTTCTTCTGTGTATTCTTGCCACCTCTTCTTAATATCTTCTGCTTCTTTTAGGTCCATACTGTTTCTGTTCTTTACTGAGCCCATCTTTGCATGAAATGTTCCTTTATAATGGTATTTTCAATAAACCCATCTAAGCGTATACAGGACTTTTCATTTAGCTACAAATATCATGATAATTGATCAATCAATTGTACAATACTCCTGATTACCTCTGAGTTAACCAAATTGAATTCCAGGACCCACTCCCATCAACTGTTAATGCTTTTCTGGACCATCAGCCTTGTTCTTAGGTTTTGTAATTGTCATTTCAAGTGAGATTTAAGTTAGAAACAATTCCTTCACCATTCAAATACACACTACTGCTGCTGCTGCTGCTGCTAAGTTGCTTCAGTCATGTCCAACTCTGTGTGACCCGATAGACAGCAGCCTGCCAGGCTCCACCGTCTCTGGGATTCTCCAGGCAAGAACACTGGAGTGGGTTGCCATTTCCTTCTCTAAATACACACTATCGCATCACAAAATCAATTCTATTAAGCAGAATATGTGATCTCAAGCTGTTAGAAATCCTTTGATGATTAAAAGATGCTTGTTCCTACTACACAAAAAGTTCTTGAGACCCAAATTGAAGTACGCCATAGTTCAATGTTTTTGCATTGACTGGCTCTCCATAACTATTTTTTGGTGGGGGGGCGGGGGTGGAAGGCTAAAGGCCATAGTGAGCATTTGTACACAGAGGAATGCAATTAATGCCTCAAGTGTTGCATGAAAGGATTAGGGATTTGTTTGTTGTTCACATGTGGAGAGAGAGCAAGTATAATTAATAAATATATTGGCAAGTGAGAAAGGCCAAATTCCTTATGGTGAAGAAAATAGACTTTAAAGAGAAAGCACACGAAGTTAAATCCCAACTGTACCTCCTTCCTAGCTGCTTGAATTTGGACAAGTTATTTAAGATGGCTACGATTTCACCATCTATAAAATGAGGATAATACCAGTATAAGTGTAATAGCTAAAGGGATAAAATCCTCCAGCAAAGTCCTAGTTAGCACTTGGAAAAGTGTTACCTAACAACATTTTTATGAAGAAATCAGCAGAAATAAAAGTAGCTACAAAGGAATGTTGAAGTAAAATTGTAGACTGATATAGTGTTCGCTAGGTTAAATTTCAACAGAGCTACAAAAATATATTACCTTTGGAGTTGATATATCTCCAGGGCTATTAAAGTATAGGAACTTGTTAATTTCTGCAAGTCAACTTCTAACCTAAAAAAGCCATAAACCATCTGTACATTTATCAGTCATTGTGTGGGGCCCTAAATGGGAAACCTTAAAAAAGAAGGGCTAGCTTTGCAGTTTAGAGCTAAGATGGCACCTGGCGGAAAAGATGAGGGTGCAGCCTAAGTTGTCTGTCAAAACTTTTGATTGGCTCTCTTGATTTCTGTGCAAGTAGACAGCGCGTGATCACCATAGACTCCTGTTATAATGATGGCATATGACGATTTGACCTTTAATGTGATTGGTGCAACTATGGAAAGTCCCTCGCAAACCCCTCCCTGTTTGCCTTTATAAACCAAGAGCTTACAACAATAAAGCGGAACTGCTTCTACGGAACCCCTGTCGCGTCTGATTGTCTCTTGCTCGCTGAGGTGCTGGGTTGGTGGACAGCAGGCTCACCTCTCCTCTGGACCCCTCGGCTTTGCTGAGGGAATTTCCACTGCCTCTCTCTTTCTGCGGAGGGCCCCCCGCACATTGATTGTTAGACAAACAAAGTTACATGTTCTGCATGTATCAGATGATACTCAGATGGGTTTACTGAAAAAAATCTAGCATGAAATTTTAAAAATCAAGAAATAATCATTTTGCCCTATCTCCAAGCTTGTAGTAAGAAGTTTTTAGCAGTTTTGCAATAAGTTTTATGTAAGTTCATATTTGTAAAGCACTTAGAGTTCAATAAAATACCCACAACTGAGGGAGTAGCAAAAAGATATTGCCTACAGGATCTTTGTGATATTAAAACAGCTTACATCATTTGACTGTGATAATCTTTAGGGAAAACATAAGAGATAGTTTAGTTATGGATCCACTCCATAAAAAGGTTTTTGATCCAGGTGTGACATCTTTTATCTTCTAAGGAATTTATACAACAGTTTAGAGATATGTTTGTGCTTAAGTTCTTATTACAACTATTGTACATATGCAGCTTAATTCTAAAAGGCTACTACAACAATATTTCCACATTTTTCTGGAAGTAACTGTCTTTCTTAATATAGTTTCTCAGAAGGAAAACTCAAGCAGCAAAATAAAAAAGAAACATTCAAACTGATTGCAATGTTTTAATATAACAGTTATTTATGGGACAAACATATTCAGTATCTGACTTTTTTATTTCTAAAATATCTAGGCACTTATAACCCAGGCATATGTTTCTCATTTTTTCTACCCACTGTGTAAACTTGGAAAAATATGGATATTAATGAAGTCATACTATGTTCATAATCCATTAAAATAGCATATATGTTATTAGAGAGACTTTTGCTGCCACCAAAATTCCAAAATACACTTTATCTCCAAAAGTCTTAAGGATGGTATTTGTTTAATACTGGAGGATTGTGCTACAGCCACTTAATCAAATTCCTGTTTAGTGTCAGTATCTATTCAATTTTGCATGTCCCCAGCTTGATGGAAAGTAACTACCTCATAGCACTAAATAAATATTTATATCATAATCCATTATTTATATCTTCCAAACATTTTACTATAGCTTGCTAATGGCAGCAACATGATATTTCTGGGTGGAGCTGAACCATGGTTTGATTTTGTTTCCATAAGAGATGCTTTACACACATAAAAACAAAAATGTCAATGCCAGCATTTAATCAACATAAAACAAAAGCAAAGTATCTAAATCTAGACTTGAAAATTAATCCAAAAATATGTACAAGGATATTTTAACATGGAAATTCCATTTCTCCATTAGGTGAAATTTTCTCTTTACTCCTTGGTATTGTGACCTCTTATTCTCAGATGATCTCACAATATCACTGTAATGCAGAAAATATTTCTAAACACCCAATTTACAAATGAAGAAACTGAGTTGTTTATAGAGGTTTAATGACCTGTGCAAAGCCACACACATTCACTCCAGGGTTTCTGCTTCTAGGGTACTTAATGTCCACAACTAAGCCTTTGCCACAAGCATATCCTCTTTTTGCTGATATCCCTTGCCTTAAATATATGCCAAATGCCTTGCCTATACCACATATATAAATAATACAAATTTATCCTTGTCTCCCACCTAAGATAAGGCCACCCTAACGTACCGAATGTTTGAATCTGTTTTGGTCTTTACTGCAATCAATTTCTGTTTTAGATTATCAGTTCACTGAACTAGAGTTATGAGCTTTGAAAAGCAGGGTAAGTAGTTCTCAGTATCAAGTGAGTAAGTAGTGGATAGAGATGCGACCAGGTCAGGAAGCAGCATGCCACAGGACATGGCAGCAGCAACATCAGCAACATAGGAACCAGACCTACAGGTGTTTCAGTCCTAAACCTGCCAGTTACTTGTGCGTGATATTCAAAAACATAGCCTCACTAACTACTTAGACAGTGTAATAAAAGTGTTTTCCACAACCACAGTACAGAAGAACTTTTCAGTAATTTAAATGATTAATCCCTGTACCAAAAATTAAACCAACTTATCATATATAGCATTTGTAACAAATAGATAAAGAGGTTATCTATTTAATAAACAGAGATTTTTGTAGTACTATTATTAAAGGTGGGTATACTCCAGGGGCGGCGGCAGGGAGCCGAGGCTGCGTGGGCGCAGGAGGGCCAAGAGGAGCTACTCCATGTTCAAGGTCAGGAGGGGCGGCTGTGAGGAGATACCCCTCATCCAAGGTAAAGAGCAGAGGCTGCGCTTTGCTGGAACATCCATGAAGAGATACCCCAGACCAACGTAAGAGAAACCCAAGTAAGATGGTAGGTGTTGAGAGAGGCATCAGAGGGCAGATACACAAACCATAATCACAGAAAACTAGTCAGTCTAATCACATGGACCACAGCCTTGTCTAACTCAATGAAACTAAGCCATGCCATGTGGGGCTACCCAAGACAGGTGGGTCAAGGTGAGCAGTCTGACAGAATGTGGTCCACTGGAGAAGGGAATGGAAAAACACTTCAGTATTCTTGCCTTGAGACAACCACGTGAACAGTATGAAAAGGCAAAATGATAGGATACTGAAAGAGGAACTTCCCAGGTCGGTAGATGCCCAACACGCTACTGGAGATCAGTGGAGAAATAACTCCAGAAAAAGGGATGGAGCCAAAGCAAAAACAATACCCAGTTGTGGATGTGACTGGTGACAGAAGCAAGGTCCAATGCTGTAAAAAGCAATATTGCATAGGAACCTGGAATGTCAGGTCCATGAATCAAGGCAAATTGGAAGTGGTCAAACAGGAGATGGCACGAGTGAACATCAACATTCTAGGAATCAGTGAACTGAGATGGACAGGAATGTGTGAATTTAACTCAGATGACCATTATATCTACTACTGGGGGCAGGAATCCCTTAGAAGAAATGGACTAGCCATCATGAACAACAAGAGAGTCCGGAATGCAGTACTTGGATGCAATCTCAAAAACGACAGAATGATCTCTGTTCGTTTCCAAGGCAAACCATTCAATATCACAGTAATCCAAGTCTATGCCCCAAACAGTAACACTGAAGAAGCTGAAATTGAAAGATTCTATGAAGACCTTCAAGACCTTTTAGAACTAACACCCCAAAAAGATGTCCTTTTCATTATAGGGGACTGGAATGCAAAAGTAGGAAGTCAAGAAACACCTGGAGTAACAGGCAAATTTGGCCTTGGAATATGAAACAGAACAGGGCAAAGGCTAATAGAGCTTTGCCAAGAGAATGCACTGATCATAGCAAACACTCTCTTCCAACAACACAAGAGAAGACTCTACAAATGTACATTACCAGATGGTCAACACCGAAATCAGACTGATTATATTCTTTGCAGCCAAAGATGGAGAAGCTCTATACAGTCAGCAAAAACTAGACCGGGAACTGACTGTGGCTCAGATCATGAACCCCTTATTGCTAAATTCAGACTTAAATTGAAGAAAGTAGGGAAAACCACTAGACCATTAAGGTATGACCTAAATCAAATTCCTTATGATTATACAGTGGAAGTGAGAAATAGATTTAAGGGGCTAGATCTGATAGATAGAGTGCCTGATGAACTATGAACGGAGGTTCATGACATTGTACAGGAGACAGGGAGCAAGACCATCTCCCCCCCAAAAAATGTAAAAAAAAGCAAAATGGCTGTCTCAGGAGGCCTTACAAATAGCTGTGAAAAGAAGGGAAGAGAAAAGCAAAGGAGAAAAGCAACGGTATAAGCATCTGAATGCAAAGTTCCAAAGAATAGCAAGGAGAGATAAGAAAGCCTTCCTCAGCAATCAGTGCAAAGAAAATAGAGGAAAACAACAGAATGGGAAAGACTAGAGATCTCTTCAAGAAAATTAGAGATACCAAGGGAACATTTCATGCAAAGATGGGCTCAATAAAGCCCATTTCTGTCCTTACAGAAATGGTATGGACCTAACAGAAGCAGAAGATATTAAGAAGAGGTGGCAAGAATACACAGAAGAAATGTACAATTTTCACAATGGTGTGATCACTCACCTAGAGCCAGACATCCTGGAATTTGAAGTCATGTGGGCCTTAGAAAGCATCACTATGAACAAAGCTAGTGAAGGTAAAGGAATTCCAATGGAGCTATTTCAAATCCTGGAAGATGATTCTGTGAAAGTGCTGCACTCAATATGCCAGAAAATTTGGAAAACTCAGCAGTGGCCACAGGACTGGAAAATGTCAGTTTTTGTTCCAATTCCAAAGAAAGGCAATGCCAAAGAATGCTCAAACTACTGCACAATTGCACTCATCTCACATGCTAGTAAAGTAATGCTCAAAATTCTCCAAGCTAGGCTTCAGCAATACATGAACCGTGACCTTCCAGATGTTCAAGCTGGTTTTTGAAAAGGCAAAGGAACCAGAGATCAAATTGCCAACATCCAGTGGATCATGGAAAAAGCAAGAGAGTTCCAGAAAAACATCTATTTCCACATTATTGATTATGCCAAAGCCCTTGACTGTGTGGATCACAATAAACTGTGGAAAATTCTGAAAGAGATGGGAATACCAGACCACCTGACCTGCCTCTTGAGAAACCTATATGCAGGTCAAGAAGCAACAGATAGAACTGAACATGGAACAACAGACTGGCTCCAAATAGGAAAAGGAGTACGTCAAGGCTTTATATTGTCATCTTGCTGATTTAACTTACATGCAGAGTACATCATGAGAAACGCTGGGCTGGAAGAAGCACAAGCTGGAATCAAGATTGCCAGGAGAAATATCAATAACCACAGATATGCAGATGACACCACCCTTATGGCAGAAAGTGAAGAGGAACTAAAAAGCCTCTTGATGAAAGTGAAAGAGGAGAGTGAAAAAGGTGGCTTAAAGCTCAACATTCAAAAAACTGAGATCATGGCATCTGGTCCCATCACTTCATGTGGAATAGATGGGGAAACAGTGGAAACAGTTTCAGACTATTTTTCTGGGCCAAAATCATGGCAGATGGTACTTGCAGCAGTACATGGCAGATGGTACTTAATGAAATTAAAAGACGCTTACTCCTTGGAAGGAAAGTTATGACCAACCTAGATAGCATATTCAAAAACAGAGACATTACTTTGCCAACAAAGGTCCATCTAGTCAAGGCTATGGTTTTTCCAGTAGTCATGTATGGATGTGAGAGTTGGACTGTGAAGAAAGCTGAGCACTGAAGAATTGATGCTTTTGAACTGTGGTGTTGGAGAAGACTCTTGAGAGTCCCTTGAGCTGCAAGGAGATCCAATCAGTCCATTCTATAGGAGATCAGTCCTGGGTGTTCATTGGAAGGACTGATGCTGAAGCTGAAACTCCAATACTTTGGCCACCTCATGTGAAGAGTTGACTTGTTGGAAAAGACTCTGATGCTGGGAGGGATTGTGGGCAGGAAGGGAAGGGAATGACAGAGAATGAGATGGCTGGATGGCATCACCGACTCGATGGACATGAGTTTGGGTGAACTCCAGGAGTTGGTGATGGACATGGAGGCCTGGCATGCTGCGATTCATGGGATCACAAAGAATCAGACACAACTGAGCGACTGAACCGAACTGAACTATCTCAGTATTTTAGTCACCTGATGCAAACAGCTGACTCATTGGAAAAGTCCCTGATGCTAGTAAAGATTGAAAGCAGAAGGAGAGTGAGTGTCAGAGGATGAAATGGCTGGATGGTATCACCAATGCAATGGACATGATATTGGGCAAACTCTGGGAGATGGTGAGAGACATGGAGGCCTGGCATGCTGCAGTCCATGGGGTTGCAAAAGAGTCAGACATGACTGAGCGACTAACAGTACCAGCAACAACAACAATACCACCTCATACAAACGGGTAATTTAAAAGATGATCACACATATATTGTCATTTACACATATATTGTCATTTACATAAAACACGTTTACCTCCATTTCCCTATTTGATGCACTCGAGAAGCTCTGCAAATTAGTTTAGATCATCCTCATCATTTCTGTATTGAAAATCATTTACAAACTGAGTTTAGAAGACACAGGTAACAGAAGACACACCCAGTAAAATGTAGATAGATCCAGGAACTCATATTCTTTCTTTCCATTAAATCAACATTTTTCTTACCTTCCTAATTTTTGAGAGTGCCATACATGAAATCTGTCATCAATTGTAAAACAACAAGCAAACAAACATTTTTCTGATGACAGAAAATTCATCAGCCAATCTTTTTTTAAAACGTCTTCAATCACATAATGCTAATTGGTTCAACTCAAACAGAATTTCAAAAGGAAGGGGAAGAATTAAACAGGAGGGAATCCACCAATAAATCTTTTGCCAGCATATGACAAGAACAGTTTAATAAGTAAACGTATTAATCTATTCCTATGTCAACCTCAGTAGCACATTTCAGTTATTCTTTTCAAGACTACTAAAGCAAGATAGCAGGCATCTGTGTGAAAGAACAGGATTCTTGATTCATAACAGCATAATTAAGATGCAAGGGTATTGAAAAGAAATGAGAACTATACCCTTTAGCTAGTTGACAAGATGCAATGTGGAAATACAATGATGCAGAACCAGTAAACCTGTTCTACCCCATTCATCCTCTCTTTAGTTGGTTTCTATTCAGTCAGACTTCCTCGCACCATTTAAAGCTTTAATGAAGTGTACAGTTATATGTGACTTCTCTACAGAGTTTCAATCTGCAGCAATCATCTGCTACCAGCTCTAAATCTTCACCAGCCTAGTTTTTGTTTTCCATGTAATATATAGCCAGTATCATGCATTAAAAAGGCCATAAAACCAATCCCATTCTTTGTTCCTGTTAGAAAAATATGGCATTTCAGACACTTTCCCCTCTCCTTTGTCTGTCTTATATGCACGACATTTTAGAAATCTAACTACTTGCATTTACAGATAAAGAAACCAAGGCCCAGAGAGTTGATGTATCATATCGTGTGCAAACCAAGTACAACTGGTGCATACAGAGTCAGAATTTAGACTCAGGTACCCTGATTTCAACAGCAATTTGCCTTCTGCTACCAGGTTTCCTCAGGTTAAAGGAATGAGGACTTAGAAACTTTCACAATTGATACTATTGAATGCCGTATTCATACTTGCAGAGTTTTGGTCTTGGGCATAAGGTGTCCTTGCTTAAGTATTCCTGTTTAGATAATAAGCTCTATCCTTTTTAATTCTATCTAAATCTACCAGAGATGAACAAAGACCAGAAGAGAGGTTACAACCAAAAGGGGAAGAGAAACAGGACTAAAAATATATATATATGTTTACATCTTCTTCAATAATTGGCAAATAATTTAGCAGAGCAAAACAAAAAATAACAATAAAATTATGAATAGAGTGTAGGAAGTCAAAAAACATTTTTATGACACTGAAATTGTCAAAAACAGTACTCAAAACAGCTAGAATGCTTTCACCATGTATTTGTGTGTGTGTGTGTGCGTGTGCACATGTGTTTGTGTGGACGGATAGAAAGAGAATAAAATGATCAAAACTGGGAGGAAAAAGGTTAAAATAAAATGAAGATACTGTAAATATAGGTAAACTTGTTCAATTTCAAATGTTCTTCATTGTTACTATAAATTAACGAAAATGAATGCTTGTTCCTATGGAAATATTTTTAAAAATCTTATTTTGGGGAGGAGATTTCTTGATAGCTTAGATAATCATCATTATCTAAGAAAAAACTTTATTTTTCTCTGCTTATAATTATCAAAAATCTGAAGATGAGTGAAAGAGCAAAACTAAAGTAAACTTCAAATTTGTTAGAATAATTTATAATTAGTCTAGTTACATATACTTTTTTCAGGAAAAAAAAATCATCTTACGAGAAAATAAGAAACACCTTCCAGTGATGACTGGTGGGTCATGAGCAAAAGGTGCCAAAATTTTTCAAAATGATAAGTTTAATCATTGAAAGGAAAAAAACACAAGCCTAATACAAGGAAGTGAAATGCTGATGAAAAGCTTACAGTTTTAACACACTGAATGATTTGACCTCAGGTCTATTTCTTTTACATGACAAGTAATGAAAAGCAAAAGTAAACAAATATTTTGAATCTTTTGACAGATGCTTTAAAATCACTGTCTGTATAATTACAAAAGAAAACTTATTCTGAAAACAGAAAAACAAACAAACAAACAAACATTCTTATGGAACCTCTGAGAAGTATTTAAACCTGAGAAGAATGACTCGCTGGAGAGTCCTATCAAACTTTGTGGGGTTTTTGTCTGTTTTAATTTTATTGCCAGGGAGGATAACCAAAGATAAAAGCTGTTTGCCACACAGATACCACTCATCTCTTTTCCTATACCTAATTTACAATAGACACTCATTTCTATCAAATGCTGCTGCTGCTGCTGCTGCTGCTGCTACTGCTGCTAAGTCACTTCAGTTGTGTGCAACCCTGTGCGACCCCATAAACGGCAGCCCATCAGGCTCCCCAGTCCCTGGGATTCTCCAGGCAAGAACACTGGAGTGGGTTGCCATTTCCCTCTCCAATGCATGAAAGTGAAAAGTGAAAATGAAGTCGCTCAGTCATGTCCGACTCTTCGTGACCCCTTGGACTTCAGCCTACCAGGCTCCTCTGCCCATGGGATTTTCCAGGCAAGAGTACTGGAGTAGGGTGCTATGCTACCCTTCTTTAAAGAATCAGCTCAAGTTCTACATCTCTGATCACATAAACACACTCTCACACACACAAATACATGTTTTTCCTTCTGAACTTCTATTGCTTTTTCTGTCTTAATGCACATAGAGTATTTCCTAGCATTGTTAATTAAAAGTATGTAAGTCTTACCTACATGCAGAAGCCCCTTTATTACTTCTGGGCAGCACTTTCTGTCTATTTCTCTAGTTCTTTGTACAAAGTAGGTGCTCCATCTTCAAGAGAAGATAAAAAAGACATTAGAAGACCAGAATTTAAACTGAATTTAAATTTAAACCCAAATATTTGAACTTGAGAAAGGGATTTAAACTCTTGAATCTCAAAACAGAATCTTAATTTTGGTTTAGCTAGCAAACTTAGCCCATGGTGTTGTTGTGAAGATAAATTAGGTAATATCTATAAAATGATTTATAATTTACTATACTATTTAAAAAGTATAGTTTATATTGAAAACAGATTCTAATTCTATAGAGGAAACAAACAAACAGCAAGCAAACTTCAGGCTACAAAGACAAAGAGACATGCATTCTAATTCTGGTCTCTGCCCTTTCTGTTGTTTACTCACTCAGTCTGTCCGACTCTTTGCAGTCCCAAGGACTGTAGCCCACCAGGCTCCTCTGTCTATGGGGATTCTCCAGCAAGCACACTGTAGAGGGTTCCCATGCCCTTCTCCAGGGGATCTTCACCACATAGGGACTGAACTCCAGTCTCCGACATTACAGGCAGATTCTTTACCACATGAGCCACCAGGGAAGCCCAAGAATACTGGAGTAGATAGCCTATTCCTTCTCCAGGGATTTTCCCAACCCAGGAATCAAAATACGGTCTCCTGCATTGCAGGTGAATTCTTTACCAGCTGAGCTACCATGGAAGCCCCCCTCCTCGACAGGAAAGTGACAATTCTGCAAAAACGTCCCAGGACAAATAGGGGTCACACAAGTCTATTCCCAGCCTGAGTGGAAATGAGTAAAAACAAAAGGAGAAAGTTTTGCATGTTAAGGAACACTTGAGTGCACTGTTAAGGAACATTCCAGGATGCCCGCCCACCTGAAAGCGAGGTACATACCAGGGCTGCCACGCACCCACTTTCTACATAGGTCCTTTTTCAACTCCATCACCATATATAAAACTGTAATAATACATATCTAGCAGAATATTGGGAGAAGGCAGTGGCACCCCACTCCAATACTAATGCCTGGAAAATCCCATGGACGGGGGAGCCTGGTGGGCTGCAGTCCATGGGGTCACAAAGAGTCGGACATGACTGAACGACTTCACGTTCACTTTTCACTTCTTGCATTGGAGAGGGAAGTGGTGACCCACTCCAGTGTTCTTGCCTGGAGAATCCCAGGGACAGGGGAGCCTGGTGGACTGCCGTCCATTGGGTCACACAGAGTCAGACACGACTGAAGCTACTTAGCAGCCTCAGCAGCAGAATATTGTGAGAATTAACATTCACAGAGTATGGGAAGTGATCAACAAATGGTAGATTTATCATTATTATTCAAGCATCAGTTCAGTTCAGTTGCTCAGTCATGTCCAACTCTTTGCTACCCCATGGACTGCAGCATGCCAGGCTTCCTTGTCCGTCACCAACACCTGCAGCCTACTCAAACTCATGTCCACAAAGTCAGTGATGCCATCCAACAATCTCATCCTCTGCCATCCACTTCTCCTCCTGCCTTCAATCTTTCCCGGCATTAGGGTCTTTTTTCAAAAGAGTCAGTTCTTAGCATCAGATGGCCAAAGTATTGGAGTTTCACCTTCAGCATCAGTCCTTCCAATGAATATTTAGGACTGATTTCTTTTAGGATGGACTGGTTGGATCTCCTTGCAGTCCAAGGGACTCTCAAGAGTTTTTTCCAACACCACAGTTCAAAAGTATCAATTCTTTGGTGTTCAGCTTTCTTTATAGTCCATCTCTCACATCCATACATGACCACACTGGAAAAACCATAGATTTGACTAGACAGAACTTTGTTGGCAAAGTAGTATCTCTGCTTTTTAATATGCTCTCTAGGTTTGTCATAGCTTTTCTTCCAAGGAACAAGCGTCTTTTAACTTCATGGCTACAGTCACCATCTGCAGTGATTTCAGAGCCCCCCAAAATAAAGTCTGACACTGCTTCCACTGTTTCCCCATCTATTTCCCATGAAGTGATGGGACCAGATGCCATGACCTTCATTTTCTGAATGTTGAGCTTTAAGCCAACTTTTTCACTCTCCTCTTTCACTTTCATCAAGAGGCTCTTTAGTTCTTCTTCGCTTTCTGCCATAAGGGTGGTGTCATCTGCATATCTGAGGTTATGGATATTTCTCCCAGCAATCTTGATTCCAGCTTGTGCTTCATCCAGCCCAGTATTTTACATGATCTCCTCTGCATATAAGTAAGCAGGGTGACAATGTATATCCTTGATGTACTCCTTTCCTGATTTGGAACCAGTCTGTTGTTCCATGTCCAGTTCTAACTGTTGCTTCTTGACCTACATACAGATTTCTCAGGAAACAGGTCAAGTATTATTATACTTATTATTTCAAAAAGAGACATGATGCAGAAAACTACTAGTACAATCTAAAATAGCACAAGAAGTTTGAAAATGGGTCTTTATGCCACATTTGGGCTCCTTGAATTGAAATACAAGGAAATAGGGTCTATTCAATAATTCTCAAATTGGACAACAACTGATTAACAGAAATCAGCTCTGATTTTGTGTTACTTTCAGTCTATATAAATTTACACAAACTGTATAACAGAAACATCTGTAGAATTTCATAAAATGTTGAATCTTATTCCCTACAACTGATATATTGAATGAACTGGTGTGTGAGCGTGCTGTGTTTGACTGTTTGCAAGTCCATGGACTTAAACCCTCCAGGCTTTTCTGTTCACAGAATTTTCCAGGCAAAAATACTGGAGTTGATTGCCATTTCCTCCTCCAGGGGATCTTAGCAACCCAGGAATCTTAGCAAACCCAGGTCTCTTACATCTCCTGCATTAGCAGGCAGATTTTTGTGCCACCTGGGAAGCCATTGAACTAACTATCCAATAAACTAGCCATTGAATCAACTATCCATATTGATCAAACCTATCCATCAATTGTTTGATACAATTATATCAAACTTGCCATTTCTAAATCAAATATATATGAATAGGCTAGCTCTAAATGTTTCGAATTGATGCTTTTGAAATGTGGTATTGGAGAAGACTCTTGAGAGTCCCTTGGACTGCAAGGAGATCCAACCAGTCCATTCTGAAGGAGATCAACCCTGGGATTTCTTTGGAAGGAATGATGCTAAAGCTGAAACTCCAGTACTTTGGCCACCTCATGCGAAGAGTTGACTCATTGGAAAAGACTCTGGTGCTGGGAGAGATTGGGGGCAGGAGGAGAAGGGGACGACTGAGGATGAGATGGCTGGATGGCATCACGGACTCAATGGACGCGAGTCTGAGTGAACTCCAGGAGTTAGTGATGGACAGGGAAGGCTGGCGTGCTGCGATTCATGGGGTCGCAAAGAGTCGGACACGACTGAGCGACTGAACTGAACTGAACTGAACTGAAATGTTTCTTCATTAAGTCTAAATTTAATGATGAGACAACACCCACATTTTACAATAAGGATCATATAAGAAAGAGTGTAAAGTAATTTTGAATGTTGTAGAGGTGTAGTAAGAGCCATATTAGAATAAAAAACTGTAAAAATGTCTACATTGTCATCATTATTACCATTATTATTATTATTACTGCTATTATCAGTATTATTTTAAGGTATGTGTGCATATGAGCTCATCTCAAAGAATCAGCATGAATCCTTTCTTCCCATTGGATACTTCAGTGAGTTGCTTCTTCACTATATCCTATTATCCCACCTTTCCCAGGAGGCACTAGTGGAAAGAACCCAGCTGTCAATGCTGGAGACATAAGACACACAAGTTCGATTCCTGGGTTGGAAAGATTTCCCTGGAGAAGGGCATGACAACTCACTCCGGCATTCTTGCCTGGAGAATCCCATGAAGAGAGGAGCCTGGTGGGCTACAGTCCACAGGGTCACAAAGAGTTGGACATGACTTAAAGCAACTTAGTATGCACAAATGTCACTTTTACTATTTTTAATCTTCCCTAATTTCAAGTTCTCGTGTCCATGATTGTTCCTAAACTAAGAGATCTTAATTAATGGCATATCTCCTACCATTTCAGAAAATGATACATAAAGACAGCTGTTTGTCTCCATGTGTGAGACAATGCAATATCCAGGCTCCCTGGATTCCATTATATCTCTAGATTCAACAGCTGCATCCAGAGCTTTCAGAAATTCCTGAATTTTACCTCTGACATTTTCCATTAGCTAGCTAGACTTTTTGCCTGAGTTAGTGCTAGAAATAACAGATATGCTCTGTGTTTTAGCTCTATAACGTGTGGAAGAAAAATCACAAGACTAACTCTCGAATCATCCTCTGCCCTTAGAGTTCATCTTCAATTAGCTTCGAGGTTCTATCCCCTGAAATTGCTCTCAAATTCTTTCATTTACTTTCTGATAATTTTTGACCTGGATTTTCAAAAAGCATCTAAAAATATACAAATGTCCTGCCTCTCCCTCCTTCAAGCAGCCCCGCACACTATCCCAGGAATGATCAGCCTGATGCCCTGTTCATGCATGCTAGGAGACAATGGGGTACACGTGGGCTGCCATTCTCTCCCACGTGGAAGAACAAGTTCAGATGACCACCCTTGGAAACAGAAAGAAACGAAAATTCAAGAGAGAACAGATTACCATTTTTATGATAACTCACCCTATGAAATGTTTCTTTAAATATTTTCCAGACTAAACCAGATTGCTTCCCAGTTATCCATCAAAAGTACAAGGTACATTCCCAGAAGGAAGTAATTGGAATAGTGATTTAAGCAAGTGAAACAAAATAGCAACTAACTCTGTTATGTCTGTTCTATAATCTGACTGAAGACATATTTATATTTTTAGCCCAGAGCACTTTTTTTCAGCCTTAGACCTACATATCCATCTGCCAACCTGACATCTATACTTGAACATCTTATGAGCATCCAAATGTAATGTGGACAAGTATTAACTTTAGAAAATTCCCTTTCAAACATTTTCCAAAAATTGGCATATCTACATTTTAGTGTATGGCCCCTTTATCCTCCACACAAGAACTATCTTTGATGATTTCATCTTCTCTTTGCCACTCATCCAAGCCTTCCTGATTGTTTATATTTCCACAAAATATCTACATTCAAATCACTTCCCTGCATTGCTACTGCCACAGTGGCAGGCTGACACCTCGTTTTCTAAACTGAATTCTGTCAACAACCCAGTTACTGTCTTTCTGCTTCCATTCTTACCCCTTTGATCCACTCTAAATAGAGCAGAAGAGTGAAAATTTTAAGTTATAAACTGCACCATCTTTCACGTGATCAAACCAATTCTTACCGAACTGAAAATAAAAGTTCTTAAAGTAATTTCCAACGTGTTGCCTCACCTGGCTATTCTCTTTCTCTACAGTCTCAGGGCATGTCTAAGTTTTCAGATAAACCATGAGTCTCATACTCAGACATTTAATTATCCATTGTTACCTGAAATTTGAATTTAGTCTAGTGTCCTGAATTTTATATGACAATCCCAGTCGTGCCATTATTTTGCTCATGTCACATCAGTCACAGCAACCTTTCAAAAGTTTCCTTCTGAGCTACACCCTTTCCTATATAATGCCTACTATTTCTATTAATGAAAAGTCCCTTCAGAAAGATACATGCACCACAGTACTCATCGCTGCACTATTTACAATAACCAAGACATAGAAGCAACCTAAATGTCCAACAACAGATGAATGGATAAAGATGATGTAGTTGTGTATATACACAAAGGAATATTACTCAGCTATGAAAATGATGTCATTTGCAGTAACATGGACAGTCCTAGAAATAATGATATCAAGTGAAGTAAATCAGACACAGAAAGACATTCATATGACATAACTTGTAAGTGGACTCTTAAAAAGATGATACAAATGAACTCATTTACAAAATGGAAATAGACTCATAAGCATATAACACAAGATTTATGTTTACCAAAGGGAAAATGGGAGATATAAATCAGAAATTTGGGATTAACAGGTATACACTACTATATATAATATAGATAAACAAGGACCCACTGTGGAGCATAGAGAACTATATTCAATATCTTATAATAACCTACAGTGGAAAACAATCTGGTAAAATAAGCACACTGAATCACTTTGTTGGTACACCTGAAACTTTGTAAATCAACTATTTGTTGTTTAGTCACTAAATTGTATCTGACACTTTTGTGACCCCATGGACTATATAGCCTGCCAGGTTCCTTTGCCCATGGGATTCTCCAGGCAAGAATACTGGAGTGGGTTGCCATTTCCTTCTCCAGGGGGTCTTCCCAAGCCAGACATCAAACCCACGTCTCCTGCACTGGCAGGCAATGGTAGGCAAATTCTTTATTGCTGAGCCACAAGGGCAGCTCCAAATCAACTACACATCAATTAAAAAAAAAAAAGAAAAGAAAAGAAAAAAGAAATGATCCACTGTCCAATATTTACCTGAAAAGCTACTGCTTTTTTTCTAGATTTACCTTAAATGCTACATTGTAAAAGAGTCATCTAATATTTCGGTGTGACTGAGGCTACATCATTAAATTGTCACAACACCTTACCTATTTTTCTCCTTGCTCCTATCATAGTTTATATAGTTACTTACATGAATATGAACATGTAAATATGTGTTTCACCTACCACTGCATTTGCCATTCTAGTAGAAAATCATGGACACAGAAGAGCCTCAATGTGTTTTTGAAAAGTAGGAAGGAAAGCAGGGAAGAAAAGAGGGAGGGATGAAGGAAGGAGAAGGAAAGAAAGGAAGGGAAGGAGGAAGAAATTTTATTTAAATCAACTCCTTTATTTGAAGTCCATGCTACCAGTGCAAACTTCTCTAGTTCAATTTCCTGAAAGCATTTACCCCTTTGGACCAATGTAACTGACTGGAACCATAAAATACTGTTTAGTCATTCTTACCAAATCTACTGAGCACTGCAAATGAAGATATTGGTACACTGGTTTATTAACTCTACCCTAAATTAAAAAATCAGCCTCCTCAACCCAGGCAATTGTTGCCATGTGAGAATATCAACTCAGTATTTTGAAATAATCTATTTTTTAAAAACAGATAAGAATTTTTTGTGACAGTTTTCCATTTTAAAATATTGGGTACTGGTTTACATAACATCAGCACTTGGCAAAAAATTACCAATCAAATTTGTCAGTGAAGACTTAACAACATGCCTTCATTTCTGCGTACATGGCAAGGACATAAATGACAACTAAGGTATAAACTGGGGAGAGGGGAATACACAAATAGGATAAAGAAAAAATAAACAATAGTATCTCTGAGGATCATAAATCAAACATGAGAAACAGGTGACAAAATTAATTTCTTTGTGTTTGAAGTCTGGCCTTAATTTATTCTATATCAGGGGTCCCCACCATCTGGGATCTCATGCCTGATGATCAGAGGTGGAGCTGATGTAATAATAATATAAATAAGTGCACAATAAATGTAATGCACTTGAATCAGCCACAACCATCCCCCATCTCTCCAGTTCATGGAAAAATTTTCTTCCATGAAACCAGTCCCTGGTGCCAAAAAGGTTGGAGACCCCTGCTCTGTATGGTCCATTATGTAGGTCCCAATGTGAAAAATATGTTTAGAGAAGCAGCTAAGTCAATACACCTATCCCAGCCACACTCTCTGCCACTATCACCAGGACTCTACCATTCTGAGTAAGCTAACCCAACCATTCCTTTGTAGTGCTTGAGAGCAGAGGCTGGCCCATCAAGAAGGGAGCACCCCAAGTTCCCAAATCCCCTTTTTTGGGAGGTGAGGGGTATAGGTTCTAATGTTAGTGGAGGCAAGAACAAACCCACATTCCTAAGCATTGTGAAAAATAAATCAGGCTTCTGAGGGTACTTTATTGTTGTTATTCCTTTGCTTTCTTGTTTATTTTACATCCAAGTTCAAAAATAGATTGACCATCCACACTTCAGGGATTTCTTGCAGAAAAGAAGTATTAAGGTTGTTAGAAAACAAATCTTTGTACTGACTCACTAGCTCCAGTATAAAGCTTGCTGCAGCCAAAGAACAATCTGTCCAAATTTACAGTCTTTGGTTAATTCCTCAGATGGCTTTGTAGTAGATGCATCCCTGGAGCTTTCTCCTGAGTCATCTCTCCTTTATGTTTGTATATTTTAAGCAAATGAAACCACCAGTATAGTGTAATAAGTGTTTTCTTTTCTTTTAAGGAAAAATAGGTAATATAAATTGTTCGTGGGAAAAATGGTAGAAAGTAAAAAGCTTCAGTTGACTAATTGTGGCATCTCTCAAACATAAGTCAGAGTTTCCCATAGCTCAAGGGACTTCTAGTCAATAAATTTAACAAGCTGCAGCCAGAGTCCAAGCTTCAGCGCAGTATGTTAATGAGAGTTCAGGAAGCTGCTGCTTCTCAACCCTAGGACAGAGTTAATAGAGGGGAAATGACAAAATGTGTGGGGAGGATTTTAAAGAGAAAACTTTTTTCCATTTTTGTTTCTTTCCTAGTTAACTTAAGGACAAATCTTAGTTTTAAGAAGTAAATCAAGCTGGAAGGTTTTTTTTTTTTTTTTAAGAAAAAAAACTTCATATATGAAAATATTTCCAAGGCCAAGAGATTTTGAACCTTTCACAGAACAGATAAAGATCTTTAGAAAAGCATGATTCTAGCTGTGGAAACTATAATACAAGCTAGCTATAGTGAAGTTTATAACATAGACTAACCATCTGATTTTACAGATTAATAAAATTTATGATGTGAACTGTGATATTCCAAAATAGCACAAGGAACACCTGTTGATCAAGCCAAGCTAAGTTTGTTAGACTTACTGTAGAAAAAGAGACCATGAATTTGACCATTTCAGTGGTGTCTCAAAATGAGGAAACAAGAGAGCTCCCCAGGTGATGCTGGTGGTAAAGAACCCACCTGCCAATGGAGGAGAGGTAAGATATAGAGGCTCAATCCCTGGGTCAGGAAGAGCCTCTGGAGGAGGGCATGGCAACCCGCTCTAGTATTTTTGCCTTGGGCCTTGTGGGCTGCGCCCCATAGGGTGGCAAAGAGGTGGACAAGACTGAAGCAGGCATGCAGAGGGATACTAACTGGGCTTGGGCCAGATTTTAAGGCAGATCTTTCAAGACCCAGAATGGTTTAACTAGGCAAAGTTTACAATGAAAGAGCTTTTGATTGTAGGGTACAGCAAAGCTAAAGTCCAGAAACAAGGCCTGATGCTCAAACTATGTGCTTTTTAAATTGAATCACAGTCTTAGCTTTCAGAAGAAAGTATTTCCTAGAGAAAGTGGCTAAGTTATCTTTTCCTAGCCCCAGTGTTATTTTGCAC
Organism: Oryx dammah; assembly: GCF_014754425.2. Lineage (NCBI taxonomy): Eukaryota > Metazoa > Chordata > Mammalia > Artiodactyla > Bovidae > Oryx > Oryx dammah. Next base: position 66,220,759 of record NW_024070186.1, read on the forward strand.
AGACAACAAAACATATGTGTGTCTTCAGAACTTTTTAGCACACAGACACAAAATTGTGTTGGCTGCAGTTTCCTCTTCCCAAATGTGTATACCTCATTTCTACAAAATTCCTATGGTAGAAATCAGAACTACTTTGACTCTGTGACTTTTCTACTACCTTTATGAAATGCCTTGAAAGTGAAAGTGAAGTCGCTCAGACGTGTCCGACTCTGCAAACCGTGGACTGTAGCCCACCAAGCTCCTCCGTCCATGGGATTCTCCAGGCAAGAATACTGGAGTGGGTTGCCATTTCCTTCTCCAGGGGATCTTCCCGACCCAGGGATTGAACCCAGGTCTCCCACATTGCAGGCAGATGCTTTAACCTCTGCACCACCAGGGAAGCCCATGAAATGCCTTAGATATCCCTAAAAAGAGCCCACCTCCTTATTTAACGTTCTTCTGGCTATGTATGTGTGGTGTGTGTGTGTGTTAGTGTGTGTGTGCATGTTATTCACACAGGCGTGTCTGATCTATACATGGGATCTTTGTGACCCCATGGACTGTGGCCCACAAGTTTTCTCTATCCATGGAATTCTCCAAGCAAGAATACTAGAGTGGGTAGCCATTCCCTTCTCCGGGAGGATCTTCCCAACCCAGGGATTAAACCCAAATCTCCTGCACTGCAAGCAGATTCTTTACCAACTGAGTCACCAGGGAAGCCCTCCTCTCAACCTACATCAAAGAAGTTTAGTCCTTAGGACTTCAGTCATTGAAAATACAAGAGAGCCATTAATTATTAGTATCCCACTTCTTATGTATCATCCAAAAAATTACATATCTAATCTACCAAATAGAGTAGTAAGAAAAAAAAACAATTTATTAAAGTAAGGGGATTTTTATATTATAGATTGCATGAAGGTCAGAAGCATGGAATATTTAGAATCTAACTTTACCCAGTTTGGCAGATTAATTTGGTTACTCTCTTAAGAACTGAATTTGATGACTGAAAAGAAACTTGGAGAATACCTAATTCAAATTATTCTGTTTATTTCCCTTAAATATCAGGACATAAATAAATATGAGGAGGCATTAACATCCATCTAAAGTCACACAGCGACTTAGCTTCTTTTAGGTGCCATATCTTAGAGACAGTTCATTTTTCTTTCCACATGCTCTTACTCTGCCCCAGTTTATCTTTCTTTCCCACAGACTCACATCTCTGAGGAAAGAATGTCTCTACTTGCTGGCACTATATCCCATCAGAGTTGTTCTTACCAGCAACCCCTGATGACATCATACTTTGTATCTTTTCCCTCTGTGTCCTGTCTCCTGAAATCTCATGAATGAACCTATATCCAACCATACCTCTCAGGAAAGCATCCTCCACTCTTAATTGGACACTATTAAGCCCCTGCTGAAGCTATTGGTTCATTCTTGGGATTCAGATATAGCATGGTTAAGCCCAGGTAGGACACCCTGTCAGGTACCCAAATGCTTGAGGGGCTAAAGACAATCCTAGAGAACAACACATCTTGAAAAGTGAAACTTGAAGTAAGGCCCAACGACAGGCCTGCAGTCTTCAAAAGAAAAGAAAAGAAAGAAAATTATGATCATACTTGGATTTGCCCAAGCCATGAATACCATGAATGCCATGATCACCATGAACACATTTGAAACTTAGGAGGAGTAAAAGCTAAAGTAACTCTTTAAGATAATGCTAAGTCACTAAAGGGTTAAGCAAGATGATGAAAGACCTTTGTGCATAAGGCCTAAAACATACAAGTGCCACTGGTAACAAGAAGATACTGGGTTTATGGCTTTGGCAAAGAATCCGGATTATCTCACTGGCACTGGCACTCGTGCTGGGCATCAACAGGAGAGATAACAGCAATCCTTATTAGCATGTATCACCAACAGAATCTATACGAGCAGAGGATTATACTGCATAATAACCAAGAGAATTTGGTTTACACACTCACATAAAAAGCTTACTAGGTTAGACCTTAGGAGCCCTGGAGACTCTAGAAGGAATAAATCAGACTACATCTAAAACAGTGCTACTGATTAGCTTTCCATGGGGCCCTGGGCCTAAGAAACTATATTACTGCCTGATTTCTTTCTCTTTGCTCTAGCTTGAATCCAAATCAATCAGTTTTTAAACTTTACAACTCGACTATTCAGCAATTTCTTTGCCCTACTTGTTTTCTATTTTCATTCCTTTTATTTCTGGTCAATCACAGGGTGAGCGTTTATAGCATTACTTTTTAGTATTTTAAGATACCTCTTGACTGATGCCTTGGGTCACTTATAAATCTCTTAAAAGAAAAACCTTCCTCCATGTTGTCCTGTTTTGTATGACAGGGTGGTTCTGAAAGAGATCTCTTCTCAATGCAGTCCATCTACAAAGAAATGCCCATTCATCAATCTCCAGTTGGGCCAACTATTAATGTAGGGCTCCAAAACACAAAGTGCAACAGCAGCTTATTCTACCAACCACTGGCAGACACTCTGAATTCCGCAGAGCGTGATTTAATATCCCAGCTGGGCCAAATTTCTGTTTCTTACATGGTTTTGCACAAATTCTAGTGCTTATCTTTCTAAGTTGAATAACTGCACCAAAGATAATTAAGAATTATAGTGGATATTTGGGAGAATTTTTAATACTAGCAAAGAAGTAAAGGGTTAGTTGCTCAGTCGTGTCCCATTCCTTGTGACACGGGATTCTCCAGGCAAGAATACTGAAATGGCTTGTCATTTCCTTCTCCAGGAGATTTTCCCAACCCAGGGATCGAACCTGAGTCTCCTGCATTGCAGGCAGATTCTTTACCATCTGAGCCCCCAGGGAAGCCCAATACTAGCAAACTTGCCCATAACAGCAGCACCTTAAAACAAACAGGGATTAAAATTGAAAATATTTGTTGAATTAATTTTTCTTTGCATGAAGAAACTCCTCAAACAAATTCAGATTCCAAAACTATTTCCTAAAAAAAGAGTTCTTAGCCAAGACACAGGTACAAGATAAAAATTCAAATGTATCCATTTTAGATCTCCCAAAGCACAACTTGAACCTAACAGCCTTGATCCCACTTGTCCTGTCCCCTCTCCTGTGCTTCTCCAGTACCCTCTGCTCCTTCCTCTCTTTATGACCCAATTTCTTTCCATTCTGGGCAGCTATAAATCCCTAAAGCTCAATTGCCTCTCAAAGTTAAATTCATTTTAAATGGGGTAAATCCCTGTTCTGGCATTAGCACTCATACTGAACATCAATACAGGCTATTATACATGTATTACTACTAACCCTAGTATGTTTTATTAGCAAAAAAAAATATTTTTCAATATTTTATTTTGGTATGCTTAATTATACTTCTTTCTAGATTTCCAAACAAGGGGCTTCACATTGTTATTTTTTACTGGGTCTCACAAATTATGTTGCTAGCATCTATGCTATGCAAAGTGGAGCAGGGAAAGAATGTCACTATATCCATAGAATTTCTCCCTTGCAGTTTTCATAAAATTATACAGGAAGTGAATCAAAATAGGCCACTTTAGATAAGATTTTAGTTTTTCTTTTAAATGAAAACATGTGAATCTTAGGGGAAGAATATTGTACTGATATCACTACAGACTTCTCTGTACCAAAAACAAAGAGAAAAGCAAGGAAATGATGAAATGAAGAATTGGGTCATTTGTTTTATACCCCAACAGCTCTTTCTGCCAACAATTCTGATAGGAAATAAGTTCTGTTCTCTTCATTTAATTGACCACTCCTGGCTTCTGGGTTAGAGGTAGACTACAAAGTCCAACCATAAATACCCTATTAGTATTTGCCTGAAGATAATTCACAAAGGTGGTATCTCTAGAGGTTTAAATGCCACTGTGCAGTCCAATTAAATGATTCTGAAAATAGTCATCCAAGAAAAAGAACAGATAAAATTGATAGAGGTTAAAATCAACACCACTGGAAAGCTAATATATGATCACCATCCCTTAAAAAGTGGTTGCAGAGCTGGGTTGATCACTTCCTCAACTCAGGCTGAGGAATGATTCTGAGGAATAGGAAGCATGGGTTGAAAACAGACACCGCTAACATCTATGTAATTGACCATTAGGACAGAAAACTAAGGCCACTTGTGTTAGCATGACTTAACTATATCTTCTAGGAAATTCTTGCCCAGGAATATAAGTCAGTTGTTGTTACTGAAGTTCAGTCACTAAGTCATGTCCAATTCTTCAGGACCCCGTAAACTACAGGGTTCCCCATTCTTCACTGTCTCCGAGAGTTTGTTCAAATTCATGTCCATTGATTCAGTGATACTAACTAACCATCTCATCCTCTGCCCACCCTTCTCTTCCTGCCCTCAGTCTTTCCTAGCATCAGGGTCTTTTCCAGTAAGTCTCCTCTTTGTGTCAAGTGGCCAAAGTAATGGAGCTTTGCTTCAGTCCTTTCAATGAATATTCAGGGTTGATTTCCCTTAGGATTGACTGGTTTGTTCTCCTTGCTGTCCAAGGCATTCCCAAGAGTCTTCTCCAGCATCACAATTTGAAAGCACCAATTATTTGCCGCTCAGGCTTCTCTGTGATCCAACTCTCATATCCATACATGATTACTGCAAAAACTATAGCTTTGACTCTACGGACCTTTGTTGGCAAAGTAATGTTTCTATTTTTTAATATGCTGCCTAAGTTTGTCATAGCTCTCATTCCAAGGAACAAGCATGTTTTAATTTTATGGCTGTAGTAAACATCCACAGTGATTTTGGAGCCCAAGAAAATAAATCTGTCACTGCTTCCACTTGTTCCCCTTCTATTTGCCATGAAACAATGGGAGTGGATGCCATGATCTTAGTTTTTTGAATGTAGAGTTTTCAGTTTTATCTCACCCCTTTCCCAATTTTGAACCAGTGAATCAGTTGCTCCATCTTATGTTCTCATTGTTGATTCTTGACTCACATACAGGTTTCTCAGAAAACAGGCAATATGGTCAGGTATTCCCATCTCTTTAAGAATTTTCCACAGTTTGTTGTAATCCACACAGTTAAAGGCTTTAGCATACATAGTCAGTGAAGAGAAGTACATGCTTTCTGGAATTTCCTTGCTTTCTCTATAATCTAATGAATGTTGGCACTTTGACCTCTGGTTCCTCTGCCTTTTCTAAACCTATTTTGTACATCTGGAAGCTCTAAGTTCATGTACTTCTGAAGCCTAGAAGGAAAAATTTTGAGCATAACCTTACTACTATACAAAATGATTGCAGTTTCCACATTCTTTGGTATTGCCTTTTTTGGGATTGAAATGAAAACTGACCTTTTCCAGTCCTGTGGCCACTGCTGAGTTTTCCGAATTAGCTGACATACTGAATGCAGCACGTTAATAGCATCACCTTCTGAGATTTGAAATAACTCAGCTAGAATCGATGCTTTTGAACTGTGGTGTTGGAGAAGACTCGAGAATCCCTTGGACAGCAAGGAGATCCAACCAGGCCATCCTAAAAGAAATCAGTCCTGAATACTCATTGGAAGGACTGATGCTGAAGCTGAAACCCAATACTTTGGCCACCTGATGCAAAGAACTGAAAAGATCCTGATGCTGGGCGAGATTGAAGGCGGGAGGAGAAGGGGACAACAGAGGATGAGATGGTTGGATGGCATCACCGACTCAATGGATATGAGTCTGAGTAAACTTCGGGAGTTGGCGATGACAGGGAGGCTGGCATGCTGCAGTCCGACAAAGAGTTGGACAATGACTGAGCGAATGAACTGAACTGAATGCTAACTTCATCACCTCCATTAGCTTTGTAGTAATGCTTCCTAAAGCCCACTTGGCTCCAGGTTGTCGAGGTGAGTGGCCACACCATCGTGGTTTGGTTCAGTTCAGTCGCTCATTTGTGTCCGACTCTTTGAAACCCCATGAATCGCAGCACGCCAGGCCTCCCTGTCCATCACCAACTCCCAGAGTTCACCCAAACTCATGTGCATCGAGTCAGTGATGCCATCCAGCCATCTCATCCTCTGTCGTCCCCTTCTCCTCCTGCCCCCAATCCCTCCCAGCATCCGGGTCTTTTCCAGTGAGTTAACTCTGCATCAGATGGCCAAAGTACTGGAGTTTCAGCTTTAGCATCATTCCTTCCAAAGAAATCCCAGGGCTGATCTCCTTCAGAATGGACTGGTTGGATCTTCTTGCAGTCCAAGGGACTCTCAAGAGTCTTCTCCAACACCACAGTTCAAAAGCATCAATTCTTTGGCGCTCAGCTTTCTTCACAGTCCAATTCTCACATCCATACATGACCATTGGGAAAACCATTATCCCAGTCATTAAGACCTTTTTTTATAGTTCTGTGTATTCTTGCCACCTCTTCTTAATCTCTTCTGCTTCTGTTAGGTCATCAGCATTTTTGTCCTTTATTGTGCCCATTTTTGTCCTTTATTGTGCCCATTTTTGCATGAAATGGTCCCTTGGTATCTCTAATTTTCTTGAAGAGATTTCTAGTCTTTCCCATATTATTCTTTTCTTCTATTTCTTCGCATTGGTCACTTAAGGATTTTTATCTCTCCTCTCTATTCTTTGGAACTCTGAATTTAGTTGGATATATCTTTCCCTTTCTCCCTTGCTTCTTAGACAACTGTTTTGTCTTTTTGCATTTCTTTTTCTTGGAATCATTTTGGTCATTGTCTCCTGTACAATGTTATGAACTTCCATCCATGGCTCTCAGGCACTCTGTTTACCACATCTGATCCCTTGAATCTATTCATCTCCTCCACTGTATAATCATAAGGAATTTGATTTAGGCCATACCTGAATGGCTTAGTGTTTTTCCCTACTTTCTCCAATTTAAGCCTGAATTTTGCAATAAGAAGCTGATGATCTGAGCTCCAGGTCTTGATTTACTGACTGTGTAGAGTTTCTCCATCTTCGGCTACAAAGAATATAATCAATCTGACTTCAGTAATGACCATTTGGTGATGTCCATGTGTAAAGTCATCTCTTGTGTTGTTGGTAGAGGGTGTTTGCTATGATTAGTGTGTTCTCATGACAAACTCTGTTAGCCTTTGCCCTGCTTCATTTTGTACTCCAAGGCCAAACTTGCCTGATACTCCAGTATCTCTTGACTTCCTACATTTGCATTCCAATCCATATGACCCAGTAGACCAATAAATAATGTAACTCTTTGCTTCAAAAAATTTCTGCAACCAATCTGTCTGGGAAAATAGTTTGCTCCTCTGGGAAAACAGTTCTCCTTTCAAGACCATATATTGTTAACCAGGCACACAGCTTGCATCTCAAACAGTAGTTTACTTATTAAGACTCACTCAAGTGATCTCATCTCCCTATCCACCAACATTAACTTATTATGCCACAAAACTTGCTCAGTCCAAATCAGTGTTCTCTTTGGAAGTTTCTAAACCACTCAAGGCATATCCCATAATTTTAGAAATATTATTCCTTGCATTTCTTCTTAGACACTACTGAAAGTTTGTCAGGAAAGTGTTTGTCCTTACTTCAGAAGAACTAATAATCTAGATTTTGCTTAACTAATAAACTATTTTTGGTGATCTCTTAAGGAGTGGCAATCAACAGGCATCTTTATATCAACCTGGTTAAACTTGTCAGCATAGCAAGATAAGTAAAAACAAAGAGAAACGAGCTGTAATCCATCAATGTAACTAAAAATGATAAAATAAAAGAGCTTCTCTAGCATCCTAAATGTATGATTGAATGAAAATGAATATCCCTAGTGGCTCAGATGGTAAAGAATCTGGCTGCAATGCAATAGACCCAGGTTTTATCCCTGGGTCAGGAAGATCCCCTGGAGAAGGGAATGGCTACTCACTCCAGTATTCTTGCCTGAAAAATATCATGGACAAAGGAAACTGAGGGCTACAGTCCATGGGCTCACAAAGAGTCTGACATAAATGATCAACTAACACTTTAATACCCTCAAATTATAATTTTCCTCAAATATTTTAATAGTCAATATATTAAATGACAATGACAGGTATCAGAGCAATAGTCAGACATAAAATGTTACCTGGCTTGTCCATATAATTAAAATTATTTTCTGGATTTTGTGTCAGAAAAGCAGAACAAACATACAGTTTTACAACTCATCTCTACAATTTTGTAAAAGTCACTGATTATTTCTTTGTTTAGCTCTTCACTTCTAAAACAAGGCAAATATATCTACTGAAGAATTATAATTTTGATTTCCTGCTCTGTAGCAGAGCTCTAGGAAATGGATTATGGCCATGCAATCATTAAGTCACAAAATGTATATAAGATAAATTTGTAAACATTTTTTAAAAAGTAAACAGTAAAGTGGTCTTATTTTTATTATCATTAGTAACATTATCTTAATTCTTTAATATGTAGCATCAAAATGTGTTTTAAACATGAAATTATTAGCATCTTCACAAGCCAGAACTTCTTTAAAACCAAAATCTATCGATGTGTATTTTGTCACTATGAATTAATCAGGTTCATTTTCACTGGGACACTGTGATTTGAGATTATGGAAAACAAATGATAAAAGAATGTTACTGGGCTTTTCTAAGGCTGATTCTTATCAAAAGCACATAGCAAAAGGATTGTTCTAATTTTAGATGAAACTATATATTTTTTCCTGTGGTAAAATATATATATAACATAAAATTTACCATTTTAATCATTTGTAAGTATGCAGTTCTGTGAAATTTGGTACAGTCACATTGCGGTATCAGCACCATCCATTTCCAGAACATTTTCATCTTCCAAAATGAAATTGTATATCAATTAAACACTTATTATCCTTCATTCCACCCTCTCCACAGCCCTTGGCAATCACCATTCTGTTTTTTGTCTCTATGAATTTGATTGCTCTAGGTACCTTAACACATTATTGATTGCGGGATTTTTGCAGAAACTAATGCTTGTGGCAGTAACATGTCTCCAGTCAGTAATGTGTTAAATAAGTAGAATCATTCAATATTTGTCCAGGCTTTTTTCACTCAGCTTAGTGTCCTATAGTTTCACCCACTTGGTAGTATGTGTCAGAATTTTGTTCCTTTCTAAGACTGAATAATATTTCATTGTGTGTCTCTGTGTGTATGTATACACATATTTTGATTATCCAATCATCCATTAATGGACAATTGGGTGACTTCTACCTTTTAGCTTTTGTAAATAATGTTGCTATGAACGTAGGTGTTCAAACATTTCTTTGAGACTACTTTCAGCTCTTATGGGAATAAATCCAGAAGTAAAATTGGAGGATCATATTGTAATTCTATTCTTTTTTTCTTTTTTGATGAATAACCATACTACTTTCCACAGAGGTTTCACCATTTTGCATGCCCTCAAGCAAAGCACAAGGGTTATAACTTCTCTACATTCTCTCCAATGCTTAGTTTTTGCTTTTATTTTGTATTTAATACCCCTGAATTTGTGTTAAATTGTATTTCACTGTGGTTTTGATTTGTGTCTCTTAATGATTAATGATATTAAGCATCCTTATATGTGCTTATTGACCATTCTATATATTATTTGGAGAAATGTCTATTGAAATTATTTGCCCAGTTTTAATTGGGTTGTTTATTTGGTGTTGAGTGGTAGGAGTTCTTTATATATTCTCAATCTCTTAGCAGAGTATGATTTGTAAATATTTTCCACCATTCTACAGGTTCCCTTTTACTCTATTGGTAGTGTGTTTCAGTGCACAGTTTTTATTTTCCTATTTTTAATTATCTATTTGCAGATAGAATTACATGTCTTAACTCTTACTTGTGAAATGCATGTGTGATTCCTACCTCCCAAGAATTTACTGATGCTGGAAAAAACTCTGTTGGAATTATACATATTTTATAGAAGCCAGAACTTAACTGAATACATGAGAATGTGTCCATTTGCCACTAGGAAAAGGAGAAACAGATGGAGAACTCTGTTAAAAATAAGTACTTGAAAGAATAATCCACTTTACTCTTCATTTAAGGATAGAAAGAAATACACTGAGGTACCACATTTCTAATGGGAAACAATGCTAAAAGTAAAAAGCTGATAAATCCTTCCAAGTTAGAGCTGTAATGTATTCACAGGTCAAAACCAAAAAGTACCACAGAGCCAGATCTTGTTTTATCAACCAGTAAAAAGAACTTCCTGTTCTACCCTGCCAAGACCAATTATTTTCTATTCGAACAAAGAACATTCCCATGGTAAGTTAAATAGCCTTGCTTTTGAGAGTGAAAGGAGGAAAAAATGAGTAAAATATGTTTGTTGCATATTATCAAGTACTACCCAATATCTAGAAACCACAAGAGACACCTATTCTGAGTATCATGGCGAGCTCTTAAAAACTGTGCAGTGAAAATATTAAACAGATTTTATTAGTATAATTTTTAAATTTAGAACCAATATAAATAAAAGTACATATTTTATAAAGATAAATATTCAAAGATATCTATCAAACCTAGTAGAAGTGGGTGCTTTTGTAAAAGAGAAAAATATCAGGTAACAGAAACAAAATTAAAAATATAAGTAATTAAATGAGACAGACTTCACATACACAGGTGATTACAGTGTATCACTCAGCAGAAATTAAAATTAAGTAAACTCTCTGCTTCCCTGGTGGCTCAGACGGTAAAGAATACACCTTTAATGTGGCAGACCTGGGTTTCATTCCTGGGTTGGGAAGATGCCCTGGAGGAGGGCATGGTAACCCACTCCAGTATTCTTGCCTGGAGAATCCTCATGGACAGAGGAGCCTGGTGGAACCACAGTCTATAGGGTTACAAAGATTTGGATACGACTGAGCAACTACGCACAGCACACAGCACAAACTCTCTGCATGCATGGTCCCATTAAAAAAAAAAAGAAAGAGAGAGAGTACACTTTATGGAGAGGTAACCAAGAGCATCCATAACTTAAATGGCCCAGAGAGGTCAAGTTGGGACCACTTAGTTATGTCGATGATTGGAGGTTTGTCCTTGGAAAACAGGTAACCCTGTAATGTGCATCCTTTATGGAGCATCAAATAAAAATAAGAGTAGAGAGCAGAGAGTGAAAGTTAAATAAATGGAGCATAATTGAGTCTGGATTTAGTGCAAATAGATAGAGCAAAGCCACAAGGAATTCATGGAGAAGCAGCAACAACAGTATAAGAAATGACAGAAGGAAAAAATTAGATGGGGGAAAAAATCTGCAAAAATGGAAAAGAGTTTAGAGAAGAAAGTAGGAGAAATTTTAAATGGTTGTAAGAGGATTCCTAGTCAAACTATAGGTATATAGGTAGGCAAACTATAACACCATTATGTTGATAAAGATATTTAGAAACTTTCTCAAAGTCCTTTGAAAGATAGTATTTAACAGTAGAAATTTTAAAGGAAAAACATAATTTTTTTTGTTTCTTTGTTTAATTCCAAGCAGAATTTTAAAGTGGAAGGGTGAATTGACAGTTTTCTAATTGTAGCATATATCATAATCCCCTGGATATCTTGTTGAAAGACAGATTTCTGGGACCGATCCCTTGAGTTTCTGATTCAGTAAATCTGGCCTGTGCTTCAAAAATCTGTATTTTTAACAAGTTCCCAGATATGGATGACACATATGTTGCTGGTCCTGGAACTACCCTTTGAGAATGACTTGTCTCAAAAATATTAAGACTAACTAGTCTAAGTAGGAGTTTATAAAATAGCCAGTTCGTGGCATTGTGTTTTCCCAGGGTAACTTTTCCAGAGACAAAGCCTTTGCTTAGTAAATAACCAGAAACTCAAGTTCTTAAGGGTGGGAGTCTTCCTGGCCAAATCATTTTTAAGATGCATTTCAGGCCATAGTAAAAAGTAACAAACCAAAACAATAGAAGGATAAGATTCAAGGAGGCCTCAGTTTGAAGGCTAAGAAAGATTCTGAATAGTGATCCAGACTCTAAAGCCAGTACCTGAGATATAAGGAGTAATGGACAGGGAGGCCTGGCGTGCTGCGATTCATGGGGTCGCAGAGTCAGACACGACTGAGCGACTGAACTGAACTGAACTGAACTGAACTGAAGGCTACTAGAGTACAAGTCACAGAGCATCTATCAGAAAGTTTCTGTTCCATGGAATACTTTGGTATGTCACAGTAAACAGCATATCCTTAAGGATTAGAAAACCAAAGATCAGGTCCTGGATCTGATCTTCTCTAACTGTTGCTCTCTACACAATTTATCCAACATTTCTCAGCTTGGTTTCCTTATCTAAAAATAGGGATGATAATATACAACTGTGTAAGTCAGGAAAGGTAATGTGCTATAACAAACAACCCCAAAATATCAGTGGGTTGGCACAAAAAGTATATTTCTTGCTAACACAAATTTCAATGTAACCCTTCCTGATTCAAAAGATCTTTAAGGCAATTTCCTTCCACCAGTGACTCAAAGACATAGGCTGATTTCATCTTGTGATTCTACCATCTTGTGTCTTCTTTCCCTGATATTATCCCAACACCAATGAGGAGGAAACAGGTGAATGGAAAAGAAAACTTGAAGCATTGTGCATTAATATTTAACCCCCTAAGCCAGCAGATACTCATTACACTCACTAAAATCACAGTGGTGTGAACTAGTCACATGGTCACACCCAGATACAAAAGGGACTAGAAATGTGGTCCAGAGGCAGCTACTTCCCCACTTGAATCTACACTCTAAAATGGGAACGGGACTACTTGTGCCAACCAGTCATCTCTGCCACATTAACTCTCAGCGATGTTTAAATATTAAAATAAACTATTGAGCATAAATTGCTTAGGATACAGTGATGATGGCCATTATCTTCACTTGCTGGTTTTTTAATGGCCAGTGGGTATGGCCAGGCATGGGAGCATTAAAAGACAGACCAGGAATTTTTAATAGTATAATAATTTTAGCCGCAGGAGTATTTACTAGTTCCCTTTGAAGAAAATTTAGTAATCAAAGCCTAAATCCATTTTTTAACTTACTATAAATATTTCTAAACATACCTGTAGTAGACAGAGCAGCATAATGACCCTCACATACCTGCCATCTAGCTTCAACAATTAACACTTTTTATATATATCCATCACTTTTGTTTTAAAGCAAATTTATGTTATTGTATATTTTACCTCTACATGCTTCAGTATTATCACTAATGAAAAATGCCTTACACCAAACAAAGCTTGTGTTAATTCCTTAGCAATATCTCATACTCAGATTGTGAACTTACTTTTCTTGTTATATCAAAAACATCATTTTAGAGTTGGCTAATTAGAGTCGGAATTCAAATAAGTTCCTCACGTTGCATTTGGTTGATATGACTATTGAATTTCTTTAAATGGAAAACATTTTCACCTATCACCCAATTTTTATATTAATGTCATTTATTCATTGAAGAAAACGAAGCATCTGTCCACTCAAAATTCCTATATTATGGATTTGGATTATAGCATCCATGTTATGTATTCATGTCCTGTATATCATGTAAATCAGTAGGTATATTCTAAGGGTATCAATAATTTTAATTCTTTCCTAGAGATTCCTACATAGGTGGCTGTATTTTGTCTTTCCTAGAAGATCACTTCAGAAAGTGCATACAAACTGATTGATTCTTCTGGTGATGTAAAGACTGATCAGTGGGTTCAACTGATGTTATCCTAATCTTCCTGTAACAAGTTTCTCATCAATCTGTCATTTAATGGTTTTAAGTGCTTTCATGATCAATGCCTAGAACCATTCAATAATGTTGATTTTATGACACTGCAGTTAATGTTTAGAATTACTCCACACAAAAAACTATTAACTTTTTATTTTTAAAGTACCATTCAGACAGCTGTTTTCAAAATAATGAATTGGTACTCTAAAAACATTCAGTAGGGATGGTGAGTTTTCTCTTTGCATCATTATGAACTCATAGATATTTATGTAACTGATGTGTTTTAATTTGTTTTGAGTATTAGTATTCTGATACTAAAATTTTCCCACTGTTGGCTACTGTGAGCCCCATCAATATGACTTATGACTGTTTGTAAGACTTCAATTGTCTTTGATAGAGTCCCTGCTTTCTAATATAATCTAATGTCCCCAGGAGCTTCTCCAGGTGGTTCAGGGGTAAAGAATCCACCCACCAATGCAAGAGACATGGGTTCGATCCCTGAGTCAGGAATATTCCCTATAGAAGGAAATGGCAACACACTTCGATACTCTGGCCTGGGGAGAGGTGCTTAGCAGGCTACAGTCCATGAGATCGCAAAGAGTCAGGCACAACTTAATGATTAAACAACTACAATGTTCACAGGCTGATTTTGAACAGTTTCTATCCCAGACTTGCAATGAATCGTTTCTCTGAAGTAACCTGGTACCTTTTAGTGAAAAATTATAGTTAAGAGGTATAATGTAGATTCTAGGGGTCACATTGCTACTGGTTTGGCATTATTTCTAGAAATTTTCTACCTGGAATGCCTTTCTTCCTAACATTTACATGACTCAGTTCTCCAACCTTTTCCTCAATATGATCTGCTTAATAGAGCCTTTCCTGATCTTAAATTTGCAACCCTGACTCACTATCCCAGTATTTTATATCCTTATGCCCTGTGTAATATATTCTATTGCTCTCAAATACACATTAAATTTGCATATTTATTTATTCTATTTTTTCATTTTCCTATAAAATACAAGTTAAGTGATAGCAGGAATTTCTTTGAAGTTTGTTCATGTTTACTAAAGTATCCTCAACAATAAAAATAGTCCCTGACACAGAGTAGGCACTCAGTAAATATTTTATGACTTAATCAATTATATTAATCTGTTATTTTTCATACTGGGTGTTAATAGTAGATTCAGCAATGTTCTATTGATATGCATGGCAGTCTAAATATTTTAGAGATGCTAACCACCATGTATAAGTTACAGATGAACAAGGTTTAAAATCTAGTGATCTGGAATTCTGTACCCTTTGAGATGATGTGTAGGACTTAGTTCATTTCTAAGTTAATTCTTCTGTATTCAGAGAAGATAGTTTGTATGACTGGTCCTCTTAAATTCACTGATATTTGTTTTATGGTCCAACACACTGTCTAAACCCTGATAATTCACCTGCGCATTTGAAAAGAACATGCATTCAATGTTTATTGATTGGAGTGTTTCATAAATGTCAGTTAGGTCAAGGTGGTAGTTAGCATTGTTAGGTCTTCTATATTTTTGCTGACATTCTGTCTAGTTTGTGAATCAGTTTTTGAGAGTGGAATGTAAAAGTCTCTTGTTATTGTTCAAATGTCTATTTCTCCTTTCACTTCTGCTGGTTTTTGTATTACACATTCAGGAGTACTCTCATTATCTTCTTGAAAAATATTTTATCTCTATGAAATATTCCTCTTTGTCTCCCATAATATATCTATCTTAAAGTCAATTTTGTCTAATAGTAATGTAGTCATTTCAGATTCTTGATGGTTATTGTTTGCATAGTGTATTTTTTCCATCATTTTGCTTTCAATTTAATTGAGTCTGAATCTACAGTGTGTTTTTTGTAAAGAGCATAGGGTTGAATCTTACTTTCTTTGTTTTCAGTCTGACGATGCTTACATTTGGTTTGAGTGCTAGTCTACTCATACTTTAGGTAGTTATTGGTATAGCTGGATGTATGTCTGCCATTTTGCTGTTTATTATCAAAGTGGATGCAGCTTCAGGTAAGAATTCTTTGAATTCCCAGTTTATTTGAAAGTTAACTTTCTAACCAGTGCTTCTCAGCTTGTTTTAAATCATTGTCAATTTCCAGGCTCTGACTTGTTGATTTTGATAATTTTCTATAGTTTTATAGTTGGTTTTTGAGGAAAGAATACAGTACCCTCTTCACTCTACATGGTGAAAATCTCTAATTTTGAGGCTTTTGTAATAGTTCAGGAATAAACCAGACAGTCTGAACTAGGAATGAATATTGACAAAGATTATAGAATGGATGTAATAAATCTTTAAAAGGTAAGGTGGACAAAACTTGAAGAATAATTATGAGAAGAATGAATTCCAGGTCGATAGAATATAAAGGTTAAAACTGTAAGTTTAAATCCTATCTGGCACTTTGGTGGTCTCTCAAAGCTTCAGTTTCCTCCTATGAAAAACAGTAATAATAATAATTCAGGTGTGAGGAATTAATGCATATAAGATTGTTTGCATAGTACTGGACATCTTGTAACTTCTTAAAATTTGTAGCTATGACTTTATTGATTATTAGGCTATCCTTTCCTCCTATCAGATTTTTGTTAAAGGCCATTGAAAACTGATCACAACCACCTAGAACATACTCTGCAAAGCTCTGTAGAAATTAGGGTACTTAGAATTCTTGCTAATCACCAATAAGATAAATTTAAGCAACGCTGAAAGCAATTAGAAACATACTATTTTCAATACTAAAAGTTCTAAATATGTTATGGCATAATTGTCATATTAGAAAGGAATATGATGTTTTTTAAGAGATGCTATCAATTACCTTTAAAATAGCTGTCAAATTTTCTCCCCAACTAACATATTCCAAAGGGGTTTTAAAAATAACATTTATTTCCTTTCCAATTTTCCTCATTCCTTTGGCAAACACTGATTATTTTCACTAGTGTCCTGAATAGAGATTGAAATCAATGTGGATTTAGGGTTTATTATTTGATTAGTGCACCTGAATCATTAATGATATGAGTTCAACTCTTCAAATAGTTTGAATAAAAGCTGCTGTCACAGATCACACAAAGAGAGACTAACAATCCAAGCATTCATTTCTACACATTAATATTAACTACTAATTCATGCCCTAGACTTTGTTTCATAGAAATATCAAATGAATTCCAAAATACATCTTGATGGTGATGTTTTATTTTTAGGTATTTATAATTTAGACTTCCCATCCTTCTAAAGTATGTTTTCAATTCCTTTTAAAAAACACAAGAACATAAAAGATAAAGGCAAAAAGCAGTCAGGAAAGAGATAGACAAAGGAGCAGATATTATTCTACACAGAATATGAGACAAGAAGATCACTAAGATTGAGCACTTCTTTTAGCTCTGATCTTCCTGGCAGCCAAAATAAAAAGTGAAAGAATGGATCACATATTCTCATGTCTGATTAAAGGAAATGTAATAGTTCTGCAGATGACAAAAAGGTTTCTTTCACTAAAGCTTGAAGGAATTCAATTTGACAGGACTGTACAAGACACATTCTCTAACATATGAAACAAAGTTTTCCTCAGGAGTTTGCAACAGATGAAAACATATTTCAACATAGTCAGTTCTCAATCATTGCTTTAACTTAAAACCAAGGAAACAATATTACATGTTAGTTCAGAGAATGCTTTTAATGGTAACATCGATTGTCATTTAAATTTTCACATCTAAGACTCTGCAGACTCATCTCAGTCAATTCCTCTTATAGCAATGTATGCCCCTGTAGTTCTCCTCTGTAGCTTCCTGTGAGCTATTGCATCCAGATTCCCTCCTTCTCTGGTCACTCCTGTCCTGATGTACCCCTAATGTTCTATCCTTGGCTCTTTCTTACTGTACAAGTTTATTCTAAGCAATCTCATGAACACCCATGCCAACTCACACTGACAACTAATATATCCAAATGACTATCCCAGGACTCTTACCTTAAGTCCAGTCCTTCTCACTGTGTTTTCACATGTCTGATAGCACAAACATCAATTTCTGTATGTTGGGTAAGTATCAAAACTTATTAGGTTGCCTATCAAAACCTGTTTTCCTTTTGTATCCTCTATCTTAAAAATCTATATCATTACCCAAACGTTACCAGCTCCTTCTCAATTCTACCTCCTTACTAGTTTCTATATTTATTGAGTCTTTCTCATCCTTACTATGACTATCTTATTTCAGCCTTTTTACCTTTTTATTTGTGTGCAAGTCTGCCTTGTCAGCAGTAAGTTCTTTGAAGACAGGGGTCTGATTCACCTTTAACCCCAGCACCAAGTAGAAATGGAACGAGAATCCTATTGGTAAAGTAAATACATATTTACTGAATGAATAAAGAAGTAATCACATGAGAATGTAGTGAAAGTGCTCTAATATTCTTCACATCATATTTCATCAAATCTAAATGGCTCAACTGTAGATACAGTATTGAGTCATTAAACAAAAAGAGAAAATATGATAAGAAAAAATCGATTGTAAAACACATTCTAGTTTCAGATATGGGAAAACATGAACAAAAACATTTGTTTCACAATTGATGAAAAATGATAAATGTTATCTTAATTAAATTATATCACTTTAACAGTGATCTGAAAAACAAAACAAATCAATGAGCTTTAAAGTCTCACAATAAATAGCTGATAGCACAAACCTCTGGGAACCATTTTCTCTGGTTATTTTGTACAACTCCGGTTAGCTCAGTTGGATCATTATGGTATCATATAGTTTGTGTTGTTAATTAAAACAAGATTCACACACTCCAAGTGCTGTTTCTTCTTTTACCTTCTCCTGGTTCTATGCTGCCAATCACCAAGTCCAAAGAGACTCTGCCTGCATCTGCATGGGCTGGCATAACAAAACACCCTAGACTAAATCGATGATTTAAGCAATGGAAGTCTATTTTCTCACAGGTTGTGAGGCTGGAAATTGAGAGCAGGATGCCAAACATGGTCAGGTTCTGGGGAGAGCTCTCCTCATCATGTGCAGATGGCTCCCTTCTCACTGTGTTTTCACATGTCAGGGAGAGAAAAAGCCCAGCTTTCCCTTCCTCTTCCTATGAGGACACTAATCCCTTCATTGAGGCCCTACTCTCATGACTTAATCTAAACCTAATTATCTCTTAAAAACTATACCTTCCATCCTCATGGAAAATAAATGCAAAAAAGCAAAATGGCTGTCTGGGGAGGCCTTACAAATAGCTGTGAAAAGAAGAGCGGCGAAAAGCAAAGGAGAAAAAGAAAGATATAAGCATCTGAATGCAGAGTTCCAAAGAATAGCAAGAAGAGATAAGAAATCCTTCTTCAGCGATCAATGCAAAGAAATAGATGAAAAGAACAGAATGGGAAAGACTAGAGATCTCTTCAAGAAAATTAGAGATGCCAAGGGAACATTTCATGCAAAGATGGGCTCGATAAAGGACAGAAATGGTCTGGACCTAACAGAAGCAGAAGATATTAAGAAGAGGTGGCAAGAATACACGGAAGAACTGTACAAAAAAGATCTTCATGACCCAGATAATCATGATGATGTGATCACTCATCTAGAGCCAGACATCCTGGAATGTGAAGTCAAGTGGGCCTTAGAAAGTATCACTACGAACAAAGCTAGTGGAGGTGATGGAATTCCAGTTGAGCTATTTCAAATCCTGAAAGATGATGCTGTGAAAGTGCTCCACTCAATATGCCAGCAAATTTGGAAAACTCAGCAGTGGTCACAGGGCTGGAAAAGGTCAGTTTTCCTTCCAATTCCAAAGAAAGGCAATGCAAAAGAATGCTCAACCTACCACACAATTGCACTCATCTCACATGCTAGTAAAGTAATGCTCAAAATTCTCCAAGCCAGGCTTCAGCAATACGTGAACCATGAACTCCCTGATGTTCAAGCTGGTTTTCAAAAAGGCAGAGGAACCAGAGATCAAATTGCCAACATCCAGTGGATCATGGAAAAAGCAAGAGAGTTCCAGAAAAACATCTATTTCTGCTTTACTGACTATGCCAAAGCCTTTGACTGTGTGGATCACAATAAACTGTGGAAAATTCTTCAAGAGATGGGAATACCAGACCACCTAACCTGCCTCTTGAGAAATCTGTATGCAGGTCAGGAAGCAACAGTTAGAACTGGACATGGAACAACAGACTGGTTCCAAATAGGAAAAGGAGTACATCAAGGCTGTATATTGTCACCCTGCTGATTTAACTTATATGCAGAGTACATCAGGAGAAAAGCTGGACTGGAAGAAACACAAGCTGGAATCAAGATTGCTGGGAGAAATATCAATAACCTCAGATATGCAGATGACACCACCCTTATGGCAGAAAGTGAAGAAGAGCTAAAAAGCCTCTTGATGAAAGTGAAAGAGGAGAGTCAAAAAGTTGGCTTAAAGCTCAACATTCAGAAAACGAAGATCATGGCATCCGGTCCCATCACTTCATGGGAAATAGATGGGGAAAAAGTGGAAACAGTGTCAGACTCTATTTTGGGGGGCTCCAAAATCACTGCAGATGTTGACTGCAGCCATGAAATTAAAAGACGCTTACTCCTTGGAAGAAAAGTTATGACCAACCTAGATAGTATATTCAAAAGCAGAGACATTACTTTGCTGTCTAAGGTCTGCCTAGTCAAGACTATGGTTTTTCCTGTGGTCATGTATGGATGTGAGAGTTGGACTGTGAAGAAGGCTGAGCACTGAAGAATTGATGTTTTTGAACTGTGGTGTTGGAGAAGACTCTTGAGAGTCCCTTGGACTGCAAGGAGATCCAACCAGTCCATTCTGAAGGAGATCAGCCCTGGGATTCCTTTGGAAGGAATGATGCTAAAGCTGAAACTCCAGTACTTTGGCCACCCCATGTGAAGAGTTGGCTCATTGGAAAAGACTCTGATGCTGGGAGTGATGGGGGAGCAGGAGGAGAAGAGGACAACCGAGGATGAGATGGCTGGATGGCATCACGGACTCGATGGACGTGAGTCTGAGGGAACTCCGGGAGATGGTGATGGACAGGGAGGCCTGGAGTGCTGAAATTCATGGGGTCGCAAAGAGTCAGACACGACTGAGTGACTGAACTGAACTGAACTGAACTGAACTGAATCCCTTCATTGAGGCCCCACTCTCATGACTTAATCTCAACCTAATTATCTCTTAAAAACTATACCTTCAAATATTATCACACTGGGGATTAGGGCTTCAAAGTATGAACTTCGAGGGGATGTACATACTCAGTCCATAACAGGGTCCAAATGAAGAGTTTGGCTCAATTTCTCCTACCTGGTCTTCCACTCATTTTAAAAATCTTAACTAGAGGAGTTAGAGAAAATAATAGAAAGAAGAAAATAATTTCATTGGTCCAGAGAAGATAGCCATCAACCTGTTCTCTTTATAGAGATTTTGCTTTAAGGTCACACATACATGGAGTGATTCAGTAACCCACTGAGGCTTCCAAACTTTGCCGGTTATCCTCAGATTCTCCCAGAAGATGTCTTTAAATGGCAGTTTTCTCTAGAGGCACACCAGGAAAATCAACACTATTTGAGCAGGAGCGGAGGAGCTAGTCATTCATTCATTCAATGTTGATGGTACATCTACTATTTGCCAGCCATTGTGTCATAGCCTTAGTCCATATATCAAGATGGGTTTAAGTGGTGGCCTACTCTAGAAACTTCACTTTAAATATGTTTTCCCTTTTAAGCATTTGAAATGTCTTGGAAATTTAACTCCATTTTATCATTGCTGTTTGGGGCTTCCCAGGTGGCTCAGTGGTAATGGAGGAGATGCATGTTCAATCCCTAGGTCAGGAAGATCCCCTGAAGAAGAAAATGACAATGCACTTCAGAATTCTTGCCTAAGTAATCCGAAGTACAGAGGAGCCTGGCAAGCAGTCCATGGGGTCACAAAGGGTCTAACATGACTTAGAAACTGAGTATGCATGTATCATTATTCTAGAAAGCCAAACTTCTAGTTACATAGCAAAGTGGGAAGACATTTACTATAGTTTCTGCTCTAAAACCCCAGAAGAAAAGACGTTCACATGATTCTTCCCCATTACATTCACTTAACACCAGAGTCAAGTAGGAAAAGGACATTTTCTGGTTTCATATCTAACCTAGATCTGTACTTTTATGATTTGCTTCCCTGTTAATTGCTAAGGTAATAGCCCTGTTTTTTTGTCTTTGTTTAAATTTATTTATTTTTTAATTGAAGGATAATTTCTTTACAGAATTGTGTTGCTTTTCGCCAAACATCGACACAAATCAGGCATAAGTATACATGCGTCCCCTCCCTCTCGAACCTCCCTCCTCCCTCCATCCCCATCCCACCCATCTAGATTGTTAAAGAGCCCAGGTTTGAGTGCATGAGTCACACAGCAGATTGCCACTGGCTCTCTAGTTTACATATGGTAACATAAGTTTCCATGTTACTCTTTCCATACATCCCATGCTCTCCTTCCTACCCCTGAGCCGTGTCCATATTTCATCAGTACCATCTTTCTAGATTCCATATATATGCATTAATATACAGTGTCAGTTCTAACAAGGTGGATGAACCTAGAGTCCTGGTTTGTTTTGTTTCAACCTACTTTACCCACATAAAGATACTGAAGGAGAAAAGAAAAAGAATAGCATGATCTCAGCTACATGCTAGTTTTGCACCTCTTTCCCTTGCAAAAATTAATTCTCTGCTTTTGTAACTGTGGGCTCTTCTATGTACTTGCTCATATTGTGTTTATTTCCTCGAATCAAGTCACCCTCTGCCACTGGCAAAGATGAGGTGATGGTGGTGATAGGAGAGAACTTTATACTGGTTAACATGTTACAGACTTTAGGAAACAAATTTTATTCCCAATAATAATCTCATCAAACAGAACTCTCATTATGCTATTCTGAGATTAAGAAAATTGAGGTTTATAGACATAAGGAGTTTGCCTAGGGTTAACTAGCTGGGAAATGGCTGGGCTGGGATGTGAAGCAAAGTCTGCTCATTCCAGAGCCCAAGTATATAACTATGGTGAATTTGGACAGCTTTGGGATTCATCATAAGAAGGAAATGGATTTGAGCCGAGCTCCAACAGTTCTTCATCATGTGATATTAAGCAACTTGTAGAATTTTTAAAATTCAGTGTCTTTTTCTTAATAGAAATTAACATAATATTTCCTCTTAAGATTTGTTGTATTTATCAGTATAATAAAAGAAATATATCCTAAGGTGGATACTATTTCTTTCCTTATAAAATTGATTTGTTGACAACTTCTGGAGCTAATTACAGTAGATCACTGTAAGTAATTCAAAGCTAAGATTTTAAAATTAATAGACCCTTTATTTTACTGACCAGTTTTAAATTTATAGAAAAATTGAACAGCTAGCTTTGATCTTTGCACAATGTCACAGAGTTGGAAACACAGTAAGTAGACTTTCAGGTTGTCTTCATTCACTCAGCAAGACTCATTTAAGTTTCTCTCCTGTATTTTCATGGCTTGATAATTCATTTCTTTTTCTATTAATAAATAATGCTCCATTGTATGTATATATGTGTGTCACAGGTTTTCCATTCAGCTTGATTCTAGCTTGAGCAATTACACATGTCTGCTATAAACATTTGTGCACAGGATATTATGTGGATATAAGTTTTCAAATTAAATGGGGAAGTACCTAGGACATGACTGCTGGATCATACAGTAAGACTATGTCTAGCTTTGTAAGAAACTGCCAAACTGTTTCTCAATATGGCTGTGTCATTTTTCATTCCCAACATCAACGACTGGAAGTCCCCAAAGCTACCCATTCTTGCCAGCATTTGCTAATGTGAGTTGTTTGGATTTTAGCCATTCTAACAGGTGTGTATTGATATCCTCATTTTAATTTCCAATTCCCTTATGACATATGATACTAAACTTACTTTCATATGCTTATTTGCCGTTTGTAGATATTCTTTCATGAGATGTCTGTTCAGCTTTTTGCCTATTTTATGATTAGGCTGTTCATTTTCTTAACATTGAGTTTTTAAATTTCTTTGTATATTTTGGAAACAAGTCCTTG
Source organism: Oryx dammah (assembly GCF_014754425.2). Classification (NCBI taxonomy): domain Eukaryota; kingdom Metazoa; phylum Chordata; class Mammalia; order Artiodactyla; family Bovidae; genus Oryx; species Oryx dammah. The sequence continues at coordinate 66,244,403 of NW_024070186.1, forward strand.
AGTATGTGCTTTTCAAATGTGTTTTACCAGTCTGTGCCTGATATATTCAATCTCTTCACAATATATTTTTGTTTTCAATTTAATTTTATTTTTGGTTATGTAAGTCTTGGGTGTACAACATTATAATTCAGCATTAGTATATATGACAAAGTGATCATTAGTGTCTTCAAAGTGTATTTTAAACAGCAGTTTTTAACCAGAATAAAATCCAACTTAATTTTTCTCTTTCATGGATTATGCTTTTGGTGGTTTATTTAAAAACTCATTGCCAAACCCAAGATCACCTAGATTTTACCCTATTTTATCATCTAGAAGTTTTAGAGTTTTATATTTTACACCCAGATCTGTGATCCATTTTGCACTGATTTTAGTGAAATGTATAAGGTAAAAGTTTAGATTTTTTTTCATATACTGTCCAGTTGTCCCCATATCATTTGTTGAAAAGGTCCCATTTACCTTTGTTTTTTAATTCAAGTTGCTTAAGTTTATGCTTATTGAGTTCTCTTTAGCAGTTTTTCAAATACTTTTACTACTGAGGGGCAGAATGTTCTAATCAATGACAAAGAGCAGGTTTCAATTTGGACCTAAACCATTGGTGATGTTTTCTTGTTTGTGACCAACAAAATAATGTTTTAAAGTGCTGCTAAAATAAAGCTGAATAAAAAATTGAAAATGATCTTTAAAGAATGCCCATGCCCCAAGGTCTTTTAAGGAAATTGTGTGAGATAATTGCTTGTCAACAATTTGCCTGAAGTGTATTCTTTTCGGCTCAAGAATGATAGGCTACCTTTTTTATCTCATTCTTCACATTACCTACCAGTGTATCTTTTGACAGCATCCTGACTAGGTAGTAGAATTCAGTTTTGTCCAGTGGATGTTTTAGTCATTTCTGGCCCTTTTTTCCAAGCTGCTTCCATAACTCACTTCTTCTTTATCTTAAGCATAAATTCACCAAGTGAGCCAAAAGCTTTTCATACCTTCTTATTTCAATCTAACTTCCCAGGAGGCTCAGTGGTAAAGAATATGCCTGCCAAAGCAGGAGACATAGGCTCCATCCCTAGGTCGGGAAGATTCCCTGGAGAAGGGAATGGCAATCCACTCCAGTATTCCTGCCTAGGAATTCCCATGGACAGAGGAGGCTATTAGGCTACAGTCCACAGGTTTGCAAAGAGTCAGACACGACTTAGCAACTAAACAACATATTATAATCTACCAGTGAGAACCATTCAGGTATGACCTAAACCACTAGACCATTCAGGTATGACCTAAATCAAATCCCTTATGACTGTACAGTGGAAGTGAGAAATAGATTTAAGGGACTAGATTTGATAGACAGAGTGCCTGATGAACTATGGATGGAGGTTCATGATATTCTACAGGAGACAGGGAGCAAGACCATCCCCAAGAAAAAGAAATGCAAAAAAGCAAAATGGTCATCTCAGGAGGCCTTACAAATAGCGGTGAAAAGAAGGGAAGTGAAAAGCAAAGGAGAAAAGTAAAGATATACCTATTTGAATGAAGAGTTCCAAAGAATAGCAAGGAGAGATAAGAAAGCCTTCCTCAGAGATCAATTCAAAGAAATAGAGGAAAACAACAGAATGGGAAAGACTAGAGATCTCTTCAAGAAAATTAGAGATACCAAGGGAAAATTTCATGCAAAGATGGGCTCAATAAAGGACAGAAATGGTATGGAACTAACAGAAGCAGAAGATATTAAGAGGTGGCAAGAATACACAGAAGAACTGCACAAAAAAAGATCTTCACAACCCAGATAATCAAAAAGGTGTTATCACTCACACTCACCTAGAGCTGGACATCCTGGAATGTGAAGTCAGGTGGGCCTTAGGAAGCATCACTACCAATAAAGCTAAAAGATGATGCTGTGAAAGTGCTGCACTCAATATGTCAGCAAATTTGGAGAACTCAGCAGTGGCCATAGGATTGGAAAAGGTCAGTTTTCATTCCAATCCCAAAGAAAGGCAATGCCAAAGAATGCTCAACCTACCGCACAATTGCACTCATCTCACACACTAGTAAAGTAATGCTTAAAATTCTCTAAGCCAGGCTTCAGCAATAAGTGAACCGTGACCTTCCAGATGTTCAAGCTGGTTTTAGAAAAGGCAGAGGAACCAGAGATCAAATTGCCAACATCTGCTGGATCATCAAAAAAGCAAGAGAGTTCCAGAAAAACATCTATTTCTGCTTTACTGACTCTATCAAAGCCTTTGACTGTGTCGATCACAATAAACTGTGGAAAATTCTGGTAGAGATGGGAATACCTCACCACCTGACCTGCCTCTTGAGAAACCTGTATACAGATCAGGAAGCAACAGTTAGAACTGGACATGGAACAACAGGCTGGTTCCAAATAGGAAAAGGAGTATGTCAAGGCTGTGTACTGTCACCCTGCTTATTTAACTTATATGCAGAGTACATCATGAGAAATGCCGGGCTGGAGGAAGCACAAGCTGGAATCAAGATTGCCGGGAGAAATATCAATAACCTCAGATATGCAGATGACACCACCCTTATGGCAGAAAGTGAAGAAGAACTAAAGAGCCTCTTGATAAAAGTGAAAGAGGAAAGTGAAAAAGTTGGCTTAAAGCTCAACATTCAGAAAACGAAGATCATGGTATCTGGTCCCATCACTTCATGGGAAATAGATGGGAAAAAAGAGGAAACAGTGGCTGACTTTATTTTTCTGGGCTCCAAAATCACTGCAGATGGTGATTGCAGCCATGAAATTCAAAGATGTTTACTCCTTGGAAGGAAAGTTGTGACCTAGACAGCACATCAAAAAGCAGAGACATTACTTTGCCAACAAAGGTCTGTCTAATCAAGGCTATGGACTTTCCAGTAGTCATGTATGGATGTGAGAGTTGGACTATAAAGAAAGCTGAGTACTGAAGATGATGTTTTTGAACTGTGGTGTTGGAGAAGACTCTTGAGAGTCCCTTGGACTACAAGGAGATCCAACCAGTCCATCCTAAAGGAGATCAGTCGTGGGTGTTCATTGGAGGGACTGATGTTGAAGCTGAAACTCCAATACTTTGGCCACCTGATGCAGAGAGCTGACTCATTTGAAAAGACCCTGATGCTTGGAAAGATTGAAGGCAGGAGGAGAAGGGGACGACAGAGGATGAGATGGTTGGATGGCATCACCAACACAATCGGCATGAGTTTGGGTGAACTCCAGGGGTTGGTGATGTACAGGGAAGTCTGGTGTGCTGAGGTTCATGGGGTCAGAAAGAGTCAGACATGACTGAGCAACTGAACTGAACTGAACCAGTGAGAAAAGTCGCTGAAAGATTTTACCTACTGAAGAAAACAAATGTTTGTACATTTCATGCAGTGTTACTCTTGTAGCTGAAGAATATTCAGTTGCTTGAAGAATTTTAAGATGAGTTTAATGGGTAAGCTTAGGAGATAACTTATGCTGCCATCTCTTTCCAACCCTTCTTCTTCTGAGACTGCCTTTTGGGGAAGGTGATACAATTGAAACAAGAAATCTGATGCATTCATCTCTATACAATAAAAACATAAAACAGTGTTTTAACTAGGAAAAAGGATTTTTCTTCTCATATAACAAGAGACCTGGGTTTGGCAATTCACCACTGGTAAAGATGTTCAAGTATCAGTCTCTCTCAACCTTCCTGCTTAATTACTTCTGATGTGTGGTCACAAAATGCCTCCCCCTGTTTATCTGGTCATTGCAGCTGGTTTGTAGCAAGAAACTAAGTGTAATAGATTTATCAAACTAACAAAATCTTCCCAGAATTCCCAAGAGGCTCTCATTTGTATCTCATTAGATAGATTTATGTCACATGGCCACTTGTAACTACAGAAAACAAAATAAAAATTTTAGCTGTGTGGATTGCTGCCTTATTATCTTCTTTTAATAATGAAGAAAGGGCACAAAAGACAAGGGTTGGCTATTTATACCATTGGTGACATAAATTATGCCTCCTCAACTACTTGGAAGCTTAAAGACACAGAGGTTGAGCAATCAAACTTAAAAAAACAAAACAAAACAAAAAAAAAACCTGAAACAACAATCAAATTTTAGTTATAACTAACATGTATATGGACCCATAACTATTTAAATACTGAAAAGGGTCACTAAATTTGATTTTCCCATAGCCCAATATTTTTAATCAGCATATGTCATAAAATGCTTTCTATATCCTAAGGTAGGCCTGGATTATTACTATTATATTTGAATTGGTTCCCATCCTTACAGCTCTTACCTATTTCAACTTCATCCTCCAAATATCTGACTAAGTTGAACTTGGGTTCAACATCTTTCAATATTTCCTCATTCAGAAAACAAGCCCTAGCTTCTTTACCAAACCAAGCCCAGGCTCCTCTTAACATGCTAGCCTCCCAGTCCCTCACATCTGACATTCACAACCAACCATAATAATAGTTCTAATTTATGGATTTGTTTCAGATTGGATGATAATTGCTTTACATCATGTTAGTTTCTGCTGTACAACACTGTGAATCAGCTATAAGTATACATATATTAAAAAGCAGGGATATCACTTTGCTGACAAAGGTCCACATAGTCAAAGCTATGGTTTTCCCATTAGTCATGCACGGATGTGAGAGTTGGACAATAAAGAAGGCTAAGTGCCAAAGAATTGATGCTTCCGAACTGTGGTGCTAGAGAAGACTCTTGAGAGTCCCCTGGACAGCAAGGGGATCAAACCAGTCAATCCTAAAGGAAATCGACCCTAAATACTCATTGGAAAGACTGATGCTGAAACCAAAGCTCCAATATTTTGGCCACCTAATGCAGAGTCCACTCATTGGAAAAGACCCTGATGCTGGGAGAAATTGAGGGCAAGAGGAGAAAAGGGAGGCAGAGAATGATATGGTTGGATGGCATCATCAACTCAATGGACATGAGTCTGAGCATGGGGCTGAAAAATGTTAGACACGACTTAGTGACTGAACAACATGCATATCTATATTCTTTCCCTCTTGAGCTTTCCTCCCACTCCCCTCCCTCATCCCAGAGCACCAAGCCAAGTTCCTTGTGTTATACAGCAGCCTCCCACTAGCTATCTATTTTACATGTGGTAGTGTATATATGTCGATGCCATTCTCTTAACTTGTCTTCTCTTCCTCCCCCTGCTGTATCCACAAGTACATTCTCTTCATCTGTATCTCTACTTCTGCCCTGCAAATAGTTTCAGCAGTACCATTGTGATTTTTACTGGGATTAAACAAGAGGCACAGCCCAATGCTCAGCACACAGTACAACACAGAGCCATTCTTTCCACTTCTGCTTACTTGATGTTCTAGTGACTCAATTTCCTTTTCTCGTTTTCTTCCCTAACTCCCTCTCATTAAACGGTAACAGACAAAACCAAGAGGAAAAAAATCACTCCAGTTGAGATATCATCTTTTCAAAGTTGTCTTTCCTGGCTTTCTTCTGTGCTCTCACAAGATTGTGCAACTAAATCTATCATAGAATTTGGTTCCTACTACTAATATTATCTGTATAGATGTTTGCACAGTGATAGAGCTGGCCTGTTGCTTGCATTTCTATGAACAACTGTGTTGTCAGTATGTCCAGGGTCTCTAGGATATAGTAGCCACTTTGTAAATGTTCAACAACTGTAATACATCAGATATGTGTCCCTTACTATCTATGGGAAATTGCTTCCAGGATCCCTCTTGGATAACTGTTGCCATTATATTCAAGTCCCTTAGATAAAATGGCCTAGTACAATCAGCCCATGAGCTTCTCCAAGCAAGAATACTGCAGAGGTTTGCTATTTCCTCCTCCAGTGGATCACATTTTGTGAGAATTCTTAAGTATGACTCATCCTTTGTGGGTGGCCTTGCATGGGTGGCTCAAAGCTTCACTGAGTTATGCAATGAAGGCTGTGATTCATTAAGACCCTAATGCTGGGAAAGACTGAATGCAAAAGAAGAAGGGGGTGGCAGAGGATGAGATGGTTAGATAGCATCAGCAACTCAATGGACATGAATTTGAGCAAACTCTGAGAGACAGTGGAGGACAAAGAAGCCTGGCGTGTTATAATCCATAGGCTTGCAAAGAGTTGAATATGACTGAGCAACAGAACAACAACAAAACAATCAACCCCAGCATTCAGAAGATCAGGAGAGTGATGGAATCCATGTATCCTTTAGTTACAAAAAAAGATAATCTTATTCTGGTATGTAAAAACTATTTTCTTTATTAATCTTTTAAATTCACACAGAAATTAATGTTACCACTGAAGAAATTGCAAAGGAAGAAAAATCAATCATTAAAAACTTCTCAGAAAAACCATAACATAAATAATTTGGGGAGAAGAAATGACATTGAGAAATAAATGTTTTAAAAATCTAGCTTGAAGTGGAATACTTCTCTTTTCTTTTCTTTAAGCTTGCCTTCATGATTCTAGAATGCAGTCAAAGTCTACTTAGAGAGTTCTTATTTTGATCCTGGTAAGAGTAAATGCATTTTACCAGAATTTTATCTAGTGCTTAATTAGATTCCTATAATATGACTATATATATCTTTATTGTGCTTCTACAAAATAATATTTTAACATATTATATACAGGAGTTGGCTGAGGATGCCCCTAATTCTCTTCATATCTCAACATTGACAGGCATGTCTTTGCCTCACTTCTGCTTGGTATATAGATTCATCTAGATTCCATATAGATGACACCATCCTTATGGCAGAAAGCAAAGAAGAAATAAAGAGCCTCTTGATGCAAGTGAAAGAGGAGAGTGAAAAGTTGGCTTAAAGCTCAACATTCAGAAAACTAAGATCATGGCATCTGGTCCCATGACTTCATAGCAAATAGATGGGGAAACAGTGGAAACAGTGACAGACTTTATTTTGGGGGGCTCTGAAATCACTGCAGATGGTGACTGCAGCCAAAAATTAAAAGACGCTTACTCCTTGAAAGAGAAGCTATGACCAACCTAGACAGCATATTAAAAAGTAGAGACATTACTTTACCCACAAAAGTCCATCTAGTCAAAGCTATGGTTTTTTCAGTAGTCATGTGTAGATGTGAGAGATGGACTATAAAGAAAGCTGAGGGCCAAAGAACTGATGCTTTTGAACTGTGGTGTTGAAGAAGATTTTTGAGAGTCCCTTGGACTGAAAGGAGATCCAACCAGTCAATCCCAAAGGAAATTAGTCCTGAATATTCATTGAAAGGACTGATGCTAAAGCTGAAACTCCAATACTTTGGCCAACTGATGTGAAGAACCAACTCACTGGAAAAGACCTTGATGCTGGGAAAGATTGAAGTGGGGAGGAGAAGGAGCCAACAGAGGATGAGATGGTTAGATGGCATCACCCACATGATGGACATGAGTTTGAGCAGGCTCTGGGAGTTGGTGATGGACAGGAAAGCCTGGCATACTACAGTCCATGGGGTCACATAGAGTCGGACATGACTGAATGAATGAACTGAATTGACTGAGATTCCATATAGGTGGGGTAGAATAAATTGCGAGATTGAGATTGATACATATAAACAACTACTGAGAAATAATAAGAACTAATTATTAGTTTATTGGATAGCTAATAGCTATCTAATTGCTCAGTCGTGTCTGACTCTTTGCAACCCCTCAGACTATAGCCCTCCAGGATCCTCTGTCCATAGACTTTTTCAAGCAAGAATACTGGAGTGGGGTTGCCATTTCCTTCTCCACAGGATCTTCCTGATCCAGAGGTCAAGCCTGTACCTCCTGGATTGGCAGGGAGATTCTTTGACCACTGTGATTCCTACATCCTCCTTTCCAGTAGCTGCAAATACTGTTTGATTCCACTTCTACTAGATATCTAGAATAGCCAAATTCATAGATTCGGTAAGCACGCTGCTGGATGCCAGGGACCTGGGGGGTGGGAACGAGGAGTTAGTGCTTAATGGGAACAGAGTTTCAATTAAGGAAGGTAAAAAATTCAGGAGATGGATGCATAGTGAGAGTTGTACAACAATGTGAATGTCCTTAGTGATGCTGAACAGTGTGGTTAAATATGGTTAAAATGGTATATTTTATATGATGTTTACCACAGCAAAAAAATAATAATAATAATAAAAATAATTATTTTGGAAAATATTAAAAAAATAAATATCAGCAGAAAATAAGAGATATGCTATGTACTCTTCCCCTCACAATTAGAAAATATGGAAAGTGAAGCTAAAAATAAGTCTCTTGCCCGAAATCACACAGCGCTAGTGGTAGAGATAGGGCTAAACCTAGGTAGGACACACGGTGCAAAGCATCCTTCTCTGATAGAAACTATGGATAGCACCAATCGCATTGCGGTGCCTTTATTCTGTCTCAGTCAAGTTGGAACTTCTCTTCCCATCATTCCCTTCCTTGATGATTTTCTTCTTACAGTTGTCTGGAAAAAAAAAAGTATGTGAGAGATTTGGATGGCAGGAGCAAAGCATCCACCATTACACTTTGAAAGCCATCAGGATTATATGTGTGAAACAGAAAAGGAAAGCGGCATGCAGATTCCAACTTGTCCTCCCCGCCCTCACTCCATGTCCAGCTTTCCCTCCCATCTGCTGATCCTGCTGACTGATAGTGACCCCAGACACAGAAAACAGCCTTCCATGGTCCCTTCTACCAGTGCTGCTTTTTGGTCCCAGTCTAGTAACTGAATGTCTCAGGTTTCAGTTCAGTTCCGTCGCTCAGTCGTGTCCGACTCTTTGCGACCCCATGAATCGCAGCACGCCAGGCCTCCCTGTCCATCACCAACTCCCGGAGTTCACTCAGACTCACGTCCGTCGAGTCCGTGATGCCATCCAGCCATCTCATCCTCTGTCGTCCCCTTCTCCTCATGCCCCCAATCCCTCCCAGCATCAGAGCCTTTTCCAATGAGTCAACTCTTTGCACGAGGTGGCCAAAGTACTGGAGCTTCAGCTTTAGCATCATTCCTTCTAAAGAAATCCCAGGGCTGATCTCCTTCAGAATGGACTGGTTGGATCTCCTTGCAGTCCAAGGGACTCTCAAGAGTCTACTCCAACACCACAGCTCAAAAGCATCAATTCTTCGGCGCTCAGCCTTCTTCACAGTCCAACTCTCACATCCATACATGACCACAGGAAAAACCATAGCCTTGACTAGACGGACCTTAGTCAGCAAAGTAATGTCTCTGCTTTTGAATATACTATCCAGGTTGGTCATAAATTTTCTTCCAAGGAGTAAGTGTCTTTTAATTTCATGGCTGCAGTCAACATTTGCAGTGATTCTGAAGCCCAAAAAGATAAAGTCAGCCACTGTTTCTACTGTTTCCCCATCTATTTCCCATGAAGCGATGGGACCAGATGCCATGATCTTCGTTTTCTGAATGTTGAGTTTTAAGCCAACTTTTTGACTCTCCTCTTTCACTTTCATCAAGAGGCTTTTTAGTTCATCTTCACTAACTGCCATAAGGGTGGTGTCATCTGCATATCTGAGGTTATTGATATTTCTCCCAGCAATCTTGATTCCAGCTTGTGTTTCTTCCAGGCCAGCTTTTCTCATGATGTACTCTGCATATAAGTTAAATAAGCAGGGTGACAATATACAGCCTTGACATACTCCTTTTCCTATTTGGAACCAGTCTGTTGTTCCATGTCCAGTTCTAACTGTTGCTTCCTGACCTGCATACAGATTTCTCAAGAGGCAGGTCAGGTGGTCTGGTATTCCCATCTCTTTCAGAATTGTCCATAGTTTATTGTGATCCACACAGTCAAAGGCTTTGGCATAGTCAATAAAGCAGAAATAGATGTTTTTCTGGAACTCTCTTGCTTTTTCCATGATCTGACCGATGTTGGCAATTTGATCTCTGGTTCCTCTGCCTTTTCTAAAACCAGCTTGAACATCAGGGAGTTCATGGTTCACGTATTGCTGAAGCCTGGCTTGGAGAATTTTGAGCATTACTTTACTAGCATGTGAGATGAGTGCAATTGTGCGGTAAGTTGAGCATTCTTTGGCATTGCCTTTCTTTGGAACTGGAATGAAAACTGACCTTTTCCAGTCCTGTGGCCACTGCTGAGTTTTCCAAATTTGCAGGCATATTGAGTGCAATACTTTCACAGCATCATCTTTCAGGATTTAAAACAGCTCAACTGGAATTCCATCACCTCCACTAGCTTTGTTCATAGTGATGCTTTCTAAGGCCCACTTGACTTCACATTCCAAGATGTCTGGCTCTAGATGAGTGATCACATCATCATGATTATCTGGGTCGTGAAGATCTTTTTTGTACAGTTCTTCCATGTATTCTTGCCACCTCTTCTTAATATCTTCTGCTTCTGTTAGGTCCAGACCATTTCTCAAGCCCATCTTTGCATGAAATGTTCCCTTGGCATCTCTAATTTCCTTGAAGAGGTCTCTAGTCTTTCCCATTCTGTTGTTTTCCTCTATTTCTTTGCATTGATCACTGAAGAAGGCTTTCTTATCTCTTCTTGCTATACTTTGGAACTCTGAATTCGGATGCTTATATCTTTCCTTTTCTCCTTTGCTTTTCGCCTCTCTTCTTTTCACAGCTATTTGTAAAGCTTCTCCAGACAGCCATTTTGCTTTTTTGCATTACTTTTCCTTGAGGATGGTCTTGTTCCCTGTCTCCTGTACAATGTCACGAAGCTCATTCCATAGTTCATCAGGCACTCTATCTATCAGATCTAGACCCTTAAATCTATTTCTCACTTCAGTTTATTAGTGATTTTTCTCTGATCCTCTAACTCCTCCTTGCAGACCTTCCTTGCCCAATGACTCCTAAAGCCGTGGGAGATACAATTCACAATAAATTTCTTGTTCCACAAAATTCATACTATTTCTATTTCCCTGAGTGAACTCTGGGCTGACATGCCAATTAACACATTGTTTGGTGTATCTTGAACATTATTATTATTTATTTTAGAGGAAAAAACAAAGATTTGCTGAGCTGACATTTAGCAGATAACAATTACAACAAAAGAAGCTCGTAGAATAAATTTTCATAGATTTACATATACAGATCGAGCCTTATTCCTAAATATGTTTGTACAATGAAAGCCTAATACAAGATGGTTTTGTTTCTCAAAGACTATCAATAATTAAACCAAAGATTAGACATTATTATATACAAGCAAGTATATGTATTAAAATATCTAAGTTCTACAATAAAAAATTCACTTAAAACCAGTGTTTTCCAACCTCATTTGTGAACAGAAACTACTTTTTTTTTTCAAGTGTATGGGATGGCTTATACCTATTAATAAACAAGTAACCAACAGTTTGCAAATTTAGGAAAAACAGCATTTTTAAAATATTAAAATTTTAAATTACAATTTAAGGAAGATATTTGTTCTGTCCCTTGGCATGAATAATAGAAAGGAATTCCACTGGATTTTAATTATAAAAGTATCAGTGCTAAAAATGACCTTGACAACATTATCCAGTTCAAAACTTAAGCATGCTTTTTAACTGACTCAATAAATAATGACCCTTTGGTTTGCTGAATAAATGAAAAAATGAATAAAAAGTATCTGTGTCCCACAATTAGTACAGAACAGGATTATTACTATTGAAAATGAGTCTGGTTCTCCTTGTTATTATGCACTGCCAACCCACACACAGCCAAGATGTTTCTGAAAAATGTTGGTATGAATACACCCTTCAATATTTCTGCCACACTGATTGTAAATACAATCTAGGCATAAATCATCAAAAGTAAATACCAGTGAGCACTTTAATCCTTTATAATAAATCAAGGAAATGGAGAGTCTATGCCTGATGATGAAGTTTTAGTGTAGGTCAAACCAGTGGTTTGCTGAAGAGGCTGCACTTTAAAAAACAAGCAGCATTTTCTTAAAGACTTGGGAGTTTTACTAAAGGGTGGAGATTCTTTGCATGTATTTCTCTCATTCCTGTTATTAAGTGGTGCAGTTGTTTTGCTTCAGCAAGCCAAATCAAATAAGAACAAGAATTTTTTGTTTGTTTGTTTGTCTTCTGTTTGTATTCTTCTGCATGCCTGCCATTCCAAGGAACTTAGCTAGATGCTAAAGAGGGTAGAAAACTCAATCATTAAAAATTTTGGCCCCCAAATAATTTCTATTTAGTAGAGTAGTTAATACATGAATAATTTTAATGTAAGCTTTTATTGACTATGCCAAAGCCTTTGACTGTGTGGATCACAATAAACTGTGGAAAATTCTTCAAGAGATGGGAATACCAGACCACCTGACCTGACTCTTGAGAAACCTATATGCAGGTCAGGAAGCAACAGTTAGAAGTGGACATGGAACAACAGACTGGTTCCAAATAGGAAAAGGAGTACATCAAGGCTGTATATTGTCACCCTGCTTATTTAACTTATATGCAGAGTACATCAGGGAGAAGGCAATGGCACCCCACTCCAGTACTCTTGCCTGGAAAATGTCATGGACGGAGGAGCCTGGTAGGCTGCAGTCCATGGGGTTGCTAAGAGTTGGACATGACTGAATGACTTCACTTTCACTTTTCACTTTCATGCACTGGAGAAGGAAATGGCAACCCATTCCAGTGTTCTTGCCTGGAGAATCCCAGAGACGACAAGGCCTGGTGGGCTGCCATCTATGGGGTCGCACAGAGTTGGACATGACTGAAGTGACCTAGCAGCAGCAGAGTACATCATGAGAAACGCTGGGCTGAAAGAAGCACAAGATGGAATCAAGATTGCTGGGAGAAATATCAATAACCTCAGATATGCAGATGACACCTCCCTTATGGCAGAAAGTGAAGAGGAACTAAAAAGTCTCTTGATGAAAGTGAAGGAGGAGAGTGAAAACGTTGGCTTAAAGCTCAACATTCAGAAAACGATGATCATGGCATCTGGTCCCATCACTTCATGGCAAAGAGATGGGGAAACAGTGGCTGACTTTATTTTTCTGGGCTCCAGAATCACTGCAGATGGTGATTGCTGCCAGGAAATTAAAAGACACTTACTCCTTGGAAGGAAAGTTATGACTAACCTAGACAGCATATTCAAAAGCAGAGATATTACTTTGCCAACAAAGGTCTGTCTAGTCAAGGCTATGGTTTTTCCAGTGGTCATGTATGGATGTGAAAGTTGAACTGTGAAGAAAGCTGAGCGCCAAAGAATTGATGGCTTTGAACTGTGGCATTGGAGAAGACTCTTGAGAGTCCCTTGGACTGCAAGGAGATCCAACCAGTCCATTAAAGGAGGTCAGTCCTGGATGTTCTTTGGAAGGACTGATGATAAGCTGAAACTCCAATACTTTGGCCACCTCATGCGAAGAGTTGACTCACTGGAAAAGACTCTGACGCTGGGAGGGATTGGGGGCAGGAGGAGAAGGGGACGACAGAGGATGAGATGGCTGGATGGCATCACCGACTCGATGGACATGAGTTTGAGTGAACTCCGGGAGTTGGTGATGGACAGGGAGGCCTGGCGTGCTGCGATTCATGGGGTTGCAAAGTATTGGACATGACTGAGCAACTGAACTGAACTGAAAACTGGTAGATATCCCAAGTAAAGTGTAGATTAAGTTCTGTCAGTTTAGGAAGCTTCCCTCATAGCTCAGTTGGTAAAGAATCTGCCTGAAATGCAGGAGACCTGGATTCGATTCCCGGGTTGAGAAGATCCCCTGGGAAAGGAAATGGCAATACACTCCAGTACTGTTGCCTGAAGAATACCATGACAGAGGAGTCTAGCAGGCTACCGTCCATGGGGTCACAAGAGCTGGACATGATTTACCAACTAAATCACCACCAATTTAGGAAGAGGAAGACATTACTTTCAGATGGAAAGATCAAGGATTCTTCTTGGAGTAGGTGGCATTTGAACCAAATCTTAAAGGAAAAATCAGACTGGCAGTTATGAGAGATAATTTAACCAAACTAAGGAAAGCAAAAACTGAGGAAGTAAGGTCACTTGATAAAATCCAGGATTGCTAGATAAATTCAGATTTCAAGTAAACAACAACAAACTTTGGTATAAGAATGAATCATGTACTATTTAGGACATAATTACAAAAAAAATTATTTGCTGTTTACCTGAAATTAATCTTTAACTGAGGCTCTTGTATTTCTATTTGCTACATCTGGCAACTCCACCTAGAGAGAAAAACACGTGTGATATACTGGGGAAAGAGGGTGGTTCAGGTCATGTTATGGATTGAATTATGTCCCCCCAAATGATAAGCTGAAGTCCTAGCTCTCAATATCTCAGATTGTGACTTTATTTGGAAATAGGGTCTTTATAGAGGTAATTAAGTTAAAATAAATTCATTAGGGTGGGTCTTTAATTCAATATGATTTATGTCCATACAAAAGGGGGAATTTTGGACATAGAGACTAACATGCATAGAGGGAAGAGGATATGAAGATGGAGGCCGACATTGAAATTCTGTTGCTATAGTTCAAGGAAGGTCTGGAGCCAATAGAAGCTGGAAGAATCAAGTTAGGAGCCTTCTTCCATGGGTTTCAGAGGAAACGTGCCCTGCCAGCTCCTTGATTCAGACATTTAGGCTCCAGAATTAGGAAAAATTCAATTTCTGTTTTTCTAAGGCATAGAGCTTGTGGTACTTCATTATGGAAGCCTCAGGAAACCTGTAAGAGTTGGCTACATCCAAAGGTAGATACCAGAAGAAAAAGATAGGAATATTTTGAGCTAAGGCAAGATGATAAGGGGCCTAGAGTCTTCAGGAAAAGAGTTTAAGCTCCCTCTGTTTCCTGTACATTTTAAAATAGAAAAAAACTTACTGTTGGTTTCTATAGCCATAGAACTTTAGCTATAAAGCAGAATGGTACAAAAACATATTCCTGCATTCAAGAAGTTTGCAGTCAAATTCTGTAAACAAGAGACAAGAAGGAAATGTAAAGTTAAATAACTATTCAAGATTAAAAAGCAAATGTTAAGGGAGGTCATTATAAATTAACAAAATCTACTTTACTATAGATATTCAGAAATACTACAGTGATCAGAGAAAATATCATGATGAGATTATTTCTTTTTTGGCATAGCCTAGAAAGATGGAGGTTTTTCCAGTGGTCATGTATGGATGTGAGAGTTGGACTGTGAAGAAAGCTGAGTGCCGAAGAATTGATGCTTTTGAACTGTGGTGTTGGAGAAGACTCTTGAGAGTCCCTTGGACTGCAAGGATATCCAACCAGTCCATTCTGAAGGAGATCAGTCCTGGGATTTCTTTGGAGGGAATGATGCTGAAGCTGAAACTCCAGTACTGTGGCCACCTCATGCGAAGAGTTGACTCATTGACTCTGATGCTGGGAGGGATTGGGGGCAGGAGGAGAAGGGGACGACAGAGGATGAGATGGCTGGATGGCATCACTGACTCGATGGATGTGAGTCTGAGTGAACTCTGGGAGTTGGTGATGGACAGGGAGGCCTGGAGTGCTGCAATTCACGGGGTCGCAAAGAGTCGGACACAACTGAGCGACTGAACTGAACTGAACTGAGAAAGATGGAACAGGGTAGGAAAGCATGTGTAAAATCATTTCATTATTATTTTTAATTAAGCTATGTAAAATCTCACTCAATATTTTTTAAAAATCTGAAGTATCTGTGAGTACTTCAAAATATCAAAGTATATGCAATCATGGGTTTATGTCATTTTGATAATCTTGAGAATGCATGCTCAATTTAAGATGACATAGAAAGTCAACTTAACGTATTCTTCAACCTTGTATTCAAAGCATGAGTCATGGGAAAAACACCACCTAAGAAACAGTTTTTAGAGAGTTAACTATGGCATGTTGTTAAGTTAGTATCTTTGCTGAGGGACTTGAGGGTATTCCAGCTTATATGTAAAGTCATCTAGCTTGCAAGGAACTGGAAATGTGGTGCTCAAACGAATCCCTTCACTATCCTGAAAACTGACAAAAAAAAATAAGAAATAGCCAGAGAAAAACTGCTTATGAATCTCCCTGTGACTGGATAGTATTTAATTACAAAAAACTATTTCTTTGAAGAATGAATCTTCTATCTTTACCAGAAAGTTTTATCTTTACACAACTCCAATTCATAAGACAATAAAATTAATGAAAAAATAGAAAAAAGATAAGCATAATAAAAAATATGAATCCAGGAGTGACCAGCATTATATGTCATAAAGTCTTGTATACTCTATGAGGAATTCACTGCAATTCTTTTTTTCGATCATTTTAGGTGTTGGGATGCAAAGAAAATAAAATTAGTTGTAGTTGTGCTTCTCAAGCTATAATGTGCACATGAATCACCTAGAATCTTCTTCAGATGATTCTAATTCAGGAAGTCTAGTCAGGATTCTATATTTCTAGAAAAATTTCAGAGGCTACCAATGCTGCTGCGCTATGGAGAACACTGAATATCAAGGAGGTTTTAGACATATTTAACATCTCATGCTGTGAAAGTGCTGCACTCAATATGCCTGCAAATTTGAGAAAGGAGTACGTCAAGGCTGTATATTGTCACCTTGCTTATTTAACTTGTATGCAGAGTTCATCATGTGAAATGCCAAGCTGGATGAAGCACAGGCTTCAATATTGCCAGGAGAAATATCAATAACCTCAGATACACAGATGACACCACCGTTATGGAAGAAAGCAAAGAGGAACTAAAGAGCCTCTTGATGAAAATAAAAGAGGAGAGTGAAAATGCTGGCTTAAAACTCAACATTCAAAAAACTAAGATCATGGCACCTGGACCCATCACTTCATGGCAAATAGATGGGCAAATAATGAAAATAGTAACAGTGTATTTTCTTGGGCTCAAAAATCACTGCAGATGGTAACTGTAGCCATGAAATTAAAAGATGTTTCCTCCTTGGAAGAAAAACTATGACCAACCTAAACAGCATATTAAAGAGCAGAGACATTACTTTCCCAACAAAGGACCATCTAGTCAAAGCTATGGTTTTTCCAGTAGTCATGTATTGATATGAGAGTTGGAACACAAAGAAAGCTGAGCAGCAAAGAATTGATGCTTTTGAACTGTGGTGTTGGAGAACACTCTTGAGAGTCCCTTGGACTGCAAGGAGATCAAACTAGTCAATCCTAAGGAAATCAGGGCTGATGTTGAGACTGAAGGATACTGAGTCCTTTGGCCACCTGATGTGAAGAACTGACTCATTGGAAAAGATCCTGATGCTGGGGAAGATTGAGGGCAGGAGGAGAAGGGGCCAACAGAGGATGAGATGGTTGGGTGGCATCACCGACTTTATGGACATGAGTTTGAGCAAGCTCCAGGAGCTGGTAATGGACAGGGAAGCCTAGCATGCCGCAGTCCATGGGGTCTCAAAGAGTCAGACACGACTGAGTGACTGAACTGACTGACTGTATCCAGTTGTTATTTACAAAAATTTTTTCTTAAATTCCAAAAAATGAAAACCTGGTCTGATCAATGTTTTTCTCAGTGCATTCCACAAAACACTGGTTCCTGAGATGTTTCTTGCAAAATGGGATCTGGGATCAATTATATTTTTCATTCACATGTTCCAATTTTCTCTATATGAGAGACAGCTCTCCATCAATGTCAAAAGAAATTCTTCAGCTTCCAGACAGGAGTAGTTTGTGAAGTAGCAGTCATTGACTGTTGGGGCAAACATAACTAAACATTTCAGAAGAGATCACAGGCATTTCAAAGCTAGGAAGAATCAGTGTGACTGATTCACAAGTTCTGAAGGATATCTGTAAGGTTAGATATCAAATGTTTCCAACTGCCTTTGAAGAGAAGCTATTTAACTTCAAGCAATATGTAATTCAATTAAGGACAAAAAAGAAACTAAAAATGTACCTAAATAAAAAACACAGAACAAAATTCAAGAATTTCTCAGTGTGAGCCTAGATTATATTGTTAGTTCTATGAAGGTACAAACATAAGCAAAAATAATGAAAAACAGCACATCACCTTGATGTTATACAACTACAGGCTGTAAGAGATTCAGAAGAGATTTTAGATGTCACATGTGAATAAATCCTTAGCTTCAAACTAATAAAAAATAAAGACTAAAAAATGTAGCATGTGATGATAAATATGTTATATTCAGTTAGTTTTTAAAATGTATGTATACTGAATATAACAGATTTCTTTTGTTTTCCTTTTTCTTTTAAATATTTGCTCCAAAGCTCTTTTTAAATTGATAGTGTTTCTTAAAACATACTAGCCTTCTGAACACTAGGATTCTCTTTGCTCCTCAAAAATCCCAGGCACACTCTGCCTCAGAGGCTCAATATTCTTGTGCTATCCTTATGAGAAGCTTCTCTGACAGCCACATGACTTGTCCCTTCTTGCTCAATGGGGCTTTAGTTTGGTCTCCTTTTTAAAATGAGACTCTTCATCTTTGTCCAGTACTCCCAATCCTCCTTCCCTGCTTCATTATTTTTCATAGCACTTATCATCTACTGACATACTCTGGAGTTTACTTATCTATTTGTTTGTTGTCCATCTCTTTCTGTGAGAACTTAAAGCAGAAATTTCTTTTTTTTTTCCTGCTTTCTTTACTCTTTTATCACCAATCCCTGTAACAGTGCCTAAAACACATTAAGCTGTAAATAAATATTTGTTGAATGAATAAATAAAACAGTGATCTTGAAATCAGTGATAGCTATGAGTTGCAGGAATAATATAATCTCTTGGAGATTCATAAGTTTCATCAATAAATTAAATTCCCTGAGGCAATGCTGCTTTTAAAAAGCCATTTCATTTTGATGAAAGCTGTGTTTCCCAAAGTTAGTTGGCTATGACACATTTTTCCCCATGTAATATCAAAATATAATATAATTAATATACTATGTAAAATATTTTAGAAAAGAAGAATCATGCTAAAATTCCATTAAATTCTATAATTCATTTAAAAAAATACTGTGACCTTTGGGTCCTTCTAACACTCTTTCTTTCTCATCTATCTTCTTGCTATTTTCCTCCTTACCGAAGCCTTTTTGGGGTCCAGCACACAATATAGTATTACTCCAAGACACAGAAGTGATGGAATCTGGCACTAAGGACACACAAATTGAAAATACATTTAAGATGATTTTAAGTGTATATAAAATCACACTTCCCTGAGACTTCCCTGGTGGTTGAGACAGTAAAGCGTCTGCCTACAATGCAGGAGACCCGGGTTCGATCCCTGGGTTGGGAAGATCCCCTGGAGAAGGAAATGGCAACCCACTCCAGTACTCTTGCCTGGAAAATCCCATGGACAGAGGATCCTGGTAGGCTACAGTCCATGGGGCCCCAAAGAGCCGGACATGACTGAGCGACTTCACTTTCACTTTAAGTGTATATAAAAAATAAACTTGCAATAATACTGATACATAAAAGCTTTCATGCTAAGCGTATTCTATGCTAAATCTTAGAATTTAGTCAAGATCCACCAGGAAAACAGAAACAATTTTAGGTTTTTATTACCGAGAACATTTAATGCAGACGGAAAGGCTGAGAATCCAATCTAGGGACAGTGAGGCAGTCCAGAGATGATAGACAGCAAACCCCTGTGACACTGTTGGCTGTAGGTAAACCTCTGGAGCCCAGCAGCCAATCATGCCTGGCAGAAGGGGGACTACCACAGAGGAGATTCAGCCAGTACCAGAAACACTGCCCAAAGAGACTAAAGCATATTCTTCCTTCTTCACCCCTATTAGAACTCTCAAAATACCTCCCATTAGCTGAGTTTGTTGACATGGGAGCCTGGGGAACATAGCCTGCAGGATTTTACCCCTTCAAGACACACACTAGGAAAAGTCGAGAGAGGCAAACATTCCCAGGACTGATTCAGCTGATATACGGTATTTACTACAACCAACACATAAACACTTGCCTTGATTTTCCTATAACAGTAAGTCCAATCAAAGATTACAAAGAAAAAGAGAATCACATTAAATTCAATTCACTCTCAAAGTCATGTTACAAATTTTAATATGCAATAATGAGTTTGTCAACTCTGTACAACGAAGTGGATATAAATTATCAACTGCATTAGTGAGTTCAGTTCAGTGCAGTTGCTCAGTCATGTCTGACTCTTTGTGACTCCATGGACTGCAGCACACCAGGCCTCCCTGTCCACCACCAACTCCCAGAGTCTACTCAAATTCATGTCCATTGAGTCAGTGATGCCACCTAACCATCTTATCCTCTGTTGGCCCCTTCCCCTCCTGCCCCCAATCTTTCTCAGCATCAGGGTCTTTTCAAATGACTCAACTCTTAGCATCAGTTGGCCAGAGTATTGGAGTTTCAGCTTCAGTATCAGTCCTTCCAATGAATATTCAGAACTGATTTCCTTTAGGATTGATTGGTCTGATCTCCTTGCAGTCCAAGGGACTCTCAAGAGTCTTCTCCAATACCACAGTTCAAAAGCATCAGTTCTTCAGTGCTCAGCTTTCTTTATAGTCTGATTCTCACATCCATACATGACTACTGGAAAAACCATAGCTTTGACTAGATGGACCTTTGTTGGCAAAGTAATGTCTCTGCCTTTTAATATGCTGTCTAGGTTGGTCATAGCTTTTCTTCCAAGGAGCAAGCATCATTTAATTTCAAGGCTACAGTCACCATCTACAGTGATTTTGGAGCCCAAGAAGTTAAAGTCTTTCATTGTTTCTACTGTTTCTCCACCTATTTGCCATGAAGTGATGGGACCAGATGTCATGATCTTAGTTTTCTGAATGTTGAACTTTAAGCCAAACATTTTCACTCTCCTCTTTCACTTTCATCAGAGGCTCTTTAGTTCTTCTTTGCTTTCTGCCATAAGGGTGGTGTCATCTGCATACCTGAGATTACTGATATTTCTCCTGGCAATCTTGATTCCAGCTTGTGCTTCATTCAGCCCAACATTTTGCATGATGTACTCCACATGTAAGTTAAATAAACAGGGTGATAATATACAGCCTTGACATACTCCTTTCCCAATTTGGAACTAGTCTGTTGTTCCATGTCCAGTTCTAACTGTTGCTTCTTGATCTGCATACAGATTTCTCAGAAGGCAGGTAAAATGATCTGGTATTCCATTCTCTTTAGGAATTTTCCAGTTTGTTGTGATCCACAAAACAAACTAGGCTTTGGCCTAGTCAATAAAGCAGAAAAGTGAGAAAGAAAATGAAGTCACTCAATCATGTCTGACTCTTTGCAACCCCGTGGACTGTAGCCCACCTGGTTCCTCCGTCCATGGGGTTCTCCAGGCAAGAATACTGGAGTGGGTTGCCAATAAAGCAGAAGTATATGTTTTTCTGGAACTCTCTTGCTTTTTCAGTGATCCAATGACTGTTGGGAATTTGATCTCTGGTTCCTCTGCCTTTTCTAAATCCAGTTTGCGCATCTGGAAGTTCACAGTTCACGTACTGTTGAAGCCTGGCTTGGATAATTTTGAGCATTACTTTGCTAGCATGTGAGATGAGTGCAATTGTGCAGTAGTTTGAACACAACTGCAAATATGGAAGCAATTATTGATCAAATGTTTTAATCACATATGCCAATATAACTAGTACTCTACTAGAGAAATTTAAATTTCCAAGCATGTATTCTAAAAATGCTAGAATCTAGAATCTGAAATTGCCATAATAAATATTACTTTAATAAATTTTGTTATTTTTTATAATGTATTATTACTTTTAGTCATTGTAGCAATATAACTTCTTAGATCATTCTTTTTTTTTTTTTTTTTTTAACTCCAAACTGGCTAAAACTGCTTCACATGGAATTCTCACAAACCATATGTAACCCATTTGCAATAGACTATGAGCTGGAGCAAAATGACTCAAATATAGCAATTTTTTAAAATGTTAAAGGCAACAAACCGAAAACAAGTTTATTTAAAAATACTCTAGATGTGGATATTTTATTTTTAAAAACTAGCTTAGCTGAGAAAAAGCAAGCAGTCATCTTACACCAATAAAATACAAAGACGGATTTCATGCTGTGGTGGTTATTTTCATGAAAATTTGTGGTGTAATCTATGGGTAAAGCCACAAACCATCACAGCTAAGAATGGATGTAACTATTATCCAGATTGATCAGTTTCATTGCACTCATTGACTTAAATCAAATGTATTTCTAAAAGAAATTAAGTGTGGACTAAAATGAAAATACAATGGGAAAAAAACTGACCCCTTAGCCCGGAATTAAAGCTAGGTTAATAGTAAAGGGATAAAAATTAAACTTACTGAAGACCATTAAGACTGAGCTTCCCAGGATCTGAAACAAAAAGGCAAATGCTTGGTTGTATAGTTCTCAATGTCAAATAAGAAGAAATGTATATACTCTTGATGAAAAGGGCTGTAGAGTTTCGGTCACGTTTTCAGCTTTATTCGGATTAAGCAGTGACAGCATCACACTGAACTCTGACAAAAGAAAGTTGGCCTGATCTCAATCAAAGTGCTGAAGTTCTGTGAAATAGATTCAAGGGATATTGAGCCAGTTCCTTACTTACAGACTCAGTGTTCTTTGTCTGAGTGTTAATCATCATAATGTCATCAAATTTCTATTTCAATTCATTTCTTGTAGGTTTTTTTAAATTTCTGATTATATGTCTTGATTTTTTTTTTATTATTATATTTTTGCTTCCAGGACAGCAAAATGGTTATTTTGGGGTCTTTGGAAAGCTGTCATGACAACGCTTTCAGTAAAAATCAGGTTATGCATGATTAGAAACAACTTAATAATTCAAGAATTCAAAATGGGTAATTTTGCATTGGAAAACAGAATTGAAAATCCCAATCATTTTGGTACTCAGTTTAATTTTGGTGGAGTGAGATCCTTCGTAAGGCTTAACATGGAAATAGATCACTATTGCCATCTCCTGGCAAGTAAACCACATGACCACAATTAAGTCTTTCTGAATAGCCATATATTATGGGAAGGCAAGATTACCTCATAAATAGGCAATAAAGTATTGAATATTTATTGTAAGACCATCATTGGAGTTTTATTCTTCATTCGTATAAGACCTTTACAAAAATCCATTGGAGTTGATAAATAGTAGCATTTGTTTTATGAGCTCTTTATGTTGAACAGAAATTCTGCTTGTTATGACTTTTTAAATTAAATGCATATGATGGATCTACCCGTGATTGAAACAAATATTAGAGCCGCTTTAAAGAGAAAACCTAGAAAATGTTTGCAAGGCACTGGGGGAAAGGAGCCAGGACTGTACTACCACAGGCAGCCAAGAAAGTGACAGGTAGCTTTCTGTTATATAATAGAGCTGATGGAATGGATAACAGCTCTGACAGTATTAATCCATCTTTCTGCTGCGGGGGCTTTCACAGGAGATGAATGATACTCCCCCCTCCAACCTGCCTTATCATCTTGCTGTGTTTTTCTTTCATTGCTCTCCCTTGCTATTGTTCTTTAAAATCATCTATTGCTGATGCTGTGAACTCCCTTTTCTCCCTTCCTCACATCTGGACATCAGATCATCAGCTGCATCTGAGCCTGGTTCATATACTCCCTGTCTGAGATGCCAGCTGAGCTATTTATGAGCTCAATGTCACTGAAGTCTGCAAGCTGTACTCCAGGGTGCCATCCAAACTCTTGCTGCAGTTGAGTGAAAAGGGAGAATGAGCTATGGCTTCAAGTCATTACCCTTCATATCAAAATGTTACATCACACATGGTTCTGAGGCTTGACATGTCACCTGCTCAAACTAATCATTTCTTCAAGGACGAACATGATAACTAACTTCTCCAAGATAGGCTGAAAGCATGCAGACAATTGATATTTAAAAAAAAAAAAAAAAACTTCTGAAGTCATTCCACAGAGGAAAAAGAAATTCATCATTGCTACCGTTGTTATTATTGTG
This sequence comes from Oryx dammah, assembly GCF_014754425.2. Classification (NCBI taxonomy): domain Eukaryota; kingdom Metazoa; phylum Chordata; class Mammalia; order Artiodactyla; family Bovidae; genus Oryx; species Oryx dammah. The sequence continues at coordinate 66,268,159 of NW_024070186.1, forward strand.
GTTTTACTTTCATCTCATTTTATCAGATATTTTACCTAACCTAAATTCCATTCCCTCTCACTAGCTCAAGATCACTAAGCTTTTATACTAAGGTAAAAAAAAGGAATGAATGTTTGAGAAATCAGCCCCGACGTGAGCTTTGAAGCATGAAATCACTTCAGTTAAGTAGCTAGGTGGTTCTCTGCAAAAGTTTCACGTTACCTGTCTGTCACATCTCCAGTTAAGCCAAATCCCTGAAGAACAAGCTGGGAGAACAAAAGAAGATGATCTTCCGTACCTACACTTAGATCACCTGATGAGGCCAGAGTACCAAGGGCAAATCAGAAGAAATGACCCTTCAAAAATGCTCCATTTCTGCATTTTAGCTAATCACTCCAGGCTAGGAACATTCCCCCTTCAAAGTGGAATTCAGATAACTCTATGAGAAGAAAAACCTCATGGATAAGAAATGAATTTTGAATGGGGAGAAGGAAGTCAATGTAAATAAATTAAAGTAAAAATAAGAAGTTAAAATCATAAAATGAGAAAATCCAGATATTTAAATAAACAGCCCAAGCAATAATAGCATTAAAAGTTCACATATACAGGCTGTAATCATCTTACATAAATTAAAGTATTCACTTCTCACAACAATTCTATTATCTCCTATTATATATATAATAGGATTATTATATTATATATGTATTATATTTATATAATAATTATTAATTATATATTATATATTAAATTTTATATATTATATAATTATAAATATAATATATATTATATATCTCCTATATTATAATCCTATTATCATGTAACACATCAGGAAATAGAACACAGAGATTTGGAAATAAAATCAGGCAATAACAGGCGTGGACAGAAGATTCCAATCCAGGTAGTCTGGCTCTTAACCACTATGTTCTCCTACTGCTCCTAAATTTATGTCTTTGTCTAGATCTTAGAATTTCCAAAACTCTTTCTTTCTCTTCCTCCTCTCATGCCCTTTCATAAGCTGAACTATTGCCATAAAGGGAATGTGCATTATTTTCCCCATTTTACACTTAGATTCACCAAAGCTGTCTAAGGTCAGGGAACTGCTAAGTGGCAGAGCCAGTATGTCAATTCAGATCTCATCTTTCTCTCCTGCATATCTCACTACCTCCCAGGGTGTGATGGCCATGAAAATGCACTGCTCAGACCTCCTCCTGCAGGAATGTGTTTTTCTGACCGCTTCAGCTCTTTCCTCTGGATCCACCACCATATCGGCACCAAGGTCACACTTCAGAGCTGCCTTCCCCAAAGACCAGGCACAGCAGGGGTACTATCACAGGTCACTTCCCAAGCTGAAGCAGGACTATTCTATTAGGAGGTGGTGGTGATAGTGGTTTATTTGCTAAGTCGAGTCTGACTCTTGTGACCCCACAGACTGCAGCCTACCAGGTTCCTCTGTCCATGGGATTTCCCAGGCAAGAACACCGGTGTGCTGTCATTTCTTTCTCCAGGGGATCTTCCTGACCCAGGGATTGAACATGCATCTCCTGTACTGGCAGGCAGATTCTTTATCACTGAGCCACCAAGGAGGCCCCTACTCTGCTGGGAGTCTTTGGCTTAAAGTCTCCCCATGACTCTGGTTAAAACTTTCAATGAAAAGTTTTAGCACTCCTCCTGTGTAATCATCTTTCCTTCCCTCTCTCCTTCACAAGCTAGAGTTTCTTGAGATAAAAAGAAGCAAGAGGCTATAGCCAGGGTGTACAACCAATAACAAGCAGACTGTCTCAAAATGGAATTGATTGGGAGTCTCCAGGAAAACTTAACATATTTCCTTCAACCTGGAAATAAAAATAAGACTTGGCAAAGAACTAGTATCCTTTCTCAAAGGAAAAAAAAAAGGTTAAAGGTCTCTGGCTTTATACATCTCAGTATACTGTAAACTGGTTTAAATAATAACTAGCAACATATTTTTCCTCATGATAGTCTGATTTATGATGACCTGAGTTACTTAGCTCTCTGACTTAGATCTCTAAAAACTTGTTCTCTTTTTGAAGATCTTGTCTCTTATTTGCCAAAGGGCTGATCTTGAATTTTCTTTCAGGACTACATGACCCCGGAAACCTAGTGGCAATTTCAATTCCCAGCTCCTGGATGTGTAGCACACAGGGAAAATGGTAACACTAGAAATGTGCCTTGTGAAGCAGTACCATTAAGCTGATGAACCACATTGCAAGTCAAGGAATGTAAGAGGCTCTTGTGAGTTAAGCTTCAATAGTACTGATCATAGCCATTGAATACACAAAGCATTTCAAATCAATATGACATCCTTGTCAATCAACATGATTGTACTTGAATAGCATACAAGTCTTACTGAATTTTCTTAAAGATCTGGCTCCATCATTACAGATTAGCACTAGTTAGGAACTCTGACAAAGGAATAAAATCCTCTAACATCTCTGTACTCTGTTTCAATGACCAAGACAGCAATGAATCTGGAAAAGTAATTGAGAAAACAAATTATGTGGCAGGGGAAAAAATGCAAACACAAGGATATAAACAAAGTGTTATTCTGTTGAAAAAATTACCCTACCTAATTCAAACTGCTAAAAAATTCATCTCATACTTATGCAGTGACACTACAGATGTTGGCAATAGAGCAGAGAATGATAAAGTGTGAGAACAGCATGCTATGATGAAGTATCGGGTAGTACCTTAAGGGAAGATACAGTGTGGTATACCTCACACCAGTGTGCCCAGAGCCCCTCAGATACCACTTTGCTAAATAATCAAGTTTTTTGGTCAATGGGATTCAAATTTTTTGTCAGAATCAGTAAAAACAAAGAGCTTTCTCCAGAGTCAGAAATCAATAACCACTGGCCACTTCTAGAATGTGGAAATATTATTCAAAACCTACAAAGTAGATAAGACTATTGACAAAGACTGAATGAGAGTTTAATTTATAATCAAACTTACTATCAGGAAATCTGAAATCTAATAAGCATAATTTAGTTTTTAATCAGCAATGGTAAAAGTAAGTATGTCAGCTTTATTTGCATGCAGCTATTTTAAGTGAGAGCTTATTCTAATCGTACATGCAAGCGTGCATAATCGATAAGGTAATGACCTATTCAAGCAAAAGATTTTAACAGATAAACACATTAATAGTTGCACACTTATTTATATTCTTAACTCAGTTCAATTAAATCAAAAAGATAAAAATTCCTTGCTCAAAAACTGACAAAAATTTTTTAGCAAACCTTCAGCTCAGTTCAGCCACTCAGTCGTGTCCGACTCTTTGCGACCCCATGAATCACAGCATGCCAGGCCTCCCTGTCCATCACCATCTCCCAGAGTTCACTCAAACTCATGTCCATCGAGTTAGTGATGCCATCCAGCCATCTCATCCTCTATCGTCCCCTTTTCCTCCTTAAACTACTATAAAAAATAAAGTCTAAAAAAGCAGCACATGGGGAAAAAAGCTAATGAAAGACATAAACAGAATGGAAGCTGTCTATATAGGTCTTTACTAATGTAACTACCAACTGGCACAAAGTCCTTGAAAAGTGGACCAGTAGGCTTTACTAGTATCCCAAAACACTGACTGATTAACTAAATCTCAAAGAGGCCCTGTCTACTGTTGCAAATTCATTACATAGAGTTAAACTGGGGTGAGAGGATTTACCCTTCTGATAGCAAGCTTGATGTTACCATGTGCAAAGATAGTTTCCAGAAAGGATACAGAAAAACTTCATAAAGTAACCTTGGTTGTTTAATGCTCAAGAACTCAATCTTTCTAGGTAATTCAAAATAGATAATTGAAAATTATTTCTGGTGCTTACTGTCAAACCAAAACTGAAAAGCTTATAATTATCAGGGTCATCCATCCCCATGCATTTCTCATAGCTTTACATGAAAGGCATTCTATCCACTCTTTATAGCACTCTGAGCATTCCTCTTTTTCCCAATATTCCTAAAAATAATTAACACAAATCTACATTTTTAATCCCTTAAACATTCTGTAGGAATCATTCCTTTGAGTCTGCTGATCTGAAAATAGCCCAATTTTCAGGCTACAAAATTAACTGTATTCTCAGCTTTTCTAATTTAGCTTTTCACCTTCCTTTCATGGACTAACTCCTTCTGTATGGTTAGCGTTGAGCTTTAAAAAAGAAATGGTTTTCAAAAACTACCACTGCTTTTCCCTTTGGGTACTTCCTACTGGTGACCTTCACTGTGCATGTACATATAATTTTCTAATAAAATATGATGTCTCTATAATGCTGAATTTTCCATTGACTCCTAGAGCTATCATCTTTAAATTATCTCCATCAAGGCTATCCTTTAAATTCTTGTTTTCTTATGGAAAACAAAGTAAGGAAGACTCCTACCCTACTGATATTTCTTCTGTATAGATGATGTTTCTTCTTCTAACAGCCTCTTAAAAGCAGGCCAGAAATATTGTCAGTCACTGGGAGGAAGCTCAAAAAAAAATAAATAAATAAAGTCTGACACTGTTTCCACTCTTTCCCCATCTATCTCCCATAAAGTGATGGGGCTGGATGCCATGATCTTCATTTTCTGAATGTTGAGCTTTAAGCCAACTTTTTCACTCTCCTCTTTCACTTTCATCAAGAGGCTTTTTAGCTCTTTACTTTCTGCCATAAGGGTGGCATATCTGAGGTTATTGATATTTCTCCCGGCAATCTTGATTCCAGCTTGTGCTTCTTCCAGCCCAGCGTTTTTCATGATGTACTCTGCATAGAAGTTAAATCAGCAGGGTGACAATATACAGCCTTGATGTACTCCTTTTCCGATTTGGAATCAGTCTGTTGTTCCATGTCCAGTTCTAACTGTTGCTTCCTGGCCTGCATACAGATTTCTCAAGAGGCAGGTTAGGTGGTCTGGTATTCCCATCTCTTGAAGAATTTTCCAGTTTATTGAGATCCACACAGTTAAAGGCTTTGGAATAGTCAAGAAAGCAGAAATAGATGTTTTTCTGGAACTCTCTCGCTTTTTCCATGATGCGGCCAATGTTGGCAATTTGATCTCTGGTTCCTCTGCCTTTTCTAAAACCAGCTTGAACATCTGGAAGTTCATGGTTCACGTATTGTTGAAGCCTACCTTAGAGAATTTTGAGCCTTACTTTACTAGCATGTGAGATGAGTGCAATTGTGCGGTAGTTTGAGCATTCTTTGGCATTGCCTTTCTTTGGGATTGGAATGAAAACTGACCTTTTCCAGTCCTGTGGCCACTGCTGAGTTTTCCAAATTTGTTGGCCTATTGAGTGCAGCACTTTCACAGCATCATCTTTCATGGTTTGAAGTAGCTCTTCTGGTATTCCATCACCTCCACCAGCTTTGTTCGTAGTGATGCTTTCTAAGGCCCACTTGACTTCACATTCCAGGATGTCTGGCTCTAGGTGAGTGATCACACCATCGTGATTATCTGGGTCATGAAGATCTCTTTTGTACAGTTCTTCTGTGTATTCTTGCCACTTCTTCTTAGTATCTTCTGCTTCTGTTAGATCCATACCATTTCTGTCCTTTATAGAGCCCATCTTTGCATGAAATGTTCCCTTGGTATCTCTAATTTTCTTGAAGAGATCTCTAGTCTTTCCCATTCTGTTGTTTTCCTCTATTTCTTTGCACTGATTGCTGAGGAAGGCTTTCTTATCTCTCCTTGCTATTCTTTGGAACTTTGCATTCAGATGCTTATATCTTTCCTTTTCTCCTTTGCTTTTCACTTCTTTTCTTTTTACAGCTATTTGTAAGGCCTCCCCAGACAGCCATTTTGCTTTTTTTGCATTTCTTTTCCATGGGGATGGTCTTGATCCCTGTCTCCTGTACAATGTCATGAACCTCATTCCATAGTTCATCAGGCACTCTATCTATCAGATCTAGGCCCTTAAATCTATTTTTCACTTCCACTGTATAATCATAAGGGATTTGATTTAGGTTATACCTGAATGTCTAGTGGTTTTCCCTACTTTCTTCAATTTAAGTCTGAATTTAGCAATAAGGAGTTCATGATCTGAGCCATAGTCAGCTCCCGGTCTTGTTTTTGCTGACTGTATAGAGCTTCTCCATCTTTGGCTGCAAATAATATAATCAATCTGATTTTGGTGTTGACCATCTGGTGATGTCCATGTGTAGAGTCTTCTCTTGTGTTGTTGGAAGAGGGTGTTGGCTATGACCAGTGCGTTTTCTTGGCAAAACTCTATTAGTCTTTGCCCTGCTTCATTCTGTATTCCAAGGCCAAATTTGCCTGTTACCCCAGGTGTTTCTTGACTTCCTACTTTTGCATTCCAGTCCCCTATAATGAAAAGGACGTCTTTTTTGGGTGTTAGTTCTAAAAAGTCTTGTAGGCCTTCATAGAATCTTTCAACTTCAGCTTCTTCAGCATTACTGCTTGGGACGTAGACTTGGATTACTGTGATATTGAATGGTTTGCCTTGGAAACGAACAGAGATCATTCTGTCATTTTTGAGATTGCATCCAAGTACTGAATTTCGGACTCTTTTTTTGACCATGATGGCTAGTCCATTTCTTCTAAGGGATTCCTACCCACAGTAATGGATATAATGGTCACCTTAGTTAAATTCACCCATTCCAGTCCATTTTAGTTCGCTGATTCCTAGAATGTTGACATTCACTCTTGCCATCTCCTGTTTGACCACTTCCAATTTGCCTTGATTCATGGACCTAACATGCCAGGTTCCTATGCAATATTGCTCTTTACAGCATCGGACCTTGCTTCTGTCATCAGTCACATCTGCAGCTGGGTATTGTTTTTGCTTTGGCTCTATCCCTTCTTTCTTTCTGGAATTATTTCTCCACTGATCTCCAATAGCATTTTGGGCACCTACCGACCTGGGAGTTCCTCTTTCAGTATCCTATCATTTGATAGATATCCTATCAAACAGTGTCAGACTTTATTTGGGGGGCTCCAAAATCACTGCAGATGGTGATTGCAGCCATGAAATTAAAGATGCTTACTCCTTGGAAGGAAAGTTATGACCAACCTAGACAGTATATTGAAAAGCAGAGACATTACTTTGCCAACAAACGTCCATCTAGTCAAGGCTATGGTTTTTCAAGTAGTCATGTATGGATGTGAGAGTTGGACTGTGAAGAAAGCTGAGCGCTGAAGAATTGATGCTTTTGAACTGTGGTGTTGGAGAAGACTCTTAAGAGTCCCTTGGACTGCAAGGAGATCCAACCAATCCATTCTGAAGGTGATCAGTCCTGGGATTTCTTTGGAAGAAATGATGCTAAAGCTGAAACTACAGTACTTTGGCCACCTCATGCGAAGAGTTGACTCATTGGAAAAGACTCTGATGCTGGGAGGGATTGGGGGCAGGAGGAGAAGGAGATGACAGAGGATGAGATGGCTGGATAGCATCACTGACTTGATGGACATGAGTTTGAGTGAACTTCGGGAGTTGGTGATGGACAGGGTGGCCTGGCGTGCTGCGATTCATGGGGTCGCAAAGAGTTGGACATGACTAAGTGACTGAACTGAACTGGGAGGAAGCTGGAGAGGGAAGAGTTCCTATGAAGAAAGTCATAACGTGCAGGATTTCAAGCGTTGATGGGCTAAATTTAAGAAGATGTTATTCTCCCTTCTCTTCATAATAATTTTTTCTGGCCTATGGCTATGAGTTTGTTGATGAAAACCCCAAGACTGAAAAAACAATCTTTCTCCAAAATGTCATACTTTGTTGTTATTTCTTATGCAAGTGACTCTTGGTAAATGACATAATGTTTGAGGGTGTGTGGATGCATTACATCTCTAACAAAAATGTTATCAAGTTATCAATCTGCAAATTAGCATAGGTCTTTTTCAAATTAGATATCATATACTGAGATGACAGGTTGTCATTTCTGTGTCCAATTGGGATGAGATTTCCAGCAGATCAGTCATGTTGTGTTTGTCTATCCATCACCAGCACAATTGTTGCTTTTTAAAAAATTTTTGTTTAAAATTAAAACAAGAACAATTTTGTTTATTTTTTTTTAAATTTTTTCCAAGCCATGTGGCATGTGGGATCTTAGTTTCCCAACCAGGGATTGAACTCACACCCCCTGCATTTGATGCACAGAGTCCTAAACACTGGATCACCAAGTAAGTTCCCAGTTATTTTAATGTCCTTTTCTGTCTCAAAATACAATGCTTGCATCAAGACTAATGCTTATTGTACTTACACTTTTGGGAGAAGAAATTTTTGAGTTAGAATGAATTTTAACATGTTTAATGGCTCCCTGTTGAGCAAAACTGAAATCCAAAGTCCTTATCATGACTTGCAAAGCCTCTGAGGCTCTGGTGGTTTTCAATTCTGTATTCCCTCCCACTCCACAGTGACGCCAGGGCTGCAAGACCCCACACAAACACTCTAGCTACTCAAGAGTACTTCTTGGTTCTTTTCGCATCACATCTTTTGATTATGCCTGAAATCCTCCTTTGCTTTTTATGCTTGACTGATACGTAATTCACTTTTTCTTCCCAACTTAAAACAAATTGCCTCCATTCTGAGGGTTCCTTGACACTTCCTCAAAGTTATGTTTGACCCCTGTTTGCTATACTACACATTTTGAATCTATTTTCACATCTACCTTTTATCATATTTTATTACAATTGCTTATGGATTTCTACCTCTCCTTCACATGCACAAGCTCTCTGAAAAACACGTACACATACACTAAGCTCCACCAAGGCAAGTATTGTAGTATTCTGTTCTGTAGTCTCTTTACTTTGCATAAAGTAAAAAAAGTGGTTTTAAAATATTTATGAATAAAATTACAGAGCAATTGTTTTCAAGTTAGAATTTACTCTTCCCCTTACAACTATATGCCATTGGTGAAAACACTTAACCTCGCTGTACTTCAGTTTCCTCATCTGTAAAAAAGAGAAAAATGCTTCATGATTGTTGTGAATATGATATTAAATGTTTTCCATGGAGCACAGTGGAGAGTTCTTTAAAATGTATTATGTGAGCTAGGCATATTATTAAGTATATAGCTAGAGGGGACTAATAAAAAGATGCTTATGTTATGGTTTCTTTGAAATGCTAGAGTGAATGAGAATAAAGTATTCAGCTTAGTCTTAACGATTAAGTTACAGAGGACAATCTAATTTGCTCCCAAGAGACTTTTTATTTTAGAAACAGCAACAAAATGAAAAAAAAAAAAATCTAACTTACTTAAAAAGTAGAATTACTTTCAAGACACAATTGTATTTTTTCCCCAAATACTGTAATGAGAAACAATATTAGGCATTGCTGTTACACTTTAGCAGAGGATTTGTTTATAATCATCAAGTTTAAAATCTGACTACACTAATTTCATTAGCATCTTATTTGTGCTTGGTTCACTTAATGTTATTCAAACATTCTATTTGAAATGAATCTCCTGAGATATATTTTTCCCCTTGAAGATGAACTTACTTTAATATTTTCACAAGGGCTGAAGTGTGGACATAGTAGATAGCTAAAGGGCATGAAAAACTGCAGCACAGCAGGAAGCAGAGAATGAGCCCCCGCTTGTGTCTATAAATGCCTCCAATCTGTGGGCTTCCACGGTGGCTCAGCGGGAAAGAATGCGCCTACGATGCAGGAGACCCGGGTTCGATCCCTGGGTTGGGAAGATCCCTGGAGAAGGAAATGGCAACCCACTCCAGTATTCATGCCTGGACAATCCCATGGACAGAGGAGCCTGGCAGGCTACAGTCCATGGAGTCACAAAAAGGTCAGAGATGACTTAGCAACTAAACAAACATTCCATACTCAGAAGGTGTCTGCATATAAGATGATTTCCATTAGACACTCATCCACAGTCATCACTGCATAACAAATAGGGGGACGACACTTTCTATGTGTCCATGTACTAACTATTTACTGATTATATCTAAAGACGGTAGGAGTTTTAATTTAGAACTATACTTTGGCTTGCTAAAGACCCTACACATGAGCTATTTCGTTTGAGGGTTACATGGAGAAGAACTTGGTAATTTATCCTATCCCCAACCACCAAGGGAGGGTGTGATAGAAGCTGACTAGCTGTGTGGCTCTGGGTTATTCAACCTTGCAGACTCAGTCATTAGCATGGTCAATATGCCCTGAGGCAAAAAGATCTTACCTCAAAGCCACTTTGGTAAAAAAGTCAAAGGAAACTTCATTCATTTAATTATTTCTTGGGGTTAATGTTCCAGGGGACTTTAAGTTCCAAGACAGGAACATTTTAGTATTGTGTTTGCCTATGATAATTTACAGTTCATGGGGAGAATGGGAAAACACCTCAGTAGAACTGACTCACTTTCTTAAAAGATTCTTACAAGAAGATCATAGTCAACGACTTACAGTATTGATCTGTGTGTACTCCTCAGAGATTCTTACAGTCATTTTAACAATGGTCTTTGTTTCCTTACATTGCCATACCATGCACTCACAAAATCAGTGTTAGCAACTATATAACCTAACTGTTGCCCTCTGAAATCAAGGTAACTAGATGGTTTACAGAACTGGCAGTGATCTTTTTCACTGCATATAAAAATATCTACTGATCTACATTTTTAACTATAAAAGTCATCTAATATCCTTAATATGCTGTGTTGTCTTTATGCAAAGTTAAATAATATTAGTTCTTTTCTTCATGAGTTGCATCCTTGTCTATTTGGGAAAAACATTGATTTTTTTTTTCTCCCCAGTTTTTATATATCACAAGCTGACATTTTTTATGCTGTTTTTTAGCCCAAATGCCATCAAATATGTCAAGTGCCCATGGCAACATTAGACTTAAGGGCTGTCTCTGCTATATAAGTAGTCTAAGAGTAGCAAACAATGAACTGTGTATGTTCAATCCAGACATGAATCACATTTCCTTCTTCAATTCATCTGCCAAGTTACAAAAGGAAGTTAGATATATATGATCTGGATACAGACTTGATTTAGGATTTTTCACTGGAGTCAAAGATTACCTATCTTGCTCCTCAATCTCCACTAGCTCTCAATCAGATAGTCCAGATTTTAAACAGTCTGATGTCTTGGGATATGGGGCATGCAGGTGAAAAGAGGTAGTATGATTTGTGACTAATGTCCCTTTTTTCAGTGATTAAGAATTATTACTTACATAGTTTGAATAACTTCTCAATGAAGCTCTTCACTCTCCTACATAGGCTGGATATTAGGTAATGTTTTCTAAAGGAAACCATACAGATAGCTTGTTTATAAAATATTTTAAAAAGAGAAAATATTGATTCAAGCCAGTCAATCCTAAAGGAAATCAATCCTGAATATTCACTGGAAGGACTGACACTGAAGCTGAAGCTCCAATACTTTGGCCACCTGATGCGAAGATCTGACTCATTGGAAAAGACCCTGATTCTGGGAAAGATTGAAGGCAGGAGAAGAAAGGGACGACAGAGGATGAGATAATTGGATGACATCATAGGCTCAATGGACATGAGTTTGAGCAAGCTCTGAGAGTTGGCAATGGACAAGGAAGCCTGGAGTGTTGCAGTCCATGGGGTCACAAAGAGTCAGACACAACTGAGTGACTGAACTGAACTGATACAGTTGAATACTAACAATACTTGCAATAAATGCATTTAACATCACTAGCTTTTTAAATAAAAGTGTCAGGTAGTGATACTGCTTGACATGACTTCATGACAAGAGCAACTGTATTTATTCACAGTACAGTTTCCATTGTGCCCTGGAGATAATGGGACTGAATAAAAAATGAGTCTTCACTAATTCCCTGGCACTCAGCTTAATAGTCAGATGTATACTGAATGGTGTTTCTTTGGGAAGAAATATGAGCAATTTTTATTTCAACTATGGGGAGATGGTAAAAGGAAAAACCTTCAGATAAAAAAAGTGAATTTAATAGCATTATTATCATATGCAGTGTCTACACATCCACTGTTGTTAATGTTGCTCTGTTGTTTCCATTATAAATTTATATATTTACAGAATAAAAATGCTTACACAAATGTTGCTGTAAGTTTAATCGTTGTAAGCAAATTGCCTATGCTAAAAAAATGAAATATTTCCATAATTCTGTAGGACATGTTCATTAAATTTCAAAGGAAAGATAAATTCACAGTAAGTTAGGTAAAACAAAAATGCCCTTGAAGTTTTTAGTGTCTCTTTTTAAAAAAACTGCTCATAGAAATGTGTTAAGTACAGAAAATAAGATTGAGATAAATTTTAAATAGGCACAGATAATCTTTCAAAGAGGCACTTTAGAAATGTAACAACAATGTAATTTAGAGCAAATGTTTAGTTTTTAATATAATTTCTTCCAGTATGTTTATGCTTTTCATTTGACTTAGACTAGAAGACTCACTTGTCATTTCACCTTCTTTTTGCAGTTGGTTTTATTTTCTGGTTCCAATGCATTTCTTTTTTTTTTTTTTTTTTCATTTTCTGACATTAGACTTGGCAGTTCATAGACTAAAAGCAACAAAGAATAACTTCCCAACATGTTGAAATTTTACAAAAGATTTCTTGTTAGGCTTCACAAGCATTTTATAAAATAAATGTAAAATATAGGATGGAAAAAATAAGTACAAAGTCTTTGCAAAGCAGGTTATATTTTGCAGTTTTCAAATGCCATTATATTTTTTTCTTTCTTACAAGAGCAAAGTGGATGATCATTTCCCAAACAGGGAAAATAAAGCTCCATTTCTACTTCAAGGGACTTATTTAGGGTCTGTTATCTATCTTTCTGTTCAAGGGTAATTTGCCAAAGAGTCAGCCAATATTAGCCAAATATAGTAAAATTAAGGAAATCAAAGGTTTTTTTTTTTTTTTCCTTTAAATATGTTACAAGAGTTTCAATAATATAGTATATGCCAAGTGCAAATACTAACATATAAGTTTTTTCTCACCAATGCAGGCCTTTAATAATAACTGTATCATTATGTTAATTATAAGAGCTAATAGTTATTCAGTAATATGATGTTGCTGGAACTGTTAAAAGTATTTTGCATAAATTAACACATTTCATCTTTACAGTGATTCCATGGATAGGAACCACTGTTTCCAACATCCAGATTAGGAAACTTGGACACAGAAAACTTAAAGAGTTTGACAAAAGTCACAATATGAAAAATTGAAATGAAAACTAAGCAGGTATAGCTCTGGAGACAGCACTCTGAATCATTGCTTCTGTAAAACTGCCCCTTTGGACACTCTGTACTTCAGTCTTTTATATTAAGATTTAGTTCCTCTAATGGCAGAAGAATTATAAACAAAACTTGAAAATGTCTAATAATTAGCAAAAAAAATTGGCAGAGATTCTGTAAAAGGGAGAAATAACAGGGTTCACAAACTAAGAAGCTCCCCAACATGGAAACTACGTGGCTAATAAGCAAGAGTCAAGTACTGTAAATATCAGCAGAATTCTAAAACAATCTGGACACAACAGGGTAACATGACAGCAGGTTTAAATGCCAGGTCATGATGGGTTCTTTCTTGTTATTATTTTCAACCAATTATTTAACTATTAATAGCAGACAGTGGAGACTTCCCTGATAGCTCAGTTGGTAAAGAATCTACCTGCAATGCAGGACACCCTGGTTCAACTCCTGGGTCAGGAAGATCCCCTGGAGAAGGAAATGGCAACCCACTCCAGTATTCTTGCCTGGAGAATTCCATGGGCAGGGGAACCTGGTGGGCTATAATCCATGGGGTCACAAAGATTCAGACACTGCTGAGTGACTATCACTTACTTCACAGCAGACAGTGACAACCTAATTATCACCACAAGGAGCAAAATTACAAGAGAACCAGAAGGATAGAAGGCAACTTCCTTGACTATGAAACCTACTTTCTGGTGGCTCAGACCATAAAGAATCTGCCTGCAATGCAGGAGACCCAGGTTCAGTCCTCACGTGGGGAAGATCCCCTGAAGAAGGGAATGGCTGGTTACCCACTCCAATATTCTTGCCTGGAGAATTCCACAGACAAGAGGAGCCTGGGCAGGGGGTGCGGGTGGGGTGGTTACAGTCCACGGTGTCTCAAAGAACTGGACAGAACTGAGCAATTAACACTTTCACTTTGTGTTTCCCAGGTGATGCAATGGTAAAGAATCTGTCTGCCAGTGCATTAGACACAAGATAAGTGGGTTCAATCCCTCGGTTGGAAAGATCCCCTGGAGAAGGAAATGATAAGTGATATTAGTATTCTTGCCTGGAAAATCCCCTGGACATAAGAGCCTGATGGGCTACATTCCATGGGGTTGCAAAATGTCTGATACGATCAAGCTTATGTGCATGAACACATGCAAATCCTGTAATCTGCTATGGAGATAAAATGTGTGCTTAAAACCATGGTTCTAAAATGCATGCTACATAGCACCAACAAGAAACAAAATGAACAGCACCATTCATAAAGGGAGCCTTCATAGAAGAGAAAAAAAATAATAATAATATTTTTGAAATGAGTCTACTAGGCACCTCTTAGGCACCAGGCATTGCCTGTTCCCTGGGGTTACAGTGAGGTCAAAATAAGAACCCTAGCTAAATTCCAGTCAGGGAGGGAGATAAACAGACAGATAGATAACAAGATATGGCACAGCCTAATAAAAGGATAAAGAATGACAAGCTGTTTTAGTAGGGAGGCAAGGAAGACCTCTCTCAAGTTGTGATATTTAAAATGGGACTTAGATAAAAATGAGAACAAGCCAGTTAAATTTCTTTAGTTAATGATTTCTAGGCAAAAGGAACAGGGAAAGGAAAGTACTATGGGCCAAAAACATACAAAATGAAGTCAAAAAGTGACCAGGGTCAGATGATGTGATGTCCCTACATCACACAGGGATGACTTGTAGGTCAAGGAGGGGTCTTTGCATTTTAGTCTAAGGGAGACAGGAAGCTAGTGGAGGGCTTGGAGATAGGGGCTCTACCATGCATGACCTTGTCGGAGGCTCACAGTGACTTTCAGTGAAGACTACACAATAAAAGCAGGAGAGAAAACAAATGAGAGGCTACTACTCAGTCCTGGGAGCAAGGATGGTGGTTCTGACCAGGGTGTTAGCAGTGGAAATTTCACAGAAGTTGAAATACTCCAAGTTGAATCTGAAACCAGCAGAATGTGCTGATCAACTGGGAAGACCGAACTAGGACAAAAAAGAAAAGACACAGCAAAAGTCTCAGGTGGTGCAAAAGAACAGCACTCATGCAGAAAAAATGACAAAGTAAACCAGTCTGAGAGCAGCCATTGCCACAGCCTGACCAAGTGGTGCTTAATCACTGAGACATCTTTCACTACAGAACTGTTCTTGCCACATGTGTACCTAGACATAAGATTGTATATGTTTTATACTACATACATATACAAGTATGCATATACACATATACATATATAATTGTGTATATTTAGTTACCAAATGGGCTTCCCAGGTGGCTCAGTTGTAAAGAACCTGCCTGTCAATGGAGGAGACACAGATTTGATCCCTAGGTCAGGAAGATACCCTGGAGAAGGAAACGACAACGCACTCCAGTATTCTTGCCTGGAAAATCCCATGGACAGAGGAGCTTGGTGGGTTACAGTTGATAGGGCTGCAAAGAGTCAAACACAACTGAGCAACCAAACAATAGTTACCAAATACATCATTCCTATTTTCTAAAGACTAGAATTCCCTCTTCAAAAGAAGTAAAAATAAGGACTCCAAAAACTTTAACCCCAAAAGCATTAATAAAAAACTGAATCTAAAATGTCAGCATCTTTCCTGCTACATTGTCAATTTAGAGTTGTTACTTTACAGTGATTCATTCACTATCAAGCTTCCGAATCTTACTTTAAAAACAAGTTGCTTGGCTCTGTCAAAGAAGGCAAAGACAGACCCAGTAAACATGCATCAAGACATTTATATCCATTCATTTTCCCCCAAATGCTTACTTAGGCCTAATGTACATCAGGTATTATACAAGGTGGTCGGGTAATAGAAATGGATGATCACATGAGTCATGGACTAGTGGTCTCAGTGTCTGGAAGGAAAGCAACCTTGAGTACATAATTACAAGTGATGGGCTGGAAGCAGAGTGATTTAAGGAAATGTAAGGTTCCACACAGCACCTGCCACAAAAGGAGCTGGGCTCTACCTGATGAATACATTTTAACATGATACAGAGTTTCATTTGTTCAAGAAGCTGATTGTTTATTCTCCAGAGGAAGCCTTCCCAGTGATTTAAAATCTCTACATGGGCATTAAACATTAACTACTTCAATATGTCTCTGGGAGTGATAAAACAGTAAATAATCTCAAATGGGTTTTTCGGGCTTTTTTTTTTTAGGTTATTTTAACCTGTGGCACAGAACTTGTAACATGTCAGTACTCAAAATATTTACTGAAGAGTAAATGAATGAATAATTGAATCTCTGTGTTTAGAGAAAGAAATGAATGAGGGAATAGCGTTTCCAAAGCAGAAAGAGAAACTGAAAGATATCGTCAAAAATAAGAAAACTTAGCTGTGTTTTCATGTTTTCACCTCTCACACACATCTTACATCTACATTCTCCATAAATGTGTTGAACTATGAATTGAAAAAACAGAGATTTTATCTTGTTGCTTTTAACACAAGATAAGTTCTTAGAGCCTACAACCCACAACAGTATTTTCAGCTTTTTATTTAAATGCTACATTTTTTAAAGAGACTTCATTTTGCTTTATATCCACTGGCCTTAGAGACTGAAAAAATAGGAAAGATTTTTTTTTTTTTAATTAACAGTAGGAGAAAGCTAATTTTCTTATGAAAACCCTTGCTTCACCATACCCCAGACATACTTCTAAATCTCCATGTTTTCTTAGAGATACAATAGGTTCAAAGAGCCTTTGCAGCATGGTGCAATGGTTACCATGGATATATTTTTTTAACTTTAGTGAACGATGTGCTTTCAAAGACATATCTGTCAAGGCCTTCAGCAAAGTCAATTATGTATTTCTGAGATTTGAAAAGTATTTTTGATGTCTTCTTTTTTCCCATTAAATAGTTAAAATTTAGAAAATTACAGAAATTTAACAGATACCACCTCTCATTCAGCTAAATGAATTTTCATATTTTGTCAGTTTGTTTCAATTGTTCTGTTTACTGAACAATTAAAATATTGACATAGGAAACTGAAATTTCTGTTTTTTGTTTGTTTGTTTGTTTATTTCCTATAGCCTTTATGACTCCAGCCTCCCTCCCCTTCATCATTTTCCAAAGGAAAAGATTTGGCATATTTCATTCCACTTTATGTTTTGACTTCTGCTACATATACTGTATCCACAAATAAAGTATTTTTAAAATTATATGATTGACCTCTTATTGTATCAACCAGCAATTTGTTTTGTTACCTAATGTTACATTTTTGAAATATATTCATGTTGATTCATATAGATTACCCTTGTTTGAAATGCCAATTATATCATATGTCAAATTCTTGTATCTTCTTAGATCTCACTTCTTACGTAGATCTTACTTCTTACTTAGATCTTACTTCTTTCTTAGGTCTTACTTCTTGTATTTTACTTAATTACCTATTCTGGTCCACTGATATACTTTCTTCCACACTAAAACCATGTTATTTTAATTGCAATATAATAAATGTTGATATATGGAAGGCTCCATTCCTTTCTCATAATTTTCTTGGTCATTCTTAAAATTTCCTTCTTTGTATCACCTTTGGAATTATTTTTCTAGTTTAGAATTGTTATTGAATTTATAATTTATTAATACTTGAAGTTAACATATTTATGATATTGTATCTTATCTACAGTATATCTTTTCTTTTATTCAGGACTTTCTTCATGTTCTTCATTAATGTAACCGTCCCCACACTTTTTTACTAGATTTCTTTCCAGATTATCTAATAATCTTTTCTGCCTCATAAAGTATCTATTACATTTCAAAATGAATATTGTTGATATAGTGGAATAATAGGCAATTTATTTTGCTTGGTGTGGTCAATAGAATCATGGCCCTCCACCCTAAGGATGTCCACATTTTAATCCCCAGAATCTAAGAATATGTTAGGTTATATGTCAAAAGGGAATTAAGGTTGCACATCAACTTCAGCTGATAGTTAGCTGACCTTGAGAAGGTGAGATAATGAGATCATGTTGATTTATCTCTGTAGGTCCTTTGTAGGAGCTTCCTTGGTGGTGTAGCGGTAAAGAATCCACCTGCCAATGCAGGAGACATGGGTTCGATCCCCGGATCAGGAAGACCTCTTAGAGAAGGAAATGGCAACCCATTCCAGTATTCTTGCCTGGGAAATTTAATGGACAGAGAAGCCTAGGGGGCTATAGTACACGTACTGTACTCCATGTACTGCAAAGAGTCAGACTTCAATTATTGCTACCTTGAGAGAAATGATATAATTTTATAAGTTATATGATGTTGCCTGATTGGCTGATGCTAATTTAAGGTAAGGAAATCCCTACTTAGTCTTTGTTCTAGCAGTCAAAACAAATGTCTTATTCAGTGTCTCTTGTTTGACATTCACTAGGCACCTCAAACTTAATATGTCTAAATTAGTATTATTTTCTCCCAAAATCTTCTCCTTTCCTAGCTTATCCATTTCAGTTAATGGCACCATCATTTATTTAGGTCCACACTTTTCTCTTTCCTGTGTTTCTCATATCCATATTACTGGCAAATCCAATGAGCCCTAACATTAAAACCAAGATATAATTAGCGCTTCTACCTCCCTGGCTCATACTAACTCAGACAAACAACCTCCATCTCTCATCTGGATTTCAATACTTCCCTTGATGCTCTTTTTTGCCCCATGAGTCCATTTTACCAGTAAGCAGAATGACCTTTGAAAAATGTAAATTATTTGATGTCATTCTTGTGCTCAGATTTCTCCATTGGCTTTCTATCAGATTCAAAATTCAATCTAAATCCTTATTATGACCTTTGATATTCTATGTAATCTGACCTCACCTCCTACTATACTCTACATCACTTAACCTGCCTCAGACACACTGCTTTCTCTGATGTTTCTTGAGCATGTCAAGCTGTACCAACAATAAAGTTTTTGTACTTGATGCTTCCTTTGCCTAAAACCCTTCTCCCTCAGATTTTCTAATGGATTATTTCCTCTGCTCATTCAGGTGTCAATCCAAATGCTCTCTCTTCAAAATGCAGTCCCTGACCACATCATCTAAAATATCTAAAGAAATACACACATCCATGTAAAATGCCCTCAGTCATAGTTCTTTACTCATTTATTTTTCTACATAGGACTTGTTACTATCCATCAACATTATATAATGAAAGCAGTTTGGTTTTTTGTTGTTGTCTTAATCACTGTAATGCAGGATCCATGAGAGCAGAGATTTTTCTGACTTATTTATCACAGCATCCCTAGTGCCTGGAAATGTATCCATCATAACAGGTAAATTATGCTAAAGCAACATTTTTTTAAAACACGTTAAATTTAATCAAATACTTTATCTGTATCTAAAATATGATCGTGGCTATTATCTATATGGTGAATTATACACTCAATTTTTTAAAGTTTTCTGTTTTTGCTTAAAAAGAATCCATAAACATTTTTTAGATCTACCATATCACATTAACCTACTATATCTATATCAACTAATTTACATGCTTACTAATTTTATGTGCCTGAACCATTTTGTTTGTTTGAAATATGTTCTATTGAGATTATTTTTATAGATTTTTTTGCTTTTGATATATAAATCAAGGAGAAAAATGTGAATTGTGTGCAAGTTCTGAACTGTAGTATTTTATATTTTTCTCCTTTATTTTGTAAAATTTCTTTCCAATTCTAATAATGTTTTTTTCTCTTAAATTTTGTCTCATTAATATTACTAGACAAGCTATATTTTGGTTAGAATTTTATAGTACATTTCTTTTATTTAAAACTTTTCTGTACTTTAAGTGTTCTTCAGAATGAGCATTTTTCTGAATTGTATTTCAATAAAATATGGCTAGTCTTTATTTTTATATATAAAAATTTAGTACATTAGTAGTTGTGTGCAATTATTTTTAATCTTTTTTATTTACCATTCTTTCTTTTTTTATTTTTTTATTTTTTTTAACATTTGTTGGATTAATTTTTTCTTGGATCTGTTTATCTCACATACATATAACTTTCCCAAACATGCTAAGAAAAAATGTGAGTTTTCAAATTTTTTAGCGTTTACTCTTAAATGTTTAGTATTAACAGTGACTTCATACAGTTCCAACAAAGTCTAAAGTTACTCAGTATATTATTTCTCCTCCTAAATAACAAATAATTAATATGCTTCAGCTACCTTCCAACTCCTCTGCAATCATACTCTTAAGACTTACAGATGTATTTTTTACTATCTTTAATAGATTTACCATCATCATTTACCATTCTTTTTGCCAATGAGTATTCATACCATCACATTTCTTTCCTTGAATTCATTTTTTCTGTTTTTGCTGAAGAACATGTTTTAGTAATGTTTTAGCAAGAACTTTTCAATTATAAATGCTCAGCTTTTGTACTTCTGAAAATATCTTATTTCTTCCTCTCTCTTGAATGATAATCGAGCTGGCTAGGATAACTTCCTCCTGAATGAATACAAATAATTCAAAATCCTCTGAAAAAATAATCTTTAAATGGTTTTGAAAATGCCCAAATTGATTTAAAAAAAGAAAGTATCCCTAAATAACAAAAAATATGAAACAAAGCAGATACATATGGATCAAAACTATATGGAGATTTTTTTAATCAATTATTAATTTTGGAAATGAAAATAACAACATTAAATTATGGGAGGTATGCTAATTTGACCAAAACCATAGACAAAATGAAATAATTGGAACATCTTACTAAGAAATTGACCCAGAGTACTACATAGAATATATTTAAAAATAGATGAAATTGACCCAGAGTACTACAAAGGGATATATAGAAAAAGATGAAAAATCTGAAAGATGAGGGAAGAAGCAGCAGGTAAAGATTCAAAGTTTCAACATAACTGTAATTCAAGTGTCAGAAGTAGAGGGTGTAGGGATAACATGTTGAATTTATGGCTGTCTGTCATGGAGTTGACTTTTTCTTGTCTTTGCAATCTTAATTTTCAAGCTCACATTTTGGGGAATTTCATGTAAAGTTTATTGTTGCTGTAGTCATTTTTGCTTTCTGTGTTTATTTGTTTCCCGCTCCAATTTCCAAATGCTTGGTCTGTAGTTTTATAGCTGTCTCCATACAGCTCACAGGCATCGACTTCAGAAATAAGCCTTAAAATGAATGCCTGAGCCTTTCTTCCCTGAGGTTTCCACAAACAAAGCTTCTCAGTTAATTGGGCACTTTGGCCAATGACTCAATATGCCTCCATCTCCCTTTCTTTCCTTGTTTTAGAAAGTAGCTCAACTCAGGGACAGTCAGATTTAGTCCTCAAAACTTTTAAATTGCTATTCATATATGTATCTTGCCTCAATTTAACAACATTGATATGACTGCCGGTCCTATCAGAGCCAGTCTGGTCCTTGTGAACACACAGCATTGAACACAAGCTACCTCTGCTTGCATCCTCATCTGGGGCCTGCTTCCAAGAGCCTGGTCTTAGAAGTCTGTGGGTTAAGTGTCTACATGCTGCATTGTGTTTCTCTTTGGTTTGTGAATCACAAAATCATCTTGAGGTAATGTTAATTTTTATTTTTTAAAAGCTTTTCTGATATGCTAGACTAACCTATTTTCCTCCAAAATGGGTAAATAAAATCAAAGAAATGGATTGCTATATTGTCTTACTTCCTATGATTGTGGTGATAGTAAAAGATATTCTCAAAACCAACATTTACACTACCAATTTTAACACAGATCAATAGTGTCCATTTCTGCTGCACCCGTTGCACAAGATGCTGTCCTCAGTAAGCAGACTCACAGATACAGTTACTGCTCACAAGAAAAATCCTCTGCTCAGTATGAGTGCAGTTCAGTTCAGTTTAGTCACTCAGTCGTATCCGACTCTTTGCGACCCCATGAATCACAGCACGCCAGGTCTCCCTGTCCATCACCAACTCCCTGAGTTCACTCAGACTCACGTCCATCGAGTCAGTGATGCCATCCAGCCATCTCATCCTTTGTCATCCCCTTCTCCTCCTGCTCCCAATCCCTCCCAGCATCAGGGTCTTTTCTAATGAGTCAACTCTTCACATGAGGTGGCCAAAGTACTGGAGTTTCAGCTTTAGCATCATTCCTTCCAAAGAAATCCCAGGGCTGATCTCCTTCAGAATGGACTTGTTGGATTTCCTTGCAGTCCAAGGGACTCTCAAGAGTCTTCTCCAACACCACAGTTCAAAAGCATCAATTTTTCAGCACTCAGCTTTCTTCACAGTCCAACTCTCACATCCATACATGACCACTGGAAAAACCATAGCCTTGACCAGACGGACTTTGTTGACAAAGTAATGTCTCTGCTTTTGAATATGCTAGCTAGGTTGGTCATAACTTTTCTTCCAAGGAGTAAGTGTCTTTTAATTTCATGGCTATAGTCACCACCTGCAATGATTTTGGAGCCCCCAAAAACATAAAGTCTGACACTGTTTCCACTGTTTCCCCATCTATTTGCCATGAAGTGATGGGACCAGATGCCATGATCTTCATTTTCTGAATGTTGAGCTTTAAGCCAACATTTTCACTCTCCTCTTTCACTTTCATCAAGAGGCTTTTTAGTTCCTCTTCACTTTCTGCCATAAGGGTGGTGTCATCTGCATATCTGAGGTTAATGATATTTCTCCCGGCAATCTTGATTCCAGCCTGTGCTTCTTCCAGCCCAGTGTTTCTCATGATGTACTCTGCATATAAGTTAAATCAGCAGGGTAACAATATATAGCCTTGACATACTCCTTTTCTATTTGGAACCAGCCTGTTGTTCCATGTCCAGTTCTAACTGTTGCTTCTTGACCTGCATATAGGTTTCTCAAGAGGCAAGTCAGGTGGTCTGTTATTCCCATCTCTTGAAGAATTTTCCACAGTTTATTGTGATCCACACAAGGCTTTGGCATAGTCAATAAAGCAGAAATAGATGTTTTTCTGGAACTCTCTTGCTTTTTCCATGATCCAGTGGATGTTAGCAATTTTATCTCGGGTTCCTCTGCCTTTTCTAAAACCAGTTTGAACATCTGGAAGTTCACGGTTCACGTATTGCTGAAGCCGGGCTTAGAGAATTTTGAGCATTACTTTACTAGCATGTGAGATGAGTGCAATTGTGTGGTAGTTTGAGCATTCTTTGGCATTGCCTTTCTTTGTGATTGGAATGAAAACTGACCTTTTCCAGTCCTGTGGCCACTGCTGAGTTTTCCAAATTTGTTGGCATATTGAGTGCAGCACTTTCACAGCATCATCTTTCAGGATTTGAAACAGCTCAACTGGAATTCCATCACATCCACTAGCTTTGTTCGTAATGATGCTTTCTACTGCCCACTTGACTTCACATCCAGGATGTCTGGCTTTAGGTGAGTTACCGGGGTCCAGCCCTGGTGGATCCAGGGTGATTCAAAGGCGGGGGGACGGCGTCGGCATCTTTGGAAAAATACATATTTAATTACAGATACAGAGAGAGATTAGAAACGGATAGTGTAGTAGGAGAATTAGTGGAGAAAAGAGGCTGAATTCAGCCAGAGAAACAGGAGCAAGAAAGAAGCGACATGGTGGAATCAGTCTTTCCAGAAACTGATCCGATTTCTTTATTTTGGGGTTTGCTTATATACCTTTTGTTACACATAAGGATGAATACAGAGTCACGCGGGGGTCAGCAGTCCTGACCTTTATCAAAATCAGGTGCTTCACATAAATGTATAACGAAAAAAGGTCTTATCATCTTCTGGCCATGAGTGAGACCTGCTGACATTCTATGGTCCTTTCTTTCTGATAAACAAAAACCTTATTTCTTCCAAGGGTGTTTTTTCTTAAACCAGGCACCGCCCTCCAGATAAAGTTGCATTCCTATAGGGTGAGGGTGTAGTGAGTTACAGTCAAGAAAGGAATTTATTTAACCCAAGGTTAACAGGATTAATCTTAAAGGTTAATACCTATCTCTCCTATATGCTTAAAGGTTAATACTTATTTCTCCTATATGTTAGTTATATTCATTATAAGGGCAGGGAACATGGAAATTTAGAAGCAAACATCAGCCCAACAAATGAAAAACCCTTCACCAATATAATTCCTAACCAACCCACTATGCTAATAATTTCTAACTCCCCAAAAGAATTTGCCTTTTGTAGGTCTAAAACATCTCATGCCTCTCAGATTGGGAGGCTGTAAACAATCACATGTGGCCGGACAAACCTATACAGGCGGGCTAGATAACCTTCAGAGGAGTCAAGCTGAAACACTCATCACGCCCAGGAATTTTTATTGCCTTGGAGCTGCACGTCTACTTCTTCTCCAAGAGAAACGGTTATGGGGGAGAGCCCCCGTAAAGTCAGAGGTGTAGGCGAGAGTATAAAACAGACTCTGGTTTTGGGGTAGATGCTCGGGAACAGGGGGTTTCCTGAGGCTTGATCACGCCTTTGCGTATGCCAAGCCTCCTTCCTCATGACCTTTGCCATGGGCGGAGTTCCTCACGCTGGCCCCCAACAGTGAGTGATCACACCATCATGATTATCTTGGTCTTGAAGATCTTTTTTGTACAGTTCTGCGTATTCTTGCCAGTATTCTTCTCAGTATGAGTTAGTTATCATAGTTTTCAAACACACTATGCCAGTATACATACTAGCTATGATGCTTTTGTTGTTTAAATAAATAGTATGTGCACTGATTAAATATAGGTACCAAAACATTTTATTTCTGTGAAAATTTGGTTTAAAGTTCTCAAAAAGCTTGGATAGCAAAAGTTGCTGAATAAAAATGCAATCATATTATATGTGGGTGAGGCAATGCAGAAAATTTAAGGAAACCTAATAAAAACCTAGAAGTTTTCTTTTCAAGTGTCTTCAATATTATGTTCTTCTCTAAAGGACTGAACTGGAAATTACGTACTGAATTCTATATATGATTTATAGTCAATAGATCTATCCTCTATGAAAAAATTTTAACTCTACTTAAAAATACTGTAAATTAATGTGTCAAAAATAAAATATTTACCATGGGCCTGTAAAGCATGCTTCTCTGCTTTAGCTAACTTTTTTGATTATTCAAAGACATACCAGTCCCCAAAGCTTTTATTTTATTTGTAGCAACATCAGAAGGGTATTGGGAAGAAAATAAACTGGAGGAATTTCTTTACGAAGACAGAAATAAGATGAAAAATTTATCTAATCTGGAAACGAAATTTTTTTCTTATATCATTTCAATGTTCAGTGATGTAAATGGAGAAATGAAAGGCTGTCAGCAATGCATTTTTTGTGACAGAGTGTGCTTGAGGTTTTTTAGTCTTAGTTTGAAATTGTGTGATGTGGGACCAGGCAATATGAACTCAGAAGAGAATAAATCACTCCAAGCCCTTGGGAATCAAGACAAAAGAGCATGTCAGAGTGTTGGGGAGGGTCTGTGGCTTAGGAAAGACAGGGTGAGAATCCAGGGAGCTGTCCTCTTTACACAAGCACTGCACTGCGGGTGCTGGCTCAGTGCTACAGGTTAGCTTTTGCGGGACTTTTGGACAATGTCCTTATGGTTATTTATTACCTTAAAAACAATCTACAATGAATTTAATCTTGAGGAGAATATCATCTTTAGGAGATTTCATCAGTTTTTTTTTTTTTTAATTAGAAAAGAAACTACTCAATTTCATTTTTTTTTTAAGGTAGGACTGAAATCTATACAAGCAAAACAAATTTGATTTTGTTGTAACAAGTTGCCATGCATGAGACCACTAATTTCAGAGATTTGCTTCTTTTATCTGTAAAATAACTAGAATCTACAGATATCAAATATGTGCTAAGTCACTTCAGTCGTGTCCAAATTTGCGACCCACGGACTATAGCTCACCAGGCTCCTCTGCCCGTGGAATTTTCCAGGCTAGAGTGGGTTGCCATGCCTACCTCCAGGGGATCTTCCCAACCCAGGGACTGAACCCCTGTCTCTTTTGTCTCCTTTTGGGTTCTTTATCACTAGTGCCACCTGGGAAGCCCAAGATATAGAACAATAATATTTCTAAAATCACTGGACCAGTTCAACCACTTCATTTCTACATGAAAATAAGACCTGTTATGAGAACCATGACATGCTTTCCCTAAGTAGAAAATAATTCAATACTTTTGAACTTGCAAACACAGATGTTGATTAATCCTTCAATAGAGCCTGTTCTAATGACTATATTACTCAGCTGGATGAAAGCTGAGGGGATGAGGAGAAGGCAGGATAGACAATCTCTACTTTTGATTCTTTTTGTCCCAAGTAAACTATCCAAATTTGTGGAGACTGAAACATTTCTTGGGATCATGTGACCAGGGTTGCAGTTTATTATATTTCTGGAGCTATTTTTATTTAATTTTATGACCTCCACATCAAAACACAACAATATGCTATACAAGATGAAGTATCAGCAAGGATGAAGAGAAACTAAGACTCTAATTTGCTGCTAGTGGGAATTACGTTGGAACAACTACTAATAAAAATAAAACTGAAGATATAATATGCCCTTTAATCCGGCATTCACATTCCTAGGTACAGATTCTAGGGAAACTTTCCCATGTGCTATTGCAACATTTACATATTCACACATATACACAAAAATGTAATTAACTAAAAAATCTAGTATAAAGAGAATGGGTAAACAAATTCTGATCTGGTCACACAAGGGGACCCTCTCTTGTAGCTAAAATGATTGTACTAGAAGTTGAAATAGAGTATTTACAGCATGAATCATTTTTAAGAAGACTGAAGACATGCACATATACATATATGTAAATATAGTTTGCTTGCACACATATATATTATATGTATGTTACATAGAAATATGTTTATTTTAAATATCTTCCCAACCCAGGGATTGAACCTGCATCTCCTGTGTCCCCTGCACTACAGGCATATTCTTTACCCACTGAGCCATTAGGGAAGTCAATTTAAATATATAATATATATTATATAAATATTTATATACTTATATGTAAGCATAAATTTACATAGAAATAAGAAAACACCACACTTTAGGATAATGATTATTTCAATAGAAGGAGGAAAAAGAAAGGATTCAGGAATGGGTACACATGAGTTTAAACTGTATCTACAGTATAACATTGTTTTAAAAGTATAAAAGAAATACTAAAATAAAGTTGGCATCTTATATGATTTAGCAAAAGTTTGTAATAGTTTCTTGTATTTTTACTATTCTATTTCTTTACTTTTATCTATACTTGAAATATAACTTGATGCTTGAACAATGTGGGGGTTGGGGCACTGCCCTTCCGCACCATTGAAAAACCACATTTAATTCATTGTTAGTCCTGCCTATAAGAGTTTCTCTCTACCTGAGATTCTGCATTCTCAGATTCAGTCAATCAGACCTCATAGTACTGTAGTATTCATTACTAAAAAAAACCTAGGTATAGGTGGACTCACATAGTTTAAATTCTTGCTGCTCACGGATTAGCCTTGTTTCATAATTATAAAATACACTCACTGCCTATTTTTCCTGAGTTGAAGATTTGGCAAACATTAATACCTAAAGCTGCACAGAAACAATTAAACAAACTAAATGACCAAGAGTCATTGTGTCAAGTACCCTTTTTCCTGAGCCTATATGATTCTACTACAGGAAGTAAGCTGCATACTACAACATTGTCTTTAATGGCCCATTAAAGTTTTTACATTTTCATCAGTATCAAGTATACTTCTGATATTGACTGCTTGCTGAATCTTTACATGATTGGAAGATATTCCAGAGTCAGTGCAAAGAAATTAGAGGTCTTTGTGTGGAGACAAAAATAAATGGAAGTTTTTCATTCACAATTTCCCTTGTTGTGAGGTAGGTATCTCCAAGAATACCAAAACATAAAATTTCCAATTTGGCAGCTAGAAAAAGTGAAAGTGGTAAAACTAGTCTGTAAGTCTCTTCCCACTGCTTCTTTCAAAAGAACAGAGAGAAGTCACCGACCAATTAACTGTTTTCTCAAGGTCTACTGTGAATATCTCAGGTTGTTTGGGTCATTTAGATTAGGACTAGGAGAAAATTAAACTCATTTTAGGGAGACTTTAATCTGCTATAGAGGAACATAAGGACTAAATGACATATCCCAAGCATTGGTTGTTTTCCTCCTCATTTTCTCTAATACTATTTCTTTTTCATTTGGGAAAATTTTAATATCCACATTTCAATTAAAGTTTTATACTCCCTGCACTAATCTAAATTGAGAGAATCTTGAGTATGCTACTGACCATTTTACCTAATGTGGAATAGGCTTATTTACATTTCTTCTATCTCTGCCTCAAATGTAACTAAAATTCACAAAGGGAGAGATATAAGTGTCTCCATAACTTTATTCCTCATATACATAATTTTTACATAATTCCTAAGATTATGTCACAAGAACAAAATCATTTTTAAAGCCCTGAACATTCTGCTTTAATAGCTCAGGGGGAAGCATGTTTTCCAAAGTATCAGTGTAGAGGAGTTGATGATAAATTACATAAAGGGAATAAAACTGGTTTCAGAGATGAGATGAATAACAAGCCTTCACCTCCCAGATGTAACACCTGTCTTCTGCATAAGCTGATGGGCAAGAACTGTGTCTATTTAAATGACAGGCTTGACCGACGCTCAGGTCTTTGGGACTCTACATCCAGTCTTAGTCTTTCTGAGGTTATAATGTCTCCTTGCTGGATCAAAAGAAGCTGAACTCAGCTGTGTGGGGGCAGCTCTCCTGAGCATTTCTCCTTTTTGACATAGAGACTTTGATTCAAGGAGGAAAAAAATGGTACCGTGCACAGGCTTAAGTCAGTTTTTGAACTTTAGCTCTATTTTTCACAAGGCTAAATTTCTCGCAAAGTCTGAGGCACAAAGCTGACTACTCCTTTTCTGCTGGATTGTGCTTTCAGGCTTATTCCCAATTCCCTGGAGTGCACCACTAACAGTAAAGCAACATTGAGGATTCCAGATAAGTACCAGTTTCCCTGTCATTTGAGTCATTGCTATTACTAAATCTATAAAACTAAAACTTTGTACAAGTGTCTAAATTGTTGTTTTTGTTAGTACTTACAAAAAAGTTAATGCTGCCTTGACCACAGCAGTCAAAATGTGTGTTACTAAGTAGAGTGAAGATCAAAGAAATCAACTGAACACCTAAGAGCTCTCACTATGTGTTGCATCACTCAATTGCCATGCAAATACTGCAAACTGTTATTATCTTTTTATGCAGAGTCCTGTTAAATAACATGGCTAGGGCACACACTTTGTAATATAAAATGCTGATTAAGCATCCAATGATTTCCAACTATAAAACATTAACTTTTCCATTCTGTTATCCTTTGTGCAGCATTTGGGTATTAATGATTGAGAGAAAAAGCAAAAACATTACGCTCCTTTTTATACATCAATAAAATACGCAATACGCTTACCAATGTGCTAAACTTAAGGTGATTTTTAAGACAGCATTCCATTCTCTCTCAAGAAGGCTTACAATCTAGTTCAAATAAACAAAGTATAGTATTGGTCACAGACTTACTTTGGAATTGAAAACAACTCTAAAAGTTAAGTTGATTAAAAACTGTGGATCTTTGAACAAAGTGTAAAGCAATCAAAGCACCGAGAATTTGGAGAGCTGAGAGCCTAGGTTCCTGAAAAAAGCCAGCCTCAGAGAAATGAGACAATATTCGATGTGCAATTTTCCCTCAAGGTATTCGGCAATTCCCAGCTGTGCATATGCAGTATGCAAGGCCAAGATCAGGCAGAAAGCAGCTGCAACAGGGCTATAAAAATAAGCAGAGGTTTCTGTAATTTCACAGTTCTTAGAAGACAAATAGTGTAATTCAAGGTTCACCAAGGAGGAGGGGAATTGACTACAACCCTGGTTGTCTATTAAGATACCTGAAAGATTCCGCCATAGGAATAAAGAGAGTCCTCTCTCTGTAGCTGACAGAATAAGCAGCAAAGGATACATTAAAAAGATGTCTTATGACCATAATAAAATTAATCAAGAAATAAATGGCAAACAGATAGCTAGATCATCTTAAATGAATAAAATGTAAATATCATCTGGGCCAAAGAAAAATATAAATTGATACTTAGAAAATATTTGGAAAATATAACATATTTCCATTGATAAAATGTGGTGTGTATGTAACCTTAACTACATACATTTTTTAAAGGAGCAAGGTTGAAAATCAATTATCTAAACATCCACCTCAAGGAGCAGAAAAACAGTTTTAAAAGAGCAGAAATCAATGAAACAAAAGCAAGACATATAAAATGAAAAAAATTAACAAATGCAAGAATTAGTTACTAAAAGTGAGTAAAAGAAATAAGTTCCTAACAAACTGATGAAGCAGAAAGAGAGAGAACACAAATTACCAAAATCAAGAATGAAAGAGGACATATTACTAGGTTCTACAAAAATTAAAATGGGATGCCAACAAGCACATGAAAAGATGCTCAATATCTATAACCACCAGAGAAATGTGCATCAAAACCACAGTGAGATATCACCTCAGACCTGTCAGAATGGCTACCATCAAAAAAAAAAAACACAAATAACAAATGCTGACAAGGATAT
This sequence comes from Oryx dammah, assembly GCF_014754425.2. NCBI lineage: Eukaryota > Metazoa > Chordata > Mammalia > Artiodactyla > Bovidae > Oryx > Oryx dammah. The sequence goes on from NW_024070186.1 coordinate 66,298,774, forward strand.
GGAGAAAAGAAAACCCTCATACACTGTTGATAGGAATGTAAATTGGTGCAGCCACAATAGAAGACAGTATGGAGGTTTCACTAAAGCTAAAAATATGACCTAGAAATTCCACTTCTAAGCATATATCCAAAAACAAAAATCAAAAGCACTAATTCAAAAAGATATATGTGCCCAGAATTCTTAGAATTATTTTCAAAATAGCTAAGACGTGGAAGCAACCTAGGTGTCCATCAACAAATGAACAGATAAAGAAGACACACACAATGGAATACTATTCAGCTATAAATGAAGATCAAAATTTTGCCATTAGTAGGAACATGGGTGGACTTAGAGGACATTATGCTTAGTGAAATAAGTCAGACAATTACTGTTTGCTTCCACTTGTATGTGGAATCTTAAAAAAAAAAAAAAAAAACTAGTGAATGTGTAACAAAAAAGAAGCAGACTCACATAGAGAACAAACTACAGGTTACCTATGGGGAGAAGGAAGGAGGGGAAATCTAGGGATGGGGCAGGAGGAAATACAAACTATTCAGTTTAAGAGAGGCTCAAGGATGCATTGTATACTATAGGGAATATAGTCAATATTTTGTAATAACTATAAATGGAGAGTAACCTTCAAAATTATATAAATGTTAAAATTTCAAATAAAAATAAATATTACATGGGTAATATGTAGATATGGCAAGATTCATAAAACTGGAAGTTAATGTCTCTCTTCACTAGGGTAAAGAACATGATGGATTTCCAAGTCAAAGATTTCTTAAGGAAAATGCCAAGCTTCCATGATGCCTGTGAATGTGATGATTAAAAGGGTAGGAGAGATAAATAATAAATCACTTTACCTCAAAAAGTATAAAATGGTAATAAAATATATTTTAATAACTGTCAAAAAGAATGATATTTAAATTATTTAATTATTAAGTGGACAAAGTTCAAGGAGAAATAGAAAATCTGATTAGGTCTATGCTGCTGCTGCTGCTGCTGCTGCTGCTAAGTCACTTCAGTCGTGTCCAACTCTGTGCAACCCCATAGACGGCAGCCCACCAGGCTCCCCCGTCCCTGGGATTCTCCAGGCAAGAACACTGGAGTGGGTTGCCATTTCCTTCTCCAATGCATGATAGTGAAAGGTGAAAGTGAAGTCGTTCAGTTGTGTCCGACTCTTCGAAATCCTATGGACTGCAGCCTACCAGGCTCCTCCATCCATAGGATTTTCCAGGCAAGAGTACTGGCGTGGAGTGCCATTGCCTTCTCTAGATTAGGTCTATATCTTATAATAAAATTTAATCTGTATTTTAACAATTTATTACAAAGATAACCGCAGGTCATTATAACATTACTAGTAAATTCGTTGACTTTTTAAGGAAATAAGAACAATTTAATACAAATCTAGAAATTTAAAAAAGATAAAACATTTCCAATTAATTCTAGGAGGCCATCTTAACCTTAATGTATAAAGATGAGAAGAATAGAAAAGAAAAGAAAATCACAGAACAATGACAAATACTGATGCAAAATTGCTAACTGAATATAACAAATTAAGTTCCAATTTACACTCTTGAGGAAATTTCCCTCTATAACTATTAACAGCTTACTGAAAGATTTTATTAATACCAGCAAAGTAAGTTGGACCTCAAATGTTTCTTTCTTTTTGCATCTATTGAGATGGTCATAAAAATTTTCATCTTTAGTCTACATGGTAGATTATGGCACCCCACTCCAGTACTCTTGCCTGGAAAATCCCATGGACGGAGAAGCCTGGTAGGCTACAGTCCATGGGGTTGCAAAGAGTCAGACACGACTGAATGACTTCACTTTCACTTAACATGGTAGATTACATTTATTGACTTGTGAATGTAAAAGTAATGTTATATTTCTGGGATAAAGCACATTCAGTTATGATGTATTATCCTTTTTTATATTGTTGATTCTATTTGTTAAGAAGCTTTGCATCTATGTGTTTGCAGACAATTCTCCATGAGTTTTTCTATACATCTTCTGAGTTCCTCTCTGCAGCTTTCTTCCTTCATGTACTTTACCTTGTGATTTCTAAAGCATCTGCCTGCAATGCGGGAGACCTAGGTTCAATCCCTGGGTCGGGAAGATCCCCTGGAGGAGGAAATGGCAACCCACTCCAGTATTCTTGCCTGGAGAATCCCATGGACAGAGGAGCCTGGTGGGCTACAGTCCACAGGGTCGCAAAGAGTCAGACACAAATGAGTGACTCCACTTTCACTTTCACTTAGCTTCCTTAGATTTCTAGCTCTGCCTCTTTATTCTGGGACTATCATCAGGTTTTTCCTGGATTCCCCCATCCTTTTGTAGAAACCTGGAAACTCTCCAGACATTCTGCTGGGGCAAGCATATTGTGGGGATGGGTCAATGTCTTTTACTGACTGATGATCAATGTTTTGAGAGGCATTGTTTTGTATATTTTGTCTTTTTTCTTATTTTAGTTGTTTCAGTTGGGAGAATAACTCCAATTTCTACCATCTATATTGTACTGAAGTAGAATTAGACTTTTATTCCATATTTAATCTTATTTTTCAAATAAATCTCCCAAGCTTCCTCTCTCAGCTAAAGACTCCACCATCCACACAGTTGCTCATACCAGAAACTTGGTGTTGTCCTTGGTTCTTCCTCTTTGTCTATTTGTATAATCAAAGTCAGTCTTACCAAGTCTTCTCCGAAATATATCAGTAGGGCTTCTCTGGTGGTCCAGGGGTTAAGAATCCACTTGCCAATGCAGGGGTCATGGGTTTGATCCCTGGTCTGGGAAGATCCCACATGCTGAGAGGCAACTAAGCATGCAAGCTGCAAGTACTGAGACCGCATGCCACAACTACTGAAGCTTGCAAGCTTAGAAAACCCACTCTGCAACAAGAGCAGCCACCACAATGAGAAGACTGAGCACTGAAGTACAGAGGAGCCCTCATTCACCGCAACTGGAGAAAGCCCACACACAGCAACAAAGACCCAGAGCAGCCATAAGGAAATAAGCAAAAATACACCAACAATATATTGACTTTTGCCATTAATACTACCACTGCCTCTAGGTCAAGTCACATGTACGTATGTGAATTTGCATAATATGACCTCTGAAAGGCATCAGTTTTCCAGAATGCATAATGGAACTATGATAGTTTCAGAGAAGCTTCTTAAATCAAAGGTAAATGTAGGAGGTTCTATATTAACGCTGGTCTATATGACAATAAAAACAAACTTCATAAGAATAGGAAAAAAAGGAACCTAAATTTTGATAGAAAGGGGAAAGAGGAAAATCGACCATACCTTCTTCTCAATGTATTACTGTAATCTGAACAGAACTATTTGTAAGAATCTAGCTATCAAGAATATTAGTTCAAAAATATTCCCTACCATTCCATCCTCAGTCCTACTCATTGAGAAGAGAACAGCCTAAGAAATAGGGGCAAAAATGCTCCTTAACATCTAGGTACAGAGAAATCATTCTGCTACACATAGAATCATTGCTCATAGCTGAAAGTTCATAGGCATCTGCAAATTACTTAGTATGCTATTCATTCATTCAATTCAATTAATTCATTCATAGAGTATCTTTTGGCACCTACTATGTTCCAGGATCTTGAGTTCTGGGGTTATGATTATGAATAAGATACAGTCACTGTTCTCAAGTAGTTTATCTTCTAATAAATAAAATATATTTATGAACACAGAAACAAGAAACCACCTTTGGAAAGCTTATTTTGTAAGGGATAATACATCTTTTCTTTTACTTCATACACAATCTCAAACTTTAAGATTGAAGGTTCAGAACATGAACAGGTATTTCCACCAAGATCATGTTCTACTACAAAAGAACTCTAAGAATGGCATTTTAGCCACTTACACAATCAAAATGGTTCAGATATCACTTATTATTTCTTCATATATCTTGTATTTGGGCCTGTGAGTGCTTGTTCTGCTGGAGATAGCAGCTTTTCTCTTTTCATGTTATGTTTAGGAAACAGGGGCCTCCCAGGTAGCACTAGTGGTAAAGAAGCCACCTGCAATGCAGGGGACAAAATAGATGCAAGTTCAGTCCATTGATCAGGAAGATCCCCTGGAGAAGGGCACGGCAACCCACTCCACTATTCTTGCCTGGAGAATCCCCATGGACAGAGGAGTCTGGTGGCTAAAGTCCAACGGTGACAAAGAGTTGAACATAACTGAAGCAACTGAGCACACAGGCATGCACCACATAGGAACATGTAATAACCCACTTTGTTCATTTTGTGTGAAAGTATTTAATGTAGATATGTCCTAAAGAAAACTAAATTTTAATATATTCTGGGTGTTTATATGCTGTTTGGTAATTTTAACTTTCTAAACTGGTAGATATCTTCATGATAATATCCACTAAAAATATCAGAGTACCCACATCAGGCCTTATGCTAAAGATTCAGCCTGCAATATCAGTTCAAATCAGCTCAGTTCAATCGCTCAGTCATGTCTGACTCTGCAACTCCATGGACTGCAGCACTCCAGGATTCCCTGTCCATCACCAACTCCTAGTGCTTACTCAAACTCATGTCCATCGAGTCAGTGATACCATCCAACCATCTCATCCTCTGTCTTCCCCTTCTCCTCCTTCTCCTGCCTTCAATCCTTCCTAGCATCAGGATTTTTTTCCAATGAGTCAGTTCTCTGCATCAAGTGGCCAAAGTATCGGAGCTTCAGCTTTCAACATCAGTCCTTCCAGTGAATATTCAGGACTAATTTCCTTTAGGATGGACTGATTGGATCTCCTTGCAGTCCAAGGAACTCTCAAGAGTCTTCTTCAACACCACAGTTCAAAAGCATCAATTCTTTGGCACTCAGCTTTCTTTACTGTCCAAATCTCATACCCATACATGACTACTGGAAAAGCCATAGCTTTCACTAGGGGAAACTTTGTTGGTAAAGTAATGTCTCTGCTTTTTAGTATGCTGTCTAGGTTTGTCATAGCTTTTCTTCCAAGGAGCAAGCATCTTTTTATTTCAGTATCAACTATGACTGTATTTAATGACTTCTTTATTTAAGACACAAATTCTGGAGGCAGGCTGTTTGGCATTGTACAAGCTGAAAAAAATGTCAAAAAGAGACATAGTTCTTTCTGTCTTTTTATTCCAGTTTAGATTTTGGTTTTTATTCATGGGATGTTAAGATAGCCTCTGTAATTCTATTGATAAAAATCATTTTTTATTACCCAGCCATAAAAAAGAATGAAATATGCCATTTTCAGCAACAAGGATGGACCTAGAACTATTATACAAAGTGAAGTAAGTCAGAAGAGAAAGACAAATTCAATATGATATCACTTACATGTGAAATCTAATTATGACACAAATGAACATATCTACAAAACAGAAACAGACTCACAAACATAGCGAACAGACTTATATTTGCCAAGGGGAAGGAAGGTGGGAGAGGGGTGGATTGGGAGTTTGGGATAAGAATCATGGAGTAGGGCAAAGGAGATGCCAGGTGAATGTGTGAATTATATATAGTTTCTTGGCAACCTTACCTTACCCAGTATCTTTCTCTTGCATCACTGGCTAAACTGGAGTCACATAGCCACTCATACTTGTAAAAGGAGCAAGAGAGCCAGACAGTATCCCTCACTGGATCCTTATACAAACTTGGTGATGTGGATTTTCAGGTGTTATAATATTGTTTTCATTATTTTCTGATCTTACAAAGACCAAAATCAAGAAGAATGCCTTAATTATTAAATTTTTAGTTGTGTATGTGGCCGGGAGTCAAAGAATGGAAGCAGGTAAGGCTAACTGATCACAAGAACCATGAAGGATTTCTTCCATTTTTTTTGATTGAAAGATAACTGCCTTACCGTGTTGTTTTGGTTTCTACCGTACTACAATGCAAATCAGTCATAATTATATATACATTTCCTCTCTCTTGATCCTCCTTCCCATAGTACCGACGAACTTATTTGCAGGGAAGGAATGGAGATGCAGACATAGAAAGTGGACTTGCGGACGCAGTATAGGAAGGAGAGAATAAAATGAATTGAAAAAATAGCACTGCCATATACACTATTATATGTAAAAAAGATACTAGTGGGAAACTGCTATATAACACAGGGAGTCCAGCCTGGAGCTCTGTGATGACCTAGAGGAGCTTCTTCTTGATTCTGCTTTAAGAAACAGACATGAGAGGAGCTCAATGAGGAATGAGGACTAAATGTCATGTGTGGTTCTGGATGGAGCATGGGACAGGAAGAGGTCTAAACAAAGTGTGAAATTTAACTGACACTAATGTTTTAGTGTTAGCTTGTTAGTTGTAACCAATATACCACATCAGTGTCAGATGTTAACAGTAGAGGAAACTGAGTATGGGTAAATGAGAACTATTAATTTTCCTGTAAATGAAAGTGGCTCTAAAAATTGTTTGTTTAAAAGAAAAAAAAAATCAGTCCAATACCTAAAATCATCTACTTGAACTCTTAGAAAAAAAAAAAATAGCATAACTGAAAGAGGTTATCAATGGTGAGTATTTATACACTTTTCAAACTTCAAATTTATATATATATACATACACATACACACATATATGAATGCACAAATTAGTCTCATATTGTATAACCAGGAAAAGACATTTAACATAGTAGAAAAGTCATTTAGTTGAACAGTGATTCCAATTAAATAGAAATTAAAGGCTTAAAAGCAATTACAAAGGATTTTATAGTCTTCACAAAGTCATGTGCTTTTTATTTAATTATGTGGATGCTTTGGTTTAACAAAAATAGATAATAAATTAGATTTAAGTATTCAAGGAAAGGCCAAGCCTCACCTGGCCTCCTGTTGTTAATTGTATATCTACCTCATGGCATAGTCTATTTAAAAGTGTATTAAAACATTTATTTTCATTAAATTAATATAAAGTGTTCTACAATTAATGTCTTGACACTTAGTGCCAATGTTGTAAGTAATACTCAAAATATGACTTTCTATATTAGACAGTGAAACAAAAGATGGGGGGAAAACTCAATTTTTGTACCATTTTGAAGTGCTTGAGAGTACTGCTTGGTACTGTCACTCACCAAATCTCCATTTTTCTCACCTATTAGACATAAACTCCTCCAGGAGATCTTCCTGACCCAAAGATCAAACCTGCATCTCTTATGCTTCCTGCATTGGCAGGTGGGTTCTTTACCACTAGTGCCATCTGGAAAGCCCATTAGACAGAGTACCTAAATAATCAGGTTGTAGTGAGAATGAATGAGTTAATACTGTAAAATGTCAGGCATATAGTTTTATCTTTGTGACAGGGCTTGACAACTGCACTTCTCTTTACAAGTTATCCAGATGACATATCTTCACTGTGTAGTGAAAGGGCCTTACTTCCATTAACACAGAAGAGAAAGCAAAGACTTACATCACTTAGCACATACAGAGGGAAGAGCCTAGAGCTCAATCCTTTAGGACAGAGTTGGCAGCAGGCATAAGCTCAGAGTCCTGCTGCAGGATTGGCATGTAATTATGACAGCCTTTTCCTTCCAAGAGTTTTAGATCTGAAAAAGCCTTATGCCTGGCAAAGACTGGAGAAGGACAGTCTCAAATCCAAGGAGAAGCAACTGAGTAGAATTAATAAGGAGAGAGTCCAATTCAGGTGGCTCAGTGGTAAAGAATCTGCCTGCCAGTGCAGGAGACAGGAGATGTGTGTTCAGTCCCTTAGTTGGGAAGATCTCCTGGAGTAGGAGTCAACCCACTGGAGTAGGAGGCAACCCACTCCAGTATTCTGGCCTAGAAAATTCCATGGACAGAGAAACCTGGTGGGCTAAAGTCCATGAGGTCACAAAGAGTCAGACGTGGCAGAGCACACACACATCAATAAGGAGAAAAGCCATCAGAAGTACCAAGTGCCCTAGTGGTTTCTTTGCAGATGATTCCAGCTTGGAACATCTGCTCTAAATTTTCTGCTTTGGTCCACATCTTAGTAGGCAATTTCAGTTCAGTTCAGTTCACTCACTAAGTCATGTCCAACTTTTTGTGAACCCATGAATCACAGCACAACAGGCCTCCCTGTCCATCACCAACTCCTGGAGTTCACTCAAACTCATGTCCAACGAATTGGTGATGCCATCCAGCCATCTCATCCTGTCATCCCCTCCTCCTCCTGCCCCCAATCCCTCCCAGCATCAGGGTCTTTTCCAATGAGTCAACTCTTCTCATGAGGTGGCCAAAATACTGGACTTTCAGCTTTACCATCATTCCTTCCAATGAACACCCAGGACTGATCTCCTTTAGGATGAACTGGTTGGATTTCCTTGCAGTCCAAGAGACTCTCAAGATTGTCTTCTCCAACATCACAGTTCAAAAGCATCAAATCTTTGGCGCTCAGCTTTCTTTACAGTCCAACTCTCACATCCATACATGAGCACTGGAAAAACCATAGTCCTGACTAGACAGACCTTCGTTGGCAAAGTAATGTCTCTGCTTTTGAATATGCTATCTAGGTTGGTCATAACTTTCCTTCCAAGGAGTAAGCGTCTTTTAATTTCATGGCTGCAATCACCATCTGCAGTGATTTTAGAGCCCCCCAAAATAAAGTCTCTCACTGTTTCCACTGTTTCCCCATCTATTTCCCATGAAGTAATGGGACCAGATGCCATGATCTTCATTTTCTGAATGTTGAGCTTTAAGCCAACTTTTTCACTCTCCTCTTTCACTCTCATCAAGAGGCTTTTTAGTTCCTCTTCACTTTCTGCCATAAGGGTGGTGTCATCTGCATATCTGAGGTTATGGATATTTCTCCCAGCAATCTTGATTCCAGCTTGGCAATTTAGATTTGCAAAAAGTAATCATCAGTTCAGTTCAGTTCAGTCGCTCAGTCATGTCCGACTCTTTGCGACCCTATGAATCACAGCACGCCACGCCTCCCTGTCCATCACCAACTCCCGGAGTTCACTCAGACTCGTGTCTATCGAGTCAGTGATGCTATCCAGCCATCTCATCCTCTGTCGTCCCCTTCTCCTCCTGCCCCCAATCCCTCCCAGCATCAGAGTCTTTTCCAATAAGTCAACTCTTCACATGAGGTGGCCAAAGTACTGGAGTTTCGGCTTTAGCATCATTCCTTCCAAAGAAATCCCAGGGTTGATCTCCTTCAGAATGGACTGGTTGGATCTCCTTGCAGTCCAAGGGACTCTCAAGAGTCTTCTCCAACACCACAGTTCAAAAGCATCAATTCTTCGGCGCTCAGCCTTCTTCACAGTCCAACTCTCACATCCATACATGACCACAGGAAAAACCATAGCCTTGACTAGATGGACCTTAGTTGGCAAAGTAATGTCTCTGCTTTTGAATATGCTAGCTAGGTTGGTCATAACTTTTCTTCCAAGGAGTAAGCATCTTTTAATTTCATGGCTGCAATCACCATCTGCAGTGATTTTGGAGCCCCCAAAAATAAAGTCTGACACTGTTTCCACTGTTTCCCCATCTCTAGCCAAATAGTCTGGCAGACTTATTGCTGTGAGACTAAGAGTATCTACCCATTATGTGGTCAGACACATGACTCCCAATGCTTTTTCACTGAATATCTATAATCTTAGGATCTTCAAAATCAGTTTTTTCATTTATTAAAAAAATAATAACTTCTATAAGATATGTTTGTCATAATGACAAAATAAAAGCGATAAGTGTAAGGAATATATCACATCCTTGGGCAATAAGCAAAATAGCTTTATTATTATAATGATCATCAGCAAACTATAGTAAAATCAGTAAAGCCTGGTGGAGAGGGGACAGACAGCAGAGATCCCTGGGAAGAGAATTTCAGGTATCTGAAGTCAAGAAAGGAGCAGCAACAGAAATATCATTTAGACTTAAGAATACAGAGGGTTGGTACTATCAGAGTGTATGGTTGGAGCCGAGAGAGGAAGCAGCTAGTACAAGTTATGTTTGGAAGGATAAGGTGAAGAGTCACACCATAAACTTCACTACATGACACACCACTGGGGTCATCATTTCAAATATCAGAGATTCTGTGATAGAAGGAGATATAACCAGAGCTAAATGCCTGAGTATGTGATAAAAATTAGCCTTTGATTTTTTTTTTTTAACTTTTGCTTGTGCAGTGTGCATCTTTATTCTCTAAAGTTTCATTTTGGTATGATGGAAATAATCCAAAGCTAGATGATGGTGATGTAAATATACTAAAAGCCATTGAATTATATACTTTAAAGGGGTGAAACTTTGATATGTAAATTAATTCTCAACAAAGTTGTAAAGATGTGGAATGGAAGACAATAACTTCCGGCTAAGCTATTGAGATTTCTGGGAAGCAATACAGAACAATGGAAAATGAGAACTTTATAATCTGAGAAACCAGGACATACATTTTAGACAGCCATTTATAGCTTAGTGACACTACCTCTGTGCCACTTAGGAGCTAAGAGACTTGATGGTGGAAAGTTACTTGACCATTCTCAGATTATTATTCTCATACAGTGAGGGATAATTCTCTTCTGGCAGGGCCATTGCAAGGATTGCAGGAGAAAACAAGTAAATATACCAGCCTATTATATCCATGATAAAGTGAAAGTGAAGTCACTCAGTCGTGTCCAACTCTTTGTGACCCCATGGACTGTAGCCTACCAGGCTCCTCTGTCCATGGGATTTTCCAGGCAATAGTACTGGAATGGATTGCCATTTCCTTCTCCAGGGGATCTTCCCGACCCAGGGATCGAATCCGTGTCTCCTGCATTGTAGACAGACGCTTTACCGTCTGAGCCACCAGGGAAGTCCATATCCATGATAGTCGCTCAGTAAATTGCAGCTATCATTTCAATTTTATTATTATTCGTCAAACAACAGCACTCTGATATATTAAAGTTAATGCAAAGCAGCATGATAAACTTTCATGGTTCTGAGTACATAAACATAAACCAGAGTAAGTCAGCTTTGGGTCAGGTCAGAGCTGGCAGTCTGACCCTAGGCCATGGTCTCTAAGTCCTGCCAACCAATAACAGTGCCTGTTACTCCTACTCAGACCCGCATATGCACAAACATTAAAAAAGAAGTCATTTCTTGAATATTTCAGCCAGAGGAATGTGACACTGGACAAAACCTTGTTATTCTCATTCCCTCTACTGCAAACTTGATATTTCTCACAGAAAATATACCTGACAGACTTGCTTTCCAGGTCAGCAGAGACTTCCGTACTATACAGATGCTGCTGCCTTGCATTATTTATTTCAGGAAGACGAGGCAAAGAAAAAGAAGCAAAATCCAGAAACTGAAGTTTCCCATGAAGAACAGAAGCTAGCCACTAAATTCACAGGGCCTACTTGGTACAGAAAAAAAAAATAAAAAGGCCAATTACCGCTGAAATTGAAGAACCTTTTGATACTAAAAAATGTCAAAAGAAAGCCTGAGATCTTGATTAATTGCTCTTTTTCCCTTTACTCTATAGGCCTGGCTTTTTATAATAAATATACAGAAATCACCATAATACAGCAAAAATATTTAAAATTGAATTTTAACTGCCCCTCAAAGCACATGCCAATATTTTAGCATGGCTCTGGTGATATTTTGAGAGACATTTGAACCATAGGTTATGAGTACCTCTTGCCTACCTATCATTTTCAAAGAGGTTCTCTACCCTAACCCACACAACCACCTAATAAAGAAGTTATTGTTATTACTGTTTTCACCCACTTTTTGTTAATGAGGAATCCAACTCAAATAGGAAAAGTAATGTATGTAAAGTCACACAGCTAATAAGTCACAGAGACAAGACTCCACAGCCAATATTTTGATTGGTGCTATTTTCCCAGTATAATCTCCAGAGTTATTGAGATTTCACATAACATGAGCACTGAATCTCAATATATGGGATTATAAAATTTAAACATGAGGGGAAATCTATGTTAAAATAATGGAATAAGCCTGAATATGTATTCTCACTTTCCCTAACTAAAAAAACATAACAAGCAAACAAAGGAATCTTTTTTTTTTTAATTACCTTGGCAGCTACCAAAAAAAGGAACATTGTCATTTCCCCTAAACTTCAAAATTCATAGTCAACTATGGAAAGGATAAGATTTTATATTATTTTATCCAACTAAGGAAAGAGAAGACTTTATAAGGGTTTACATAGAGGGGAAAGGAACACATCACATGGCAAAGTTCCTAAGAACTCTCAGTAAATCTCTCAGATATAAAGAAAGAAATTGCGTGAGTAGTGGCTTTCTTCCAATTCTGACTGAGGGCTGATGGAAACACTAGTTGTGGAAAGTAGATAAATGAGGAAAGTGAACCAAAGGTCTGAAGGTGAACCAGAGCAATAAACCTCTCTGATCATACAAGGGCCTGGAACAACTGGCTGAAATCTACACGTTCCACCATGGGAACGGAAGTTCCAGCTTCCCAACCAAAAGGAGTGAAATATCATAAAATATATTTTATAGACTTTCAGAAAAGTGTAGACCAAGGCAATCTGGGTACCTCTGCATCTGAGTTCCCCTCCTCCCCCTGACAATTCTCTAGGCTGCAGAAAAACGTAGAAAGCATAAGACAGGACCAGTCTTCAAACTTTTGTTGAAGGAGAAAAGACACAATTCTCAAAGACAGTGAGACACTACACCAGACTGAATAAAAGTCTTGCACAGAACCACCCAAGCAAAAACAAAATGACAGAATTGACATGGCAGCTAAACAAAGGCACTACGGTAAAAGGAAAAGGGAAATCTTTTGTATGATAAATGTCTAACCTAGAAAAAACGAAGCCGCATAGAAAAGAGAAATCACCATACTACAGAACAAATTTTGGGGAATATAACTAGTACCAACAGGAGCTTAAAGATGATTTTGTATCATGTTTAGAATAAAAGTTTTTAAAGGATATGAGGAGTTACAGATCAACTATGTATGTATGATATTGAGGATCCTATCTATTAAAAATTAACATTGAAAAATTATTATTCCAAACAAATAAACATGTCTGCAAATCAACTGATATCACAGAAGAGCTTGAGAAAATTTCAGTGAAAGCACGTAAAAACAAAGAGAATAAATTAACAGATGCAAGTTAATAGACATCAAGGACAAACAAGTACAAGCCAACATAGTAATAAATGGAACCCCAATTAAAATACATAATACCGATATAGGCTTCCCTCTTAAAGAGCATTTATAATGAAATTTGAATTTTGAAATATATGAGGCTTGTGGGATACTTGGTATAGGATATGCAACATCGAGATACATCCTGGTTAAGAATTTTGCAGACAGATGAAGAGTCCTCCATGTATTCAGGGAGAAAAAAACAAGTCACATACAAGGGTGAGAAATGATAGTTTGGTCTCAGACTTGCCTACTATAACATGGTTAAGTCTACAATGAGTAAAAGAAATTATTAACCAATGATATCACACTGAGCAGAGCCACTGTACAAATATAAAGGAAACAGGAAAGGCTCTAGAGAAGAGAGTACCCATAAGCCCTCCTTTGAAAAACCACTTGGAAATGAAACAGCCAAGAATGAGAAATGCTGGTATACACAAAATATGTTTAAATATAGCTATAATAGGAAGCTACTGTGAGGATATAGTTATAGAATGTTACTTTTATATACCTGGAACATGTAAAAATTATAACATAACAAAGAAAATTGGATCTAAGAAGAAAATAGAATTATAAAGATCTACCTTCCAGTACTTTTGCCTGGAAAATCCCATGGACAGAGGAACCTGGTAGGCTGCAGTCCATGGGGTCGCTAGAGTAGGACACAACTGAGCAGCTTCACTTTCACTTTTCACTTTTCTGCATTGGAGAAGGAAATGACAAGTCACTCCAGTGTTCTTGCCTGGAGAATCCCGGGGATGGGGGAGCCTGGTGGGCTGCCGTCTATGGGGTCCCACAGAGTTGGACACGACTGAAGTGACTTAGCAGCAGCAGCAGCACCTTTCATGAGAGAGTCAATTGATACAGAATTAAATTGAAACACAGTTTTGAAAACTTGATTCTAAACTTTCAATGTTCCATAATATTATTTTTTCATATCAGAAGAATCTTTGAAGCCAGGGTCCCCAACCCCCAGGCCACAGACAGGCACCAGTCCTCAGCATGTTAGGAACTGGGCTGCACAGCAGGAAGCGAGCAGCAGACAAATGCAGGAGGCTTCACGTTTGTTTACAGCTGAGCTCTCCACTTCTCTCACATCACCACCTGACTTTCACCTTCTGTCAGATCTGTGGTGGCACTAGATTCTCACAGGAGTGTGAACCGTATTGTGAACCGCTCATGTGAAAGATATAGGTTGTGCACTCAGTATGAGAATCATATACCTGGTGATCTGAGGTGGAGCTGAGGCTGTGATGCTAGCACCGGGGAGGGGCTGCAAACACAGATTATTATTAGCAAAGACATCTGACTGCACAGAGACCATAATAAATTTTCTGCTTGCAGACTCATATCAAACAAACTCAGGACCCCCACTGATTCTGCATTATGGTGAGTTGTATAATTACTTCATTATATATCACAATGTAATAACAATAGAAATAAAATGCATGGTAAGTGCAAAGTGCTTGAATCATCCTGGAACCACTCCTCCCTCATCCCTGGTCCATGGAAAAGCAGCCTTCCATGAAACTGGTGCCTGGTGCCAGGAAGGTTAGGGACCACTGTCTTAAGCAAGATCTCTTGCGAAGAAAAGTGTGTAAATTTCCGCAAGGACTCCATTTACATTGAGGACTTTCCTCTGTAATGTAGAATAATAAAATTAAGTGTCAATTAAAATTACATGGCTGTATTTAATAAAAGTGTTTTTTTATTAGTCTTTTCATTATATGTGTGTGTGTGTATGTGTGTGTGTGTGTGTGTGTATCAAAAGGTTTCTGAAACAATTAGAACAAATACCAACAAAGATTGTTTCTGAGTTCTAGGGATTTCTACTTTTTTCTCTTTCCTCATTCTCATAATGATCCTGCATCATGTTTACAAAAAAATAAGGTGATTTTCAGTAATTTTAAACAAATAAAACAAGATGGAAGAGCCCTGCAAATAAAGAATTTTAAATCCAATGCTTTTAAAAAGATTTTAGCACTTACACAGCAATGCCTGAGGAACAGAAGGGTTATCAAGACAAAAAGTGATCTGAATAAGTTAATTCAGAAGTTGTTTCTTAGAGATAAATACTAACAATTTCTCTGAGATAAATACTAACTGTTTACAAGTTGCTTCTTGGAGGTAAACACAATGTCTTATGGAAGAATTAGCCAAGATTGATAGAAGTGAAAATGTTCTGCAAAAATTGCAGGCAAAGTACAAAATATGTTCAATTTAAAAAATTAATACATTTATTTGGACCAATGGTCCTGTATTTAGAATAAGTAAGAAAAAGGAAGAGGAAGGAAAGAGAGATAGAAAAGGGAGAAGGGGCAGAAGGAAGAGGAGAAATGGAGGAACAGAGTGAAAAGGGAGAGAAGGAAAAGAAGAGAGGGATAAGATAAGCAAAACTTCTATTACGCCCTTATATGTTTTCCCATGTGTTAATTATAGCAAGATTATGCAACTAACACACATACATACACTTGATATATTTAAACACAAGGAGGGTAAAAAAAGACACAGAGGTTTACAGAGACTAAGTAGCATATCCAAGTGTGTGAGGCTAGTAAATATCACAACCATACCATCTTCCCAGAAAGTACTAGGGTATTTCTAGAATTGCTTCTAAACTGATATGAGACTTTAAAAACTAACCATATCCACCTACCCCATAATCCCTCCTTACGGATAGTTCAAACTAACAATTCCAAGAACTTAAAAAAGAAAGTAGGGGACTTCTCTGGTGGTCCAGTGGTTAAGAATCTGCCCACCAAGGCTGGGAACACAGGGAGGTCCGACATGCCTCCTTATTCCAGGGAGGTCCGACATGCCGACATGCCTCAGAATAACTACTGAAGCCCACACCTCTAGGGCCTGTGAGCCGCAACTGTGGAGGCCACATGCCCCAACTACCGAAGCTCGCACGCCTAAAGCCAGTGTTCCACAACAGGAGAAGCCACCGCGATGAGGAGCCTGCACACGGCAAGGAGGGCAGCCCCCCTCTGCAGTTAGAGAAAGCCTGTGCGCAGCAACGAAGACTCAGTCCCCTGTGAATAAACAATTAATAAAAGAAAAAAGCAGGACCCATTGACTGGGATTTGTGTACAAGGAAAAATAAAAAACAGAAATTGACTCCGATTGTCCATGTTTCATTTTCTCCCCGAGGTCACACGGAAAGCTACTTTCGTAATCCAGGTGTTCACTCCCCAGCATGAAGGAGCTGACCAACTGACTGACTGTCATGAGCCCAACCCAGCTGCTGCTGGGCCTTCACTTTTGCCTATTTTGCTAGTTCTTACATGGCATAATTGGACTCACACTGGGTCAGGAGACATCATCTATGCAACCAAAAGGTATAACCCTAACCCCTGGCCCGGGCCCAGATGCTTAATCTCCCCTGCCTACACCAACCAGATCTGCTTCAGTCTGTTCTGTGTTCTCCAAAGCTGTAGCTTCCTATCAGTGCACTCGGCAGTATAGATTAGTCTATGCTGTGATAATCTTTTAAAGAAGCACTCTCTGTATATTTCCTCTGGGTACTGGTGAGCGTTTCTGACCTCTCCCATCTTCGTTTTGCCAGACTGATGGCATCTTTCCCATCTGAAAAGTCACATCAGCAGTAACAGCAGACTGGAGGGCGGCACATCAACAGTTAAATGTTTCCACCAAGATGTGGCACATCTGAGCAAGTCCACTCAGCAGGCCTCATTTCAAGGATAATCTCCCAGAGCAGACCTAAGGATCAAGAATTAGAAGTAAGATCTTCTACAATCAAAATCATTAACTGATTTTTGCTTAAGTCCTAAAGAGAGGTGTGGGGGTATACTATTGTTCATTTTGCTATCTTCAGTAAAAAATAAAAAATATTGAATTGATATAGTTGAGTATTATTAAACTGTACAAAGTTATGTTTTACTTTCAGTATTAAACTAAAGCATGTGCTCTCTTGGGACAGAAATGAGTCATTTTTATGCCTTCCTCAAGCAAGTTTACCATAACTTTACTTAAGCTTTTTAGTACTGTTTTGAGTATATTTCTATAAATGTCAGTTACCAAAAATGAGTTTCAATGTAAGTGGTTTTAGCTTGTGTACAGCAATTCTGGCCTCAACACCAAAGAATAAAAAGGGCAGAAAGAACTCTGATGTTTCTGGAAATCATGGACTCTTTTCCTGGGGCATTTGTTCTATCTATATTCATAATAAAAGAAATTTAAAAAGTAAAAAAAGAAGATGAAATTGTAATGATAGTATGGTAACTTCCCTCTATATAAATACTGACATCTTGCTTCCTTTTTTATTGGTCTTTCACAAGTAACATCATCACAAATGGGAATTACTGAAACTGAAACGGCTGAAACAAAACAGGTAAGCACCAAGCACACACAGGTGAAAGGCAGCCACCTGCTTCGTGTGTGACTTTCCCTGCTGTTGTTCAGTTGTTAAGTCATGTCTTACGCTTTGCAACCCCATGGACTGCGTCGTGCCAGATTTCCCTGTCCCTCATTATCTCCCGAAGTTGGCTGAAACTCAAGTCCATTGAATCAGTGATGTTATCTGACCATCTCATCCTCTGTCACCCTTTTCTCCTCCTGCCCTCAATCCTCCCCAGCATCAGGAACTTTTTCAGTGAATCAGTTTATCACATCAGGTGGCCAAAGGATTCAGCATCAGCCCTGATTTCCTTTAGGATTGACTGGTTTGATATCCTGGCTGTCCAAGGGACTCTCAAGGGTCTTCTCCAGCACCACAATTTGAAAGCATCAATTCTTCAGTGCTCAGCCTTCTTTATGGTCCAACTCTCACATCTGTACATGACTACTGGAAAAACCACAGCTTTGACTATATGAACCTTTGTTGGCAAAGTGATATCTCTGTTTTTTAACATGCTGCTAGGTTTGTCATAGCTTTTCTTCCAAGGAGTAAGTGTCTTTTCATTTTGTGGCTGCAGTCACCATCCACAGTGATTTTGGAGCCCCCCCAAAATAAAATCTGTCACTATTTCCACATTTCCCCCCATCTATTTGCCATAAAGTGATTGGACTAGATACCATGATCTTAGATTTTTTAATGCTGAGTTTTTGTTTTGTTTTGTTTTTATTTTGCTTTACAATACTGTATTGATTTTGCCATACATTGACATGAATCCACCACAGGTGTACATGAGTTCCCAATTCTGAAACCCCCTCCCACCTCCCACCCCATATCATTTCTCTGGATCTTCCCTGTGCACCAGCCCCAAGCATCCTGTATCCTGTATCAAACATAGACTGGCGATTCACTTCTTACATGATAGTATACATGTTTCAAAGCCATTCTCCCAAATCATCCCACCCTCTCCCTCTCCCACAGAGTCCAAAAGTCCGTTCTATACATCTGTGTCTCTTTTGCTGTCTCACATATAGGATTATTATTACCATCTTTCTAAATTCCATATATATGTGTTAGTATACTGTATTGGTGTAATGCTGAGTTTTAAGCCAGCTTTTTTTGCTTTCTCTTGTAGCACAGCTCTTATCCATATAGTGGAAGGTTCTTGGGATAAGTGATAGTGACATAAAGGAAAACTGTGTCTTTTGAGCCCAATATTATTGTAGCTAAGGAACTTGGGCTAAGTGTACAGGAGAAACATCCAACACTGGCCAGGAAAACATCTCTTTCAACATACTTTATCCATGACAGCTGCTATGTTGGGTTATTTTATGTTCCACTTGACTGGGTCATAGTGTACCCAGATATTTGCTCAGCATTATTCTGGGTGACAGTGAAGACATTGGGGATGAGATTAACATTTACATAGGTAGACTGGGTAAAGCAGATTTCCCTCCCTAAAGTAGTGGCTCTCACACAATCAATTGAAGGCCTAAATGGAACAAAAAAAAAGCTAACCCTCCCACCAGAAAAGGGGAATGTCTCCTGCCTGCCTAAGTGGGATGTGAGTCTTTTCATGTCTTCATACCTGAGCTGAAATATTGGCTCCTCCTGGGTCTCAAGCCTGCTAACTTTTGAACTAGGACTTGCACCATCAGCTCACCTAGTTCTCAGGCCTCTGGACGTGGACACCAATTGATATCCTGGATCTCCATGTTGCCAACTGCAAATGCTGAGATTTCTCAAACTCCTTGATCATGTGATCTAATTCCTTATCATAAATCCCTTTCTATCTACATACATCATATTTTTCTGTTTCTCTAAAGAACCTTGACTAATAAGGCTGTTTGTCAATTGTTTTCTAATCAGCTAATGTTTCCAGGGTTTCCCAGGTGGTGCTAGTGGTAAAGAGCCTGACCTAATGCAGGAGACATAAGAGACTCGGGTTCATTCCCTGAGTCAGGAAGATTCCCTGGAGAAAGAAATGACACCCATTGCAGTATTGGAGAATCCCATGGACAGAGGAGACTGCTAGGCTACGGTCCATAGGGTGGCAGAGTCAGACATGACTGTAGCGACTTAGCACAAAGATTCCAGTGGCTGGATTATCTAACATAACAACAAAGTAAGACAGGACCCACTCATCATTGTTTAGACCAATGCTTCTCAAACATCCCTGTGCATATACATTCCTGGAGTTGTCAAAATGCAGATTCTGACTCGCAGGACTGAGGTGGGGCCTGAGACTCTGCATTTCTGACAAGATCCCAGGAGATGCCAACACCAGTGCTGCAGATGAATATACAAGCAGCAAAGATGCAGAGACTCTACCTCTGCCTCCAAACAAAGCAATCAGACTTCCACAGGCCTAGCAGCCTCTGCTGTATTTCCATCAGTCTTAGGCCTTTTCCTACATCAATGCAAAGCTGTAGTTAAAAGTATAATTTGAGGGTCATCTATGAGAGAAATGAATCTCCCTCACAGTAGTTGGCCTCTATTTTCACTATCAGTAAGCCACATATTGGTGCCTGTCTGTGCATGAAGAAGAAAAATAGAAATGCACAAAAACAAAAGCATTTCCCCTTGGGCAGAAGCAATCCACTGTTCCAAGTATTATTTTCTGGCTACATAACTGTGGCAGGAGGAACTTTGTCCTCCAAGTGGAACTAAGTCCATGCTGCAGCACTCTGCTTCCTTAGAACATTCCTCTATCAATGTATTCTCTTGACAAGTAACTGAGCTTGCTTGCCTATCTTGACATAACAGAGAAACATGCATTTCTGAGCTACTCTTCATGGTATCAAGCCTATTTATTGAGAAGAAAATTATGCCATATATTAAAATAGCACTTAGCCATGTGGAAAGAAAAGGCTTCATTTGTGACAGTTCAAACATGCTCTTCAATACTCATAATAGAGATTATAGAAAACAAAACACCAACTCCGTTTTCCGTTAAGTCTAAGGTTAAAAATTTCCAATAACTTGTCCTGACTTGACACAAGTGCTTGTTTAAGCAGTAAATGCTACCACATGTTTACCCAGTGGACATCAAGCTAATGAAACACAATAATATTCCACCACAAATAACAAGAGGCAGGTGCAACTTCTATGAGAAAAAAATATGTTCTGTTTTACCCAGACTTCTAAACAGTCAGCTTCATGATTGCAGGTAGCATCCCAGGTTAGAAGACCTGGCGTTTTATCAGATCCATAACCTATTCTGTGGACTGCCCAGGATTTTAAACTGCTTTGTGACAGAAAATATCATGCAGGTATGAAACAA
The DNA here is from genome assembly GCF_014754425.2 of Oryx dammah. Taxonomy (NCBI): domain Eukaryota; kingdom Metazoa; phylum Chordata; class Mammalia; order Artiodactyla; family Bovidae; genus Oryx; species Oryx dammah. The sequence goes on from NW_024070186.1 coordinate 66,319,496, forward strand.
GGGAGTTGAAAGGTACTTTCCCCCACTTTACATTACGAATTCCATCCAGTGAAACTGCTCACTGCTGCTCTTTCCTTTTAACATCACCCTGAGTTTCTCATTTCCTTGGCTGCATTGGTAGGTGTTTTGACATTTGACACTTGCAAAAGGGACAAAAAGGAAGAGTTTTCTATATAGACATTTCTGTGTTTTCCATTGCTGTGAGAGAAAGAATTCTTCTGGAAAATCAGATGCTCTGATTAGAGAATCTTCATGTGTGATTGTAAGACATTTAAATAGGTATACCACTAAATCTAGACTGTGTACAATGTAATATTCTTCAATGATCTAAAGGACTCCTAATGTTCAGGACAGATGTGTGGAAATATCGGTTAATAGCCTAGTCTAGCTGATTAAGTGCAACAGGACATTTTTACTGAGTGCCAAGGCAATAATGGTACCCAGTTGCTAGATTGCTAAGATAAAGTGAGTTATTGGCTCACATAGGTATTATCTAACATCTGGATCTGGTGTTTCTCATACATAGAAAAATCATCAGCCTAATGAGTTAAGGTTGCTTGACACCTTATATACTTGGGCTCGTGCATTTAGGAAAATTACCTCAAAGATCTGGAGAGTGTCTTCAGGGCATTTAAGTTTCCAGAGTCTTCAGTGGAACCAGAAAACGCATTTTCATCTAATGTAGTGAAGAAGTTTGGGTGCCATGAAGTGAGTAGTGCAAAATAGTTTAACCCCAGAATTACACTCCACCCTCAGTCCTCTGGGGTTTCCCTTGTAGTTCATTTGGTAAAGAATCTGCCTGCAGAGCAGGAGACCTGGGTTCAGTATTTGAGTCAGGAAAATCCCCTGTAGAAGAAAATGTCAAGCCACTCCAGTACTCTTTTAGGACTTTCCTGGTTGCTCAGCTGGTAAGGAATCTGCTTGCAATGCAGGAGACCCCGATTGGATTTCTGGGTTGGGAAGATCTGCTGTAGAAGGGATAGGCTACCCACGCCAATATTCCTGGGCTTCCCTGGTGGCTCAGCTGGTAAAGAATCCACCTGCAATGCGGGAGACCTGGGTTTGATCCATGGGTTGGGAAGATCCCCTGGAGAAGGGAATGGCTACCCAACCCAGTATTTTGGCCTGGAGAATCCCAGGGAATCGCTAAAAGTCAGACATGACTGAGCAACTTTCACTCATTCAGTCTTAAATTCTTATAGGACACTCACAAACACTAACCCACTCTCTCACCTGTCTCTCCCCTCCCCAGCATCCCTACTTTAACATGCAGTAAGCATTTCAGAAACAATATAATTGATTTCAAAAATCAGCTTTTTGTATCTATTTAATGAAAATAACATTTTACAGCAGTTTTCCCTAGTACCAATTTATGAGCTCATAAAAGTGAAGTGAACTAACACTACAGAGTGGCCACTAAGTGTCTCCATCAGGTAGACATTTTATATGCTTTACATGCGTGATCTCACTTAATCTCCACCAAAACTCTGTAGGTCAGTAGTTAATTCCACTTTCCAGAGAAGAAAATGGAGCCTCTGAGAGTACAAACATGTCCCTGATTATATAACTGGTTATCAATGGAGCAAAAATATGAACCCATATCCATAAAATTCTGATACTTATTTTTGTCCTACCATAGCCTCACATACATATGTCCTCACATACATATGACAAATTAACTAAAATAAAGTATAATTTAACTTTACCCTAAACAAGTTGCTTGGTTTACACTGCAATGAGCATAATTATTACCTATAAGCCTGCCATCCAGAGATAAAAATGGATAATATTGGGTGATTTTATAGAAATTTAAATTTTAGAAATTGAGGTTCATAATGTGTGTATCTTTTATAAACAGTATGTGCTGCTGCTGCTGCTAAGTTGCTTCAGTCATGTCCGACCCTGTGTGACCCCATAGACGGCACCCCACCAGGCTCCCCCGTCCCTGGGATTCTCCAGGCAAGAACACTGGAGTGGGTTGCCATTTCCTTCTCCAATGCAGGAAAGTGAAAAGTGAAGTTGCTCAGTCATGTCCAACTCTTAGTGACACCATGGACTGCAGCCCACCAGGCTCCTCCATCCATGGGATTTTCCCAGCAAAAGTACTGGAGTGGGGTGCCACTGCCTTCTCCAACAGTATGTGCACTTAGCAATATATCGTGACCATTTTCCATGTCATTAAATATGCTTCTAAAGATGATTTTCATGGTGACATGTTATCTATTTGTTTCCCATTGTTGAATACTCCTGTGTTTTGAAGTAAAATTATTCTTTAAAAATAAAAAGTAAGGCATCGTGAAGATTCTGATGCTGGAAAAGCTTAAAGGCAAAAGGAGAAGAAGGTGGCAGAGGGTGAGATGGTTAGATAGCATTACCGACTCAATGGACATGAATCTGAGCAAACTCCAGCAAATAATGTAGGACAGGAAAGCCCAGTGTGCTGCAGTTCACGAGGTCACAAAGAGTCATACAACTTAGTGACTGGATAACAATTGGAAATACAGAAAATTGAATCGTAGGTTTGCTATTTGCAAGCTCTGAAACCTTAAGAAAATCATTTAACCTTTCTTGTATAATTTTTATCTGTAAAATAAAAGAATACAAGTGAATAATATTTTGCATATGTATTAGAATCTATGATTATAAGAATAGTACATAAGTTATTCTAAGATACTCATGTCAAACTGAAGTACTATATACCGAAAGACACATGCCACCAGGGACTTTCTGGTGCCTTAAGGATTGATAAAGTTACCAGCCCTATTATCTCGACATCAATTAGAGAATTGTGCATGAGCTGATCACAGACACAGGGACACCTCTCCCTCACCTGGCTTTTAAAGATGCTTTACCAAAATGCTTATAGGAATTTAAGGGTTTGGGGCACAACTTACCCATTCTCTTTGCATGGTTCTGCAATAAATCATTCTTTGTTCCAAACTCTGATGTTTTGGTTAGTTTGGCCTTACTGTGCAATCTGGCACACAAACTTGCATTCAGTAACATTTCCATATGTATACCCTTGTGTTTCTCATGCATGAGTATCTACTAAGATTAAAATACTCCAGTAATGAAAATGCAAATGTGAATGACATATGACTTTTATCTTCAAGAAGTTCAAAATCTATTGGCCAAAACTGAAAAGATCTTAAACACAAAATGATAATTCTTCTAAGGGAATATTTCTCTCCTTTTTTCCTTCTTTGTGTTTTAGAACTAGCCCAACTCATAAGCTATTTGTCAGTTTCCCAGGATGATGCAGATACCAAGGCTAATATTTCAGCATTGATGATATGTTATGTTTCTGGAGAGATTTACAGTTCCTTCCCACAAACAATGCCCATTTGATCTCACAGCAGGCGTGAAAAGTAAGTAAGCAGCAGTCATCCACATTCAAGAGCAAGCCAGAGAAATGATGTAACTTCTTCAAGGTCACACAATTAGAAGATGAAAGTTAGGATTCAAACTATTTCAGATCAATTGGTGTAATGTTTTCATTCTTTCTTTTGATACATACCAATTCTTTGAAAATTTTGTTCAATTTTAGATTAGAATCAATAATTAGATCCAGTAGTTAGATTTAAGATTGATACAAAAAATAACCATGTACAGACCACATATTTCCCATATTCTACCTTTTACTAGGCTCAATTTTCCTAATCACTTTGAGAGCAGTAGAAAGATATAGCAGTACTGAAGAATGATCAGTTGAAGAAGAAAATTTATTTACAGAATTAGAAAAGGAAAATCAATAGGAAAATATCTTCCACATAGTAAAAAGCCTTATTTAGAAGAAGAAGTTAACAATTTGGACATAAATAATTGGAGGTGTTTTGGGTTATTTAACTTATATGCACAGTACATCATGAGAAATGCTAGGCTGGAAGAAGCACAGGCTGGAATCAAGATTGCCAGGAGAAATATCAGTAACCTCAGATATGCAGATGACACCACCCTTATGGCAGAAAGTGAAGAGGAACTAAAAAGCCTCTTGATGAAAGTGAAAGAGGAGAGTGAAAAAGTTGGCTTAAAGCTCAACATTCAGAAAATGAAGATCATGGCATCCAGTCCCATCACTTCATGGGAAATAGATGGGGAAACAGTGTCAGACTTTATTTTGGGGGGCTCCAAAATCACTGCAGATGGTGACTGCAGCCAGGAAATTAAAAGATGCTTACTCCTTGGAAGGAAAGTTATGACCAACCTAGAGAGCATATTCAAAAGCAGAGACATTACTTTGCCAACAAAGGTCCATCTAGTCAAGGCTATAGTTTTTCCAGCGATCATGTATGGATATGAGAGTTGGACTGTGAAGAAAGCTGAGCGCCGGAGAATCAATGCTTTTGAACTGTGGTATTGGAGAAGACTCTTGAGAGTCCCTTGGACTGCAAGGAGATCCAACCAGTCCATTCTGAAGGAGATCAGTCCTGGGTGTTCTTTGGAAGGAATGATGCTGAAGCTGAAACTCCAGTACTTTGGCCACCTTGTGTGAAGAGTTGACTCATTGGAAAAGACTGATGCTGGGAGGGATTGGGGGCAGGAGGAGAAGGGGACAACAGAGGATGAGATGGCTGGATGGCATCACCAATTCAATGGACATGAGTTTGAGTGAACTCCGGGAGTTGGTGATGGACAGGGAGGCCTGGCATGCTGCAATTCACGGGGTCACAAAGAGTCAGACATGACTGAGCGACTGAACTGAACTGAATTGAAAGGTTGTGCTGGAGTTACCATAGTAAGACATGGGAGAGGAGGCTAGGAGCTGTTAATAGGAATGAACTAAATGGAGAAAGCAGATGATCTAGGCTAAGTGAGTCAAAGATTTTCTTTCACCAGAACCCGGACTATACAGGACTCCCTCAGTGTTGCCATGCTTAAACACCCCCTCTGCGGTATAAACACATTACTTGAGAATGTGAAAGTGTTAGTCTCTCAGTTGTGTCCAACTCCTTGCGAATCCATGGACTGTAGCCCACCATGATCCTTTGTCCATGGGATTCTCCAGGCAAGAACACTGGAGTGGGCTGCCATTCCCTTCTCCAGGAGATCTTCCTGACCCAGGAATTCAACCTAGGTCTCCTGCATTGTAGGCAGATTCTTTACCATCAGATCCACCAAAAAGCTCAATATATATAATACTTAAACAATAAACAGAAGAGAGTAATGCTTAGCTCTGTCAGTTCCACTAAAAGATTAAGAAGAAATTTGTGCAAAGGAAAAAGGATGACATCATATGAATTTAAGGGATTTTTTTCTTTACTGTGCCAGCATGTTTGTTAAACTCCTACACACCACAAGTCAGCTGGATCTCCTACTGGCATTATCAGTTAACATATTAAACTCAGGATTTGGAGCATCCACACTGTCCTTTCTGCCTCTTCTACAGGATTTCACTGGGAAAAACCTCAGGGCTAGGACAAGTTTGGACAGCTTCAATGGTTTGTCATGGGTTATAAGAAACTGTAGCAGCAGCTCCCTGCAGGCATCAGATCTGAGGCCTGCAAGCACACGCAAAGGGTGAAAAGGGTTATAAAAGAAAGAGCTGACAAGGACACCCTAAGCTGAACGTCACTGCCATGCTGTAGAAACACATGCCAACTGCCTTTCCAGGCCACTTTTGTGTTTGTCTAGTGGTCCAGCATCTCTCTAATGGGAAGCATCACAGAGGTGTTTAAATTATCTACAGAAACTCCTGTGACATTGATTTTACTCTTTCTGTGAGCCAGAGTTCAGCAACAAAAACCTTTGCATGAGTCAGAAAAAATGCCAGAACTCAAAATGTCTCCTGGTCAATGCCTTATTTCCTTAGCACAGAGGGACAGCTTTGCCTTTGCCTATTACCAGATCTGTCCTTCAATTTGAAGCCATCTGTTTCACGAACTTCTGAGACTTGAGCCAAGGGAACTTTAAACCAAGAAACCATTTCACCAAATGTCAGTCAGTGTCTGGCATTTGGCTGAAATCTACAAGCTCAGAACATGAAGTTTTAGAAGGCTGAAGCCTCTTCTTGAATTTTACAAAGTGTAGTGTGTACATAAAAATTTATATTTATTTTATGTTTCTGGTTACAAAATGATTTGATGTTCATTATAAATAGTTTAAAATGTAAAGAACCAGAAAAAAAGTAAAAATGATTCCTGATCACCCCATACAGATATAACCACTATTATTGCATTGTTATATTTCCTTGTCTCCTTTTATATCTTGCTTGCTTCATACACTCAGCACCATATTTTTATACTGCAATGTATATCTGCTCCTCCTTATATATTCTCTGGGTCACTTAATAGTGAAATAAATATTAATCTATCATAAGGCAGTGCTTCATCAATTCTAAACTGACATACACATAGATTTTTTCCAGTTTTAAGTAAAATAGCTTAGAGAATGTCTTTGTTGGTGTAACATTGTGTGCATCTGATTTCTGCCTTAATTTTTTTCTAAAATCACTGCTATGATAATCATCAGTGCGTACGTATAAAATTCTGAATCATTTGCCATGTTGACTTTCTAAAGAGTCAGTACTCTCTCAAAGCAGTGTATGTAGCGAAGGAGTTCTATCTCATTCTATCCTGCCAAAGGAATAAATACTCCAGGTACCTGAAAAGTATACAAATGTTATTTTGAATTCCCATTCCTGAAATTAAACATATTTCTGTTTCTCCTTGTTTTAACCTGGTCTCTAAAAGTTGCTTTCTTGCAATGCAAAAAGAACTGAAGTTCTGTGATACTCTGTTCCTCAGTGTGCCCTAATCTCTGCCCACTGCCTGGCATTTCAGCACTTCTTAGGAAGGAAGCTTCCTGGTAGCTCAGCAGGAATGAATTCACCTGCAATGCAGGAGACACAGGAAACCAGGTTCAATCCCCTGGAGAAGGGAATGGCTATGCACTCCAGTATTCTTGCCTGGGAAATCCCATGGACAAAGGATCCTGGCAGGCTACAATTCATGGGGTTGCAAAGAACTGGACATGATTTAGCAACAGACTTTCTTTTCAGGAGGGAGAGGTACACGCATGCTAGTACTTGGTGACAATCTAATCACTTCAAAAGCACATACAACTGAATTTCTCAACATTTATACCTTCTTGTAGTTCTCAGTTGTTGCAGGTTTCCTAATTTTTAAAAAATCCTATGCATATCTTTTCATGTATACTACTTTTATTATTTTTATCCTTTTCATTTGTACTTTATTCCACCTTGCAGCCTACCAGTTTTGGTGGTTTTGTTTTGAGAAATCAATCAGTACCTTCTCCAGCCACCTTCTCTCCCCACTTTCTCCTCCAAATGCAAAGCAAAAAGCGAAGTCAGTTTCTCCTGAGACTTTGTCCTATTAGCACCCCTCATGTCCTCTGGAGACCGCTACTTCCCAGAGGAATCCTCTCTTCCAGACACCTACTAAAACCCAGGTGTGTGCTCCACTAGCCATGACTAATCCCCCAGTGTGAGATGATAAATCAGTGTATTCGCTGAATCACTCATGCTGTGATTCCTTTCACTTAAAGGTTTTAAGAGAAATTAAAGAAAAATAGCAGCTTTCAAAGATTCTAAAGAAATAAGGGTTTAAGGATACATAATGGGGGAAACATTTTGGGTCAGAGAGGCTTATTTTGGGCTCCCTTGGAACTTGCTTCCAATTGCTGTCTTTTGAAAGACTGCTATTTCGCCCTGAAATGTAAATTTGAATCCCAAGTACATCTTCAATTTTCTTAGGCCCTCAGTTCCACAATTACTTCCATTTTTACAAACACCATCTTCTTTCTACATGAATGGCCAGCATTTAGCTCTGCTTCTTCCAGTTGCTTTCAATTAGGGAGGAAGTTCACTGCCTGCTGAACCGGGCCTGCCCTATGAACTTTGCCATAAGCTCAAACTCAGAGCATTTTAAAACAAGAAGGAACTTTAATAGGACCAGATGAACCCCCAAGACCCAGGATACTGAGAAATTAGGCAATTTACAAGACAATGCAGGTGATTAATACCCTCCAGCACTCAAGCCAATGCTTCCTATTACAATTATATTATTTGCTGTGTTATTATTGAAAATGTCCTGTGAGATATATCCTAAAAGCTCAAGTGCATTTTCTTTCACCTCTATTAGTATAGCAGCCTCATGTTAACCTTTTCCTTTGTAACCAATTCTTCCTAAAAACTCATCCAGCTCCTGTGAAAAGGAATAGCTCCTAGGTCAAAATAAAAGTTACAAATACACAGGTGCAACCTCAGATGAGTCAAAAAGCAAGAGTGCTCCTGCCACAATCCTGCTCCTCAAAATTACATTTTCTCTTCATTGTGTGCTGTGCAACTGCTTTGAAGGGATGGGCTTCCAGGAACACAAATGATTCTTCATCTGAATCCACATTTATTCAGCTTAATGCACTTTATGCATATGCTAATCTTTGAAACATCATACCTCAAAGAGATGTGAGAATATATGTCTACTATTCTAAAATATATTCATTATACATATATATTTTAATAAAGAGCAAAAGTAGGAAAAGGCAGCAAAAATCTAATAGCTCAGTGGTATGGTATAAAGTACAATGGCACAGTTGTTTCTCCTTTTAGCAGAGAGAATAGAGTTGTTCAAAACCAAGAATAGCTTTCCTCTTGGGTTAGGATTTTTTTCTTCATATAATGCACAGGCTTTCAGTCTTGGCAGGTTTTCTTATGACTATAAATGAAGTACAGTCATTGTCTTTTATGAAAAATAATTCTTGTACTGTTTCACTAACCAAAGAAATAGCATCTTAAGCACCAGTATTGCATATGGAGGAAAGCTAAGCTGCTGAAGAGGAAAGGTCTTGTCACAGCAAGCCAAAGCATGAGATCTGTGCAGGTCTGATGCCCAGCTGCTGCTGCTGCTAAGTCACTTCAGTCGTGTCTGACTCTGTGCGACTCCATAGACAGCCCACCAGGCTCCCCCGTCCCTGGGATTCTCCAGGCAAGAACACTGGAGTGGGTTGCCATTTCCTTCTCCAATGCATGGAAGTGATTTTCCATGGGATTTTCCAGGCAAGAGTACTGGAGTGGGGTGCCACTGCCTTCTCCATCTGATGCCCAGACTCTCACCTAAATAAGAAAAAGAATGGGACTAGCTTGTTCTTCAGAATGTTGCAAGGCAGAGAGGGTGCTCCAGGTCTAAGAGAGACTGAAACGTAAATGACTTCCACTCCTCCAAGACATGGGAGGCTGTCTGGTTCTCACTTTCATGGCGTCTACCCTTTAGGAACTGAAGTTGGGACAATCGTGGTGTGACCTCACTGCGTCTTTCATGAAGAGATGATTGTGATGACTTTCTTTATAGGTCACTATATTTATACCCAGGTCAGTTCATTTAAATGTGTGGGATTCATTTGGGAAATTTAATTAACAAATTTGTAAATCAGTAATCTGATTATCTTTGCCTGACTTAGAATAAGTCTAAATGTGACATAGTATATGCATATCTTGAAGAGGGACTAATTTTTTTTAACCTTTGTTAAACTGAATTAGATTACTCAGAAAGTAAATTCTGTTTTTTTAATTTATCTATTTTTTTATTTTACTTTACAATTCTGTATTCTCAATGTACTGAACCTGGACAAACTGAACCCTATTTTACAAAATTACATCTTTTACACCACTGAGGAATGAATACATTAAGAAATATAATTACGTATATTAGAGTTGAGGCAAGTGGGAAGATTAAGCATTTTCAATTTACCAAGACTCGTTTAAAGACAGAGGCAGAAGGGATCAAGTTTAGTTCTCCATACCACAAAGATCACTAACACTGATAGACCTCTGAAGTTTATAAACTGGTTCACCTATATTATTTTGACTCTTCCAAATATCCTTAAGTTATTTGCAGAAGGCATTTTTATTTCAACTTTGAAACTATTAAAACTAAGGCCAGAGAGGTTCTGTGCCCTTCAGAAGTAAAGTCCACTGACACACAGTGATTTTAACTTACAGTTGAAGCTTATTGCTTCTACAGGCAATTCAAGTTTAAAAAAAAAAAATTATCCCATTTACAATTACTTCCCAAGTTGTCGCATCTTCATGTGTATGTATCTCCTTTATTTGATCTAAAATTCTTACTGAGCTGGGAATATGTCTTATTCATCTTCATATCTTCTGCTCCATAGCCTGATAACTTGCACATATTGGGGTTCAGGGCAGCCCACCACAAATTATATCACAGTGACATATTGATTATTTTGAATTAGAGTTTCATGGGAAATAGACATTGCAAGAAGGAAGCTCTAATCTTCCTCTGTTCCGAAGAAATCAGGAAATAAATCTCCCATGTGAAAGGTATCTTCCCTGTTTAAGGAGGTAAAGAGATAGCGTCATCACTAGAAACAGGGAATTCAGGACCAAGAAGGCTGTATAAACAAACATTGTTACTTCTTGACTAATTTACTATCCCTTGCCCAAATTCTGTTTGAATTCATCACTAATTAAGTACCCAAGCCCAACTTTCTGTATTGTCATCACAAATTTATTGTTTCTGCCTTAAAAAGCTGCCTGCTACAGTTATTTCTTAAGTCCCGTTTCCATTAAACCTCCGCATGCACAAATTAAATTTTTATTTTTTTTCTCCTGTTCATCTGTTTTGTGTCAACGTAATTATTAGACAACACAAAAGAATCAAAAAGATAAGGGGGAAATCCCACCCTTTCTGACACACACATTAGCCTATAGTTTGGACTATACTTTTAACAGATACTCGTATACTCATTTAATAATCACATGTATACTTTTAACATGTACAATTCTCATCCATTACTATTTGTCAGTGAGAAAATACTGTTTTCTCTACATTAAATCCTTTCTATAGGTAAAGCAAAAAATTATTTGGCTCTCTTTTATACAACTCTCCAATTTGAGTTTTTCAAAAATAACTTTGGACACTCTTTTATGATTTTGTCTCAAGTTATTTTGTCCCATGTATGAAAATTGAGGCTCCTGGTAGACATATAACCTTCTGCTTTGAGTCAGAATGGGTAACTTATTCCTTAACATCTAATAAAAGTGTTAATTCTGTTTTGTTATCTTCTATAATCATTTCTTCATCTGCTATAATAGAATACCATAGTTGGGTAGCTTATATAATGGAAATTTATTTCTCACAATTCTAGAGGCTAGAAAATCCAGGTTCAGGGTACCAGCAGATTTGCTGTCCAATAAGAGCCCACTTCCTGGTTTGTGGATGGCCGTCTTCTTTAAAAGCCTTCACATGATATAGAGTAGAAAGAAGAAGCTCTCTCACGTCTTTTTACAAGGGCACTAATCTCATTTATGAGGACTCCTGCTCTCATGACCTACTTATCTCAGAAGGCCCCACTTCCTAACACCATCACATTGGAATTAAGATTTTAGCATAAGAATTTGGAGGAGCACAAACATTCAACAGCAAGCTGACACACTTGAAACTCCTAATCAGTTAAAAAAAAAAAAAGAAAAGAAAAGCCACACATTATTCAGGATTTTTTTAAAAATATAGAACTTATTTGAAATTAAAATATAAATGATTTTATCTAAAATCCTTAAAAAGTATTTCTCTGGTCAAGATGACCTAATAAAGAAAACATAAGGGTGTACATGCTGGCCTCAAACATGATAAATGCCAAGATGATTTTCATAAAAAAAAAAGCAGAAACAAATTTTAAATGATTTGTATGATCTTATGGGGGATTGCCTTCCCTACCCCCAGAGACTGACTGAAGATGAAAGTGACTCCTGTCCCAGTCAAAGAGGTCACCACATCACATGATTGCCAGCTTTTTGTGACCTCTGCCATCAAATGTTAACTACCACAAATTCTGGGCTTCTTGCCACTGTAAAGGAAATTCTCTAATTTCCTTTATAAACATTTTCATGCTAAAAATAATGAAAAATGGAATGGGCATAATAATCCAAAAAGTAGTTTTGACTGTTCATAAACAAAGACCCCAATTTTTGGCCCCCATTTGCAACTAGCATAACTTGGGCAATCATCACCACTAGCATAAATTTAATGGCCCCTTCCATGTATCCCTTGCTTCAAAGCTCATTCTCAAAATATAATCATTACAGACAAATTTTGTGACTCTATATTGAAATGTGAAAAACCATTTTGATATGACTTATAGGGCTGACAAAAAAAAAAATCAAATGCTACCATGGTGATACAAAAGTAGCAATATGAAAACATAATGCCTTGGGTTATTCTAAGTTTCAGAAGCTCACTTTAGCTCAACCAAAGCAGAAAACAATTTAAAATAATAATAAAGAAACAGAAAGAAGCTAGACATGAAAGAAAGACTACATATTGTAAAGTTTCGTTTATATGAACTGTTCAAAACAGGCATAGGGATAAAAAGAAAGGGCTGGGGGTGGCAGGAGTGGCGCGTACTAATGAGTACAAGTTTTCCAGGGGGTGATGAAACATTCTAAAATCACAAGATGCTGATGGTTGTCCAACTCTATGAAGTATACTAAAAATCATTGAATCATACATACACTGTGAAAGGGAAATTTTCATGGTATGTGAATTATATCTCGGTGAGAAAGAAAGATGCTGCTAGCTCAACCCCGTACTGGTGATGGAGTTTTGGATGAATGGAACTTTTGTAGAAAAGTATAGAAAAGAATAAGAACTATTATTTCCATTCCATTAGTGTGAAACATACAATTTTATTGGCAATGCTCTTGTGCTCCAGCATTCATACAATGATGTACAGTCATTGTTGACGGGTGAATAGTATCCCCAAGAAATGTATGTTCAAGTCCTAATTCCTGATACCTGCGATTATGACCTTATATGAAAACAGGGTCTTTGGTGCATATAGGTAAAGTTATGCTGGATTAGAATGGGCTGTAACCCAATGATTGGTATCCTTTAAAAGGAGAGAAATTTGGATACAGAAAGGAAGAAGTCAGGGGCAATAGACTGGGGGCAGAATTGCATCTACAAGCCAAAAAATGCCAGACTGCTGGCAACTGCCAGAAGCTATGACAGAGAAGCATGGTACAGATTCTTGTTCAGTGCATTCAGAAGAAACCAATCCTGCTGACATCTTGATTTGAGATTTTCAGCTGTGAGATCATAAATTTCTATGTTCTAAGCCATCCAGTTTGTAGAAATCAGTTATGGCAGCCTCAGGAAACTACTACAGTAATACTGACGTATTTGGTATTATAGACAAAGGGTTACAGGAATTGAGTCAAACTCCTGTGGTCTCAATTACTTTACATATAAATTGAGGATAATAATATCTGTCCATTCACCTGCTGAGAGAAAACGATGCGAAGTGCTTTATAAATACAGAATATTACTCCCTTAAAAATTAAAAAAAAAAGAAACAGAAACCATAAATAACTTTTAGAAAGTTTTTTTTTTTTTTAACCACTAGGAAAAAATTTTTTGCCTTTCTCAAGAACCTTAATGCCTTAGTTTAAGAGTAAGGTCTGTCAAATTCAGTACTATCAACATTTTGGGCCATATATAATTCTTTGTTGGGGGGCCATCACGTTTATTGTCAAATGTTCAGCACCATCCCTGGTCTCTGTTCACTTGATACCATAGCAAAGTCTCCCTTAACAGTCTTACTTCAACTGTCGTGAAAACAACAAGTGCCTCCAGGCACTACCAGGTAGCCCCCAAAGGACTGAATCTTCCCCTGATGAGAACCACTGGCTACAGAGTCAGGATGAAGATACAAATAAAAACAAATATGGAATTAAAACTTTTAGAAATAAAATTTTGAGTAATAGAGACAATGGTATTTATAGGAAAAGTGGACCATTTCTTTCTTAAGTCTTTTTAGCACTGCTGCTGCTGCTGCTGCTAAGTCGCTTCAGTCGTGTCCGACTCTGTGTGACCCCATAGACAGCAGCCCACCAGGCTCCTCTGGACCTGGGATTCTCCAGGCAAGAACACTGGAGTGGGTTGCCATGTCCTCCTTTTTAGCACTAATGAACAGCATACTATATGTATGTATCAGGCACTGGCTTGTACTTGCTCACTTTGCTATTAATTTGGCTTCAGGAAGGTCAATCAGGTCTTCTCAAGACAGTTTTTCCATATATCACTGCAAAAGTAAAGTATGAGTTTGGACAGATGGATCTGATAGATTATTATTTCCTATTTCTGATAGCAGAAAAACCCTGCTATTAAAAGGATTCAATACCAGCTATATCACTACAGTTGTGTTACCAGTTGTGAGCTTGAGGAAGTCATTTTACATTCTAAGTCTCAGTTTTCTCTGTCGATGAATAAACCATTACATACTGTGTTAAGAATTATAGATAGTATATGTGAAATACCTGGCATATTAAAGATATTAATTACCATTATTTTCCACTAATAATTTACCTGCCATTAATCATTTCCATTATTATTTTTTTCCCACAACCATTACTGTTGTTAACTGGGACAAAGGATCTGCTATATTACTTTGTATCCTGAATTCAATCCATTGTGGACTGAGGACAAATCCTCTTGATAGTGGTATACGTTTATTTCATTTGAGTCACATAAACAAGGTCATTTTATTCATTCCAAATTAGAAGTTACGAATTCTTCTGAACATAAAGGAACTGGATTTGAGGACCTTATTATACTTTGTACTTTCCTGGGTCATAAACTCAATTTTTCTATTTCTGTATACTAATATAAACATATCCCTATAACTGACACTAATAATTCAGTTTCTCACTTCAATGCAACCCATCTAAAATTCTACTTAGCCATCTTTCTATGGAAACTATTTGTAGCTGTCTTGTCTTGAAGGAAAATGTCCTCTTTATCATCATTGTGATCTGACATTCTTACACTAGATTAATGGATCATTAACTTTGTACAACACCTTTAAAACAATTTCAATATTTTTCTTCCTCCTTAAAAAGCAATATATGTTCAGGGTATCTGATTTTTTAAATACAAATAAATAAAGATAAGAAAATTTAAAGCTTAACTAATATGATAATATGAAAACCACACATATTGTCAAATCAGGCAGTATTCAGGAATATATAACATCTAATTTCTGCTTTCATAAGAAAGCACACAATGCTATGGGAGCACACTCAAGGTTTCTGACTCACATTTGGTTGATCATGAAGGCTTCCTGGAAGAAGTGAGTCCTGAAACCTGAGAAGGAGTTAACTAATCAAAGGAACAAGGAGGTAGACATAAACAGTCTAGGCAGGGGAAGATCATGGCATGAGCAAAAGCCTAGTGAGAAAGAATATGAGGTCTTGAGAAGATCAGTGTTCAGAAACGTGTAGTTAGGATGCAGGTAGTGGTTATGGTGGTGCTGGGAATTTGTAAGTGATGAAGCTGATGATATAAGCAGGGGAAAGGGTAAGCAAGACATTATAAACCATATCAAGCAATCTGGTGTTTCTCCTGAGAGCAAAGAGAGTCACTGAGACCTTTAAACAGAAGAAAGGTACATGCAGCTTCTTGTTTTATAGAAATCATTTGGGAGGGGGGGGAATGGATTAGAGAGAGGTATTTGTGGGGAATGGATTGAGCAGAAGCCATACTGAAGCAGGACAGTTAAAAGCCTGTTATGCTAATTTGGGAGAGAGATGATGAGAGCTCAACTAAGATAATGACAGTAAAGTTGGAGAAAAGTGGATGGGTTTAGGAGATATGTAAGAGGTAAATTAAGCTTTTTAAAAATGGTAATAGCTTTGATATGAATGCTAAAAGGAAAAGGTGAATCAAAAATAATGCCCACAGAGGTTTCAGATTTAAATATTTGAGTCAAATTACCTCACAGAATCTCCATTTTCAAATCCCTAACAAATTGAAGCAAATTAACAAAAATTCATATTCTCCATCTCTCTTGCTCCCCCTAATTTATGTATATACACTATCATTATAAATTGTGTACAAGTATATATAATTATATGTGGAAATATACAAATGCATATACATAAAATAAATAGCAAACAAACATGGCAAGGGGAAGAGCCCAATGCTCTAAAACTCAAAAAGCAGCCTCCAAAGAGAAAACGCAAAATTCCTGAAGTAGAACAAAGAGTCACATGCAGACAGGCTTCCATCCTATGTTCCAAATCTGATATATTTTGATCAGAAAAATAATGATAATTCTTACTACTACTTCAACTCTGAAAGGAGGCCAAACAGTCGAGTAACCTGAAGCATAAAAGAAACAGCTCCTGTTTTAGAGGTAAAGTTTCCTGATTGGAAGGATGATAAAACACTAAGGTCTTTCCACAGAGGAAGAACACTCCTCAACAAAGTACCATAGAGTCCTAAAGGGTGCATTCAACAACCTCAAGCAGAAGCACAGATCCTGGTTATTTTAGCTGAGTACAGCTCTGCAGTTCTGAAGCCCTAAGCCTACCGCCACAGCCTCAGGCATGCAGAGAATACAAAATAGAATACTATAGCTTTTGGGTTATGTAGTGATGGACACATGGTTTATACACAGAGAGACATAGAGAGATAGTCAAAAAGATACCTACACTGTAACACAGCAAAGGAAAGACCTGGAAAGAGCCATGCAGTATGCAAAACATAGTACAGCACACTTGCAAATGAATGAAAGCAAATGAGCAAAAACAGAGAATTCAAAAAATAAAAAAAGTTTTAAGCCTAGAAAATGTAACCCTCAGAACAAAAGATACTCCCTGAAGGAATATTGAGCCATAGAGTAATCTAATAAGAACATTTATATTAGAGCTCTACTCGATGTAAAGATGTTGAAATAACAGAAATGACTTCCATGAGGGGACTGTAGTCCTTCAGAAATAAAGTTGCTTGTTTAGAGGAAAACAAATTTATGAAATTTGTTTCAAATTTATGATACAGCAAAGAAGAGAAAAGTCAATTAACTAATTAGGAGACATGACAAGGTGTAAAGACTGCAAATGCAGATGTGAAAGACAGCATTTAAAACAAGAAAAGCTAAATTAAATTAATAAACCTGAAGAACAAATGTTCTCCAACATGGGTACCATTGGTAACTCTAAATAGAAAACTCCACAAATGATACAGAAAATAAATTTTAAAATGTAACCCAAGAAAACTTCCCAGAAAGAAAAGAAAGAAAAAGGGAAAAGGGAAGAGAAGAGAACAAAAAAATAATAATAATAAATTATGTAGAAGCAGCTCCCTCAGTCTTTTTTCTATATCCTTATGAAGTAAATTATATTATTATCCTGTTTACAGATGTCAAAACCAAGGAATAGAGACAGACAGATAATTTGGCCCAGATCACACAATTTAAACACAGTATAATATCAAACAATAAAAGAACACATATTCCAGGAAGACTGGAAACTAAAATAAGCGAATATACTTGAGACAAAAGAAATAACCTTAGTGATTCTTCAAATAGGAAAACATCTTTTTTCTATAATGTGAGATCTCAAACTTATCCTGACAGCATGCTACCATCTTCCCCACCCCTCCATGGCCCTCTGCTTCTCATTTATATCAGAAGCATAGTTCTCAGTATGAAAAGCAGACATTTTTAAATGATGTCCATGATTTTATGAAGCATTCTCTAAGCCATCCCCAACACCCATCCAGATGATCCTACATTATCTCACAATGAAGCTCAAAGCCCACAAATCAGCTACATATTTAGCACTTCTGAACAGATTTTTAATCTTCATCTTCAAACCTGAAAAAACAACCAAGAATTATAGATAGCTAAACAAAACTTCTTTCATGAAAGAAAAATAGCAGGGGGGTGGGGGGGGACAAAATCCAGAGGAGCCAGATTTCACAAAGAAGGAAGTGTTCAAAACCTACCATTATATCATAAGAGAAATTTGATTCATGAAACAAGAGCTTCCTGATTTCAAAATTACTACAAAACCACAGAAATCAGAGTATAGTAATGATATAGAATAGACAAAACCACTAATCTTGAGAAAAAAGGCCAGGCAATCCCAACTGAAGAATATTCTACAAAATATCTGATCCATAAACCTCAAAACTGTTAAGGTCAAAAGAGAGAGAGAGAAAGAAAAGTCTGAGAAATGGTCACAGAGCAGAGGAACTAAAGACACCTGATAACTAAATGTAATGTGATATCAAGGATGAGAAACCCTTCCATTGACAAAGAGCATCAGGAAAAAAGTAGTGAGCTCTAGATAAATTCTAGAAGGTAGTTATTAGTAATATACAAATGCTAGTTCCTTAGTTCTGACAAATATACCATGATAAAGCAAGATATTAGCAACAAAGGATACTGGGTGTGGAATATACAGGAATACTATCCATACTTTTTTTTTTTCAATTTTTCCTATGAATCTAAAACCATTAAAAATAAAAAATTTATGGGAAAAAAATGAATGTCTGCTATGATGTTCACCTATTGTTGAAAATGATTATTTCTTGGGGGGTAGGAGGTTGGCATCTTATGCTTTTCCATTTTCTTTCCTAAAATATTTTTTACTTTCATTTATGTTCTCTTTACTTTATAAATTCTTTATAGTAATCATGTATTTTTCCAAAACCATAACCTAGTTTTTCTTAAAAACAAAATTCAACTGTTAGGATGCCCAGGTTTCTGGCTTGAAATACTAGACGGATGGTGGTTACAGTGACTAGTTATTATTGCAATAATACTACAAAACTAACCACTGCAAACTCAATGGCCTACATAGAACATTTATTTTTCTAGGCTTCATAAATTGGCTCTAACTGGGTGGACTGAGCTTCAGGCAGATTAGGTGCAAGTCAACTCCCTGTGTCTCTCATTCTTTTTGGACCAGTATCTATTAGTTTTTCTCATGGCAACTGGCAAAGATCACAGGAGGATGAGAAGAAACAATACTTCTCAAAGCCTCGGCCCCAAACTCACCACTTTTCACTTCACCAACTTCTCACTGGCTTTCACAAGTCACATGGCCTAACTCAGGATTGATCACACAGGAAACATATTCTATCCTCTTTAGTAATTAGTATCACAAAATCAGGTGGAAAAGAACATAGATGCAAAATTATAATGCAGAAAAGTTATGGAAATTTAAATGCATTGATTCAATCTACCTTTCGTTGTTGTTCAGTTGCTGAGTTGTGTCCGACTCTGTGACCCTATGGACTGCAGCATGCCAGGCCTCCCCGTCCCTCACTATTTCCCAAAATTTACCCAAATTCATACCCATTTCATCAGTGATGCCATCCAGCCATCTCATAATTTACTGAGAGGACAGCAAAGTCATTCCCTACCTATTTTTGATATAATCATTTCATCTAACGTCTAGTCCCTTTGTAAGGCTGGGCAGTTACGGGCCAGATCTTGGGCTGGAGAAGCAACAGACCCTCCAGTAGTCCCACTTGGACCTTGGACTAGAAGCTCATGATACAGGATGGTTGGATGTTTTTTGTCCAGTTTTGTCCGACTCTTTTATGACCCTATAGATTAGGATTTTCGAGGCAACTGATTTTGTCCCTTAAATGAGATCAAGAGTAGGAACCTGAGTAGTCAGTGTCCCTAGAAAAATCAGCCGCCTCCCAGGGTAGGTGCCCCCAACTCTTCCTCTGGGAGTGGTGATGAGCATTCAGATCCTCCCACCCCATCCCTTACAACAGAGCTAATGAGCAGTAGAACCACTATTGACACTGCTTCAACATGAAGTGTCCCATCAAAAAGCATTTTAAAGTTTTTAAATAACTATGGCTCTCTTCACATAGGCCCTGATCACTTCTTTCCCTTCCTTTTCCAAACGTACCTCTTCTTTTCACTTTATGAAAGTATTAGGCTAGGATTGTCATCCCAAGATAACTAAATTATCTAAATGCTAATTAACCATCACTTCCCAACCATGCCACTATG
The DNA here is from genome assembly GCF_014754425.2 of Oryx dammah. NCBI lineage: Eukaryota > Metazoa > Chordata > Mammalia > Artiodactyla > Bovidae > Oryx > Oryx dammah. The sequence continues at coordinate 66,339,290 of NW_024070186.1, forward strand.
GTGAACATCAGTGAACATCGCTAAGCCTCTATTTCCCATTCTGTAAAAAGGAACAGGTATCGATCCCTGGGTTGGGAAGATTCCCTGGAAAAGGGAATGCCTACCCACTCCAGTATTCTTGCCTAAAGAATTCCACAGACAGAGGAGCCTGGTGGGCTACCATCCATGGAGTCACAGAGTCAGACACAACTAAGAGACAAACACTTTCAATTTCACTTTTACTTCATTCCTTCCTCAAATAGCTATTTTGAGAATGGATAAGTTAATTTATGTATAAACACTTCAGAATCTCTAAAGGGCTCTCCAACTATCTTATGTCTTTATTTAATTAAAAATTAATTTGAGTCAGTGTATATGTTCCGGGAATTATTACAAAAACTTGATGATCTGATCAAAGGGTTAAAGAGTGGTAGTTTTGTTTTGTTTTTTTCCTTCTCTTGTCAAATATAATGAAGCGCAGACTTCGGTCTCATCAATTTCTTTTGCCTTTCTCTGATAGCTAACACAATTGGCAGATATCCAGCAGGAAAAAGTTTTCAGGCTTTGCCCAAAGGAAGCCTGTGATGTTATTCCTGGGGTAAATTATTCAGCTTCTGGTAATCTGCTGTGGAAATTAATATACAGCAGCATATTGCTAATAACTTAATTTAATGTTTTATTGCTTTACAACTAATCTTATGTTTTTATTTATTAATAGCTGTTTTGTATTTTAAGTAAAGAAATGCCTTTCACTTTCATTATTCATTATTCATTTAGTGTTAGTTAAACTGAAGGTTAGATGTGACAGGAATGAAATTTTCTAAATAATAGTGTAGGTAAAACATTCCATTAATATTACTGCAATAACTTCACAATTGGATGTTTCTTACAGCCTAGTTACATGTCTCTGCTATGGATTAGTTTTGTATACAAATCATAGCTTTAATTAAATGAAAGAAGTTGGTAGCTATGCTTTATTTATGGATTTTGTATACCAGAATAATACAAAAGTAGGTTTCAGTACTAATAAAACATAAAAACTACTTTTCTTTCAACTATAATTTATATTGGTAACTATAACAAGAATGCATTAATATTTTTCAATGCCCAGATAAATGATGAATAGCTACTTGATTTTTTTAGAATATTAAAACAAAAAATTAAATTAAACTATTAGTGGTGAACATAACACTGGGTGATTTGCATAATGTACATCTTGCTAAATAGAACTTGTGCCATTCACATACAAGCGGTGCAGATTGGGACAGGGCTCTGGTTTGATATTTTTAGGGGAAAAAAGAAAATATCTTCCCTAAGGGGATTAATTCTCAGTTATTGAAGTCTTGAAAATAACAACTTCCATAGCCCAAACACAGCAATTAAAGGAATCAGCAGAGATACAAACCAAGGCACAACAAAAGACCCAAAAGGCAGAGGGTGGGCCAGCGGGACAAGAGAAAGCTCAGATGAAGACAGGCTTTTCACAATTCTCACCACAATTACAACAGACCCCTGCTATGAAGCCACAGAATGCAACCACTAAACAATTACAGAGGTGTGTATATATGTACATCTACATTTCCCTTCCAGTTGTCAGCTTCAGAAATGTTTTGTCTACAAAAAATGAAAAAAAAAAAACAGAAAATATAACTGCAATGTAGGGTAGAAAAATTGAGAACAAGGGCTAGACAGCTAGATTAATGGTATAAATATTGGCTGTACCAACCAACTAGCTCTGTGGCCTTGCACAGATTACACCTTTTCTGCTTCAGCCTCTGCAAGTAAACAGTGTTTGGTACTAGCAGTATTCTGCAGGTTGTTAAAAGATAGAATAAACTGTAGATGGAAGACGTTGAAGTCTTTTTTAAAGGGCCAAAATACAATCCTAAATATTTCAATTTTAGAATTTGACTTATTTGAGCACCACTACCTCTAGATAACTAAAATTTCAAAGCATTTTGTGGGCACATGGATATATCACTGATCAAGTGTATGTTTTGACAATGTCTGTATGATTTGGATAATATAGGCAGGATTTTATAAGTAAAATTTTTCACTTTGAGATATGAGTAATCTGGTTTCTAAATTGCTTACATCCAATGAATTATTGCCGAAATTTTAATCTTTGGCTCAGTCAGCACAGTCTCTCTAATATATTAATTTGTTCTTCACTCTAGCTGTTTACAACCCAGTATAAGGGTCTGTTCTGCACAAGAGCCATAGAGAATAACATAAAACACAAAATCTTGCATGTCCAGCAAAATCTCTGGTTTGGCTAAAGTCATCAGCATGGGCTAACCCATCTGCAAGATCATTTAACTGAAAGGCAAATTTGAAATACAAGAATTAATATCCAATCAACAGAAAAGATTGCTTCTGTTGTTTTTGGTTTAGATTATTCAGGTGATCTCAGTCAAACTTTGGTTTGGCAGGTAGAGCTAAGACAATTAAATTCTGAAATATTCTGGAATTCTCCTGACATATGATATACTGATTCGTTACCATAGGCCTTTCCTCAGAAGTCATTGGGATTACTGCCTGGATTTCAAAATTGCAATTTGATTTATAAGATCCCATTCATTTAGTCCACATTTGTATGTGTACATGGTAATTCCCATCTGGATGCACACAACCCACCAGCCTGGAGTTCTGTACAGACAAGTAATTTTGTTTAACAGCTGTTAAATAGGAGAATCCACAGGTATCTTTCATTCAAATGTTAATTGCTCTCAGTGCTTCACTCATAAACCCACCCTGAAGTCAGACACTTTAAGCTCTATTGAGAGGAGAGATAAAAGTAGGATGAATTACAAACATCCTGACAGAAAAGGAGGGTGGATTCCCTTTGGGATTCAATGGATCTTGGCCCTGGAACCAATATCAGTATGGAAATCAAACAGTGAGGGGTACTTGAGAGGCAGTAGTTGTTTCCCAGATGGTAAAGAGTTGGCCAAAAAAAAGATTCCTAGGGCCCAATGGTGAGTCAGTCAGAAAGCATTTGCAAATTCAGGCTGTAAAAAGAGGCTGGAAGAAGTCAATTGGCAAACTACCAAACTATATAACTATACTGAGTGTGTTGTCAGTTCTTTTGGAATACACTAAGTAAAAATTAAGAGTGGATTTGGAACTAAACAAATGAACTTGGAAATTTTATTGGAGCCAACTGTTCTGAATGCTACATAGACAACCACTTTGTAGACAACAATAGTTTTTCAGCAAGGTATCCAGAAGGGATACTGGATTATCCTTTACCAGCAACTCTTCAAAGAAATGAGTAGCCAAAGGCAGGAAAAAAAAAATCAACAGCATGATTTGGAGTGAGTCAGTTTGCCTCTTCGGACCTCAGTTTCTTCTTCTGTAAAATGAAAAGATTAAATGAGTCTCTGAGGTCTCACCAAGGTTCAACTACTGGGTTTCCACTATTTGACCATCTCTCAGGTCACTAAAAAAAATATACAAACAAACAGAAATCAAGAATTCTTGTTCATATATGATTAAAAAAAATGCTAAGCTCTAACCAAATAGGCTGTGGCTAGGGACACAATCAACAGAGTTTCATAAAAACATCTACTTCTGCTTCACTGACTATGCTAAAGCCTTAGGCTCTGTGTGTCACAACAAACTGTGGAAAATTATTAAAGAGATGGGAATACCAGACCACCTTACATGCCTCCTGAGAAACCTAGATGAGGGTCAAAAAGCAAAAGAACTGGAGATGAAACAACAGACTGGCTCAAAATTGGGAAAGGAGTATGATAAGGCTGTATATTGTCACCTTGTTTAACTTCTACGCAGAGTACATCATGCAAAATGTCAGGCTGGATGAAGCACAAGCTGAAAGTAAGATTGCCAGGAGAAATATCAACAACTTCAGATAGGCAGATGACACCACTCTATTGACAGAAAGCAAAGAGGAACTAAAGAGTCTCTTCATGAAGGTGAGAGAGGAGAGTGACAAATCTGGCCTAACACTGAGCATTAAAAAAAAAAAAGATCATGGCGTCTGATCCCATCACATTAAGGCAAATATTAATAGAAGGGGGAAAAGTGGAAGCAGTGACAGTTTTTATTTTGGGGGGGGCTCCAAAATCACTGCAGATAATGATTACAGCCATGAAATTATAAGACACTTGCTCCTTGGAAGGAAAACTGTGACAAACCTAGACAAGACATTAAAAAACAGACATTACATTGCCGACAAAGATTTGTATAGTCAAAGCTATGGTTTTTCTATTAGTCATGTATGGATGTGAGAGGTGGGCCATAAAGAAGGCTGATCGCTAAAGAATTGATGCTTTTAAACTGTGGTACTAAAGAAGACTCTTGAGAGTCCCTTGGACTACAAGGAGATCAAACCAGTCAATCCTACAGATAATAAACCCTGAATATTCACTGGATGAACTTTTGCTGAAGCTAAAGCTCCATTACTTTAGCCACCTGATGTGAAGAGCCAACTTATTAGAAGAGCCCCTGATGCTGGGAAAGATTGAAGGCAAAAGAAGGGAGTGGCAGAGGATGAGATGGTTAGATAGCATCACTGGCTCAATGGACATGAGTTTGAGCAAACTCCAAGAGAGGGTGGAGGACAGAGGAGCCTGGTGTGCTGAAGTCCATGGGGTCCCAAAAAGTTGGAAATGACTTAGCAACTGAAAAGCAACAACAAGGGACAATCATGCTTATCTGCAGGTATAATAGGTCTCAGCAAGCAAAGATACACTTAAGGTCACACTGGGTGATCCAAGAGGAAAAAGGAGGACTTTCTGAGGCTGAGTTGCCTCAGAATTCTTAATCTCTTTTGTCCATTCAAACTCAACTTTTTACCAAGTCCAAGCTCGCTTTGCTTGTCGCACAACAGGCCAATGAATCCAAGAGACAAGGGGTTGAGGTTGACCAAGAAGATGGCTGGCTAGTGCCTCAAAATAACCATTTTCTCCAGTCTGGATGCCAGGTTCTTTTATAGATCAGAGACGGGGTAGGCAAGGAAGCAAAGTGAAAAGACCATTAATCTTGCAACATCTTCTAAAATGGCAAGCCTCAGACAGGGGATATGTTAATTTCTTCCCTCCTGCCATCTACAGGGAGACAGAGTTCTGAACAAAGCCACTTTAAACAGTGAAGCAGAGGGGCAGGGTCTTTTTAAGCAAGCCATTATGTATGATTATAATAACAAAAGCAAGGCAAAGAAACAGTTCCAACGTGGAATCAGAATTGGCTTCCTCCTTGCAACAAACTGTCCAAATTTATTTGTTTGGTCATTTAATTACTTTTATTAAGTATTATGAACTATCAGCACTTGCTATGTGCCAAATACTCTTAAGATACAAAAGTACACATGAAAAACTAATGGCTAATAATTACAGATTTAATTTAGCTTTTATTTTTCACAGAAGTGCACAAGATTTAACTTACATTTCCATGCTCATGCTTTGTTGCAGGTACTTCTAGATCACAGACGTTGCATATAAACAATTATTTTGTAAAAGTCACTCTATGAATGCCCTTGTTGATGGAGGTGACACTAATGATAAAGAATTTCATCCTAAGAATTCTCCCATCTTGTGGTACTTGAATATGCACACAGTTGGCCACAAGTGGAGATTTGAGGAATTTGGTTACACTTAAAGAATGTTGTCTGGAAGGGGTGTGTGTGTGTGAGAGAGAGAGAGAGAGACAAGTGTATCCTTCATCAAGTGCAGAAGATAAATTTCTAACAAAAGCAACTGATTTTGATATACTGTGAGTTTATAAAAATCTCATTTCAAACATTCCTAGATTATTGTCACAAAACTTCCAGACTCTATTTTTTAAATAATTGCATGCATATGAAATAGCAGATACATACATACACACACACACACACACACACACACACACACACACACACACACACACTGAAAATGTGGGTTTTCTTCCTTCAAAAAAGACTTCAGAAGATAGATCAGTTCCGTTCAGTTACTCAGTCATGTCTGACTCTGTGATGCCATGGACTACAACATACCAGGTTTCCCTGTCCATCACCAATTCCTGGAGCTTGTTCAAACTCGGGTTCACTGAGTCAGTGATGCCATCCAACCATCTCATCCTCTGACATCCCTCGGTCCTCCAGCCTTCAATCGTTCTCAGCATCAGGGTCTTTTCCAATTGGTCAGTTCTTCACATCTGGTGGCCAAAGTATTGGATTTTTAGCTTCAGCATCAGTCCTTCCAATGAATATTCATGATGGATTTCCTTTAGGATTGACTGGTTTGACCTCCTTGCAGTCCAAGGAATTCTCAAGAGTATTCTCCAACACCACAATTCAAAAGCATCAATTCTTCAATGCTCAGCTTTCTTTGACACTCAGCTTATAGTCCAAACCTCACATTCATACATGACTACTGGAAAAACCATAGCTTTGACTAGACAGACCTATGAAGGTAAAGTAATGTCTCTGCTTCTCATTATGCTTTCTAGGTTGATCAGAGTTTTTTTTTTTTTTCCCAAGAAGCAATCATGTTTTAATTCCATGGCTGCAGTCACCATCTGCAGTGATTTTGGAGCCCAAGTAAAGTCTGTCACTGTTTCCATTGTTTCCCCATCTATTTGCCATGACGTGATGGGACCAGATGCCATGATCTTAGTTTACTTAATGTTGAGCTTTAAGCCAACTTTTTCACTCTCCTCTTTCATTTTCATCAAGAGGCTTTTTAGTTCTTCACTTTCTGCCATAAGGGTGGTGTCATCTGCATATATGTGGTTATTGATATTTCTCCCAGCAATCTTGATTCCAGCTTGTGCTTCATCCAGGCCGGCATTTCACATGATGTACTCTCCATATAAATTAAATAAGCTGAGTGACAATATACAGCCTGATGTACTCCTTTCCCGATTTGGAACCAGTCTGTTTTTCCACCTCCAGTTCTAATTGTTGCTTCTTGACCTGCATACAGATTTCTCAGGAGACAGGTCAGGTGGTCTGGTATTCCCATTTCTTGAAAAATTTTCCACAGTTTGTTGTGATCCACAGTCAAAGGCTTTGGCATAGCCAATAAAGCAGAAGTACATGTTTTTCTGGAAATCTCTTGCTTTTTCGATGATCCAATGGATGTCGGCAATTTGATCTCTGGTTGCTCTGCCTTTTCTAAATCCAGCTTGAACATCTTGAAGCTCTTAGTTCACATACTATTGAAGCCTGGCTTGGAGAATTTTAAAAATTACTTTGCTAGCATGAAGATGAGTGCAATTGTGCAGCAGTTTGAACATTCTTTGGCATTGCCCTTCTTTAGGATTGGAATGGAAACTGACCTTTTCCAGTCCTGTGGCCACTGCTGAGTTTTCCAAATTTGCTGGCATATTCAGTGTAGCATTTGCACAGCATCATCTTTTACGATTTGAAATAGCACAACTGGAATTCCATCATCTCTACTAGCTTTGTTTGTAGTGGTGCTTTCTAAGGCCCACTTGACTTCACATTCCAGAAGGTCTGGCTCTAGGTGAGTGATCACACCATCACGGTTATCTGGTCATGAAGATCTTTTTTGTATAGTTTTTCCATGTATTCTTGCCACCTCTTCTTAATATCTTCTGCTTCTGTTAGGTCCATACCATTTCTGTCCTTTATTGTGCCCATATTTGCACAAAATGTTCCCTTCATATCTCTAATTTTCTTGAAAAGATCTCTGCTGCTGCTGCTGCTAAGTAGCTTCAGTCGTGTCCAACTCTGTGTGACCCCATAGATGGCAGCCCACCAGGCTCCCCCATCCCTGGGATTCTCTAGGCAAGAATACTGGAGTGGGTTGCCATTTCCTCCTCCAATGCATGAAAGTGAAAAGTGAAAGTAAAGTCACTCAGTCGTGTCTGACTCTTAGAAACCCCATGGACTGCAGCCTACCAGGCTCCTCTGTCCATGGGATTTTACAGGCAAGAGTACTGGAGTAGGGTGCTATTGCCTTCTCCAGAAAAGATCTCTAGTCTTTCCTATTCTATTGTTTTCCTCTATTTCTTTGCATCGATCACTGAGGAAGGCTTTATCCTTCCTCACTATTCTTTGGAACTCTGCATTCAGATGGTGTATCTTTCCTTTTCTCCTTTACCTTTCGCTTCTCTTCTTTTCACAGCTATTTATAAGGCCTCCTCAGACAACCATTTTGCCTTTTTGTATTTCTTTTTCTTGGGGATGGTCTTGATCCCTGCATCCTGTACAATGTCACAAATCTCCATCCATAGTTCTTCAGGCACTCTATCAGATCTGATCCCTTGAATTTATTTGTCACTTCTACTGCATGATCATAAGGGATTAGATTTAGGTCATACCTAAATTTAGGTCTAGTGGTTTTCCCTACTTTCAATTTAAGTCTGAATTTGGCAATAATGAGTTCATAATCTGTACCACAACCAGCTCCTGGTCTTTTTTTTGCTGACTATATAGGGATAAGATAGATATCAGAAGACAGGTAGATAGGTAGATATAATATCCATCTCATTGGTTTCTAATTCTTCTAACATTTTTTCTTTCTCAATTTGCTTCTCCTCCATTCAATTGCTCTTATTTACTCCTCCTCTCTTCACCCATAGTTTCAGTCATTGCTGCTGCTGCTGCTAAGTCGCTTCAGTCATGTCCAACTCTGTGCGACCCCATATACGGCAGCCCACCAGGCTCCCCAGTCCTTGGGATTCTCCAGGCAAGAACACTGGAGTGGGTTGCCATTTCCTTCTCCAATGCATTAAAGTGAAAAGTGAAAAGGAAGTCGCTCAGTCGTGTCCAACTCTTCGCAACCCCATGGATTGCAGCCTACCAGGCTCCTCCGTCCATGGGATTTTCCAGGCAAGAGTACTGGAGTGGGGTGCCATCGCCTTCTCCGAGTTTCAGTCATTAGCTATTCCAAACATTTTTCTTAATGTCTCCAATTTCATCCTCTGGCATTTCTTAGAGTTACACTGCCAGGATAAGATAAGGTGCCCAAATTTGTAGAAAAGGTCAATCTTAGAAGTCCTTTCACAAATGACTGTAAGAAGCCAAGGTCCTAACACATATTGCACTGCTTTTCTCCTTTCCATATAACTTTCAGGTCAGTTCAGTTCAGTCACTCAGTCATGTCCAGCTCTTTGCAGCCCCATGGAATGCAGCTCACCAGGCTTCTCTGTCCATCACCAACTCCCAGGGTGTGCTCAAACATGTCCATCAAGTCGGTGATGTCATCTAACCACCTTATCCTCTGTAATCCCATTCTCCTCCTGCTTTCAATCTTTCCCAACATCAGGGTCTTTTCAAATGAGTCAGTTCTTCGTATCAGGTGGCAAAAGTATGGGCATTTCAGCTTCAGCATCAGTCCTTCCAATGAATATTCAGGACCGATTTCCTTTAGGATTGATGGGTTTGATCTCCTTGCTGTCCAAGGGACTCTCAAGAGTCTTCTCCAACACCACAGTTCAAAAGCACCAATTCTTCACCATTCAGCTTTATTTACAGTCCAACTCTCACATCCATACGTGACCACTGGAAAAACCATAGTCTTGACTAAACGGACCTTTGTTGGCAAAGTAATTTCACTGCTTTTTAATATGCTGTCTAGGTCGGTCACAGCTTTTCTTCCAAGAAGCAAGTTCTTTTAATTTCATGGCTGCAGTCACCATCTGCAGTGATTTGGGAGTTCAAAAAGGTAAAGTCTCTCATTGTTTCCCTCTATAACTTTATATTGCTACAAAGTACTCCTAACAAACACTGGAGAGAGTCCCCAGGAGATATTTCACACATACTCACACGCCAGTTCAAACTCAGGTGATGCCTGAGTACTCCACTGGGTACTACACAGTTCTTTCTTGTAACTACCATGCCCTTTGCGCCCATGTGAATCCCCTCATCTGCACAGCTACTAGTTCTAGTGTCTTCTGCCACTATCGGTGGTGATCTGGGACCCAGGGAATGCCAAAGCAACATTTTTCTCTATTACAGCATTTCTCAAAATAGCCAGTTCACAATCTCTTTGTTACCAAGAGTAAGGAGGTCCTTGCTGCTGCTAAGTCACTTTAGTTGTGTTCGACTCTGTGTGACCCCATAGACGGCAGCCCACCAGGCTCCGCCGTCCCTGGGATTCTCCAGGCGAGAACACTGGAGTGGGTTGCCATTTCCTTCTCCAATACATGAAAGTGAAAAGTGAAAGTGAAGTTGCTCAGTTGTGTCTGACTCTTCATGACCCCATGGACTGTAGCCTACCAGGTTCTTCTGTCCATGGGATTTTCCAGGTGAGAGTACTGGAGTGGGGTGCCATTGCCTTCTGGTAAATGAACATTCTTCTACCTTCATCAAGAATGTCTTGCTAACAAAAAAAAAAATGTCAGCTGAAGTAAAAAGTGTGCTCACTGACTTGGTAGATTTACATTCTGTTTCAAGCTCCTCATCTCATCATGGACCAATTCAGAGTCTGGCTCCAATCCCCAGACTACCCTTTGCATCTCTCTGTTCTGTTGTATAGTCAGGAAGAACAATGCCTTACCCCACTGTGATCTTCAACACTTTACAGAGTACCAGGGTAATAAACCTGATGCCTCAGGGCTTGGAGAGTTTTCAGGCAAAAAGCCCTTTTACATTTATTCACATGAGAGTCACACTTGAGTCCTGTGAGAGGCAGCACTGACATGGTGCTGAAACCCATGCCCTCCTCACAATCAGCCCACTCCTTCAGTCACTAAGGTCTTTTCCTTAACAAGCCCCTCATGTCAGATTCTTGCTTCCCTTATGATGAAGTCCCTTCCAAGAGGCGTCTGCCAAACCTGTCCCACCAGATCACCACATGTATCTTATTCCACTGAATACACAAGCCTGTCAGCAAACCAGGACTCAGGGTTGATTCATTCTTGAAATCGTTATTCATTTACCAATTAGTGAACAGGATGTTCTAAGTAGCACATGGGGGCACAGAGGTGGGTAGGGCATGATCTTCTCCAGGAGGAACCTGGAGAATAACTTCAAACAAGTTATGCATACAAATGCATAAAATATTACATGAATTTCAATATGTATAATGAGACAAATACGAAATGTTTGCTATTTTTGTAATGTGACAAAAATAGCAAAATAGTTGAGTAAAAAGCTACATTTAAGCTAAGTTTTGGGCTTCCTTCATAGCTAAGTCAGTAAAGAATCTGCCTGTAATGCAGGAGGCCTGGGTTCCATCCCTGGGGCAGGAAGATCCTCTGGAGAAGGAAATGGCAACCCACTTCAGTATTCTCACCTGGAGAATCCCATGAACAGAGTCTGGCAGGCTACAGTCGTGGGGTTACAAGAGTCAGACATGACAGCAACTAAACCACCACCACCACCAAGCTAAGTCTTAAAGCACACTTAGGATTCATTATTAGGAAAAAGAGTGAATGCAGAAGTAGCTGTGAGGCGATTGCGAACCTAAAATCGGATGTTTTCGTTTGTGTGTACTGGACTCACTCCATGCCGTGGGGAAGGAATTCAGTGACACTGCTCACATTCCAGTCTTTACTCACTACATAAAATAATAACAGCAAATGGTTGGAATGTAATGCTGTATCCACCACAATTTTTATTATAATCTCAGCTTATATAATATAAACATTAAAGAAGGAAAGAATATGATTGATTTCTCATGTTTTGTCAGACCAATGCTCTGAGGCTGTGAATAAAAGGACAGTGATTGATCTAAATGGTTTGAAAGTTAATTTCATAGCAGCTATATTTGTGCAAGATGGTGATTATTATTCTGGGAGGCCTTAGAAGTATTTGAAAGCATTTCTCCTTAAATCAGGGAAAACTTTTATACTATCACTAATTTCCTTGCGTTTTTACCTACTAAACTTTAATTGCTTCCTATGCTCACAGTTAGATTGATTTGGATCTCATTAATGCACAGTCTAAAAGCTTTAGTTTATAAAAATGAATAATTGGATGAAGAATGGCAATTAGCAGTTGTTTCTCTAAGAGCAATTTGTCAATTTAATGCAGACCACTAGGTGTATTTGACTGCATCTTGAGACTGCTATTTCCTAATGTGTTTCACATGAACTAAATTTCTCATTGATCCCTGAAAAATAAGCAATAGTAATAACTCACCAAAATGCTACCTCCCATTTCTTGTGGTAAAATGTTTACATAAGAAAACATGAAAAACACCTTCTCCCACATCATATAATAAAAGATAACTGCTTCCCAGGGGGCCGCTAAGAGATTCCATTGACTCAACACCTGTAAATATTTTGTCTTAGGCATGCCGCTGAGCTTCCAAGTGTCACTACTGGTAAAGAACCCCCCTACCAATGCAGGTACATGTGAGATGCAGGTTTGATCCCTGGGTTGGGAAGATCCCCTGGAGGACAGCATGGCAACCCACCCCAGTATTCTTGCCTGGAGAATCCCCATAGACAGAAGAGTCTGGCAGACTACAGTCCATGGGGTCACAGAGTCAGACACGACTCAAGCAACTTAGCAGCAACAGCAGTCTTGCCTCTTAAATGCTAGTCTACTTTAAAACAAGAACTAAACAGATACAGATCTTTCACGGTCAGTACAGGCAAGGAAAACTATGGGAGGGGCGCCTGCACTGCATGGGCTTGTTGTCTGCAAAATCTCCTTTCCCACTGAGGACTCAATAACTTCTGCTGTGGTTATCCTCAGAGGGGACGATGATTCCTCTTCACAGGGCCCATACTATGCTCCCCTACACTGCTGAGGCAGTCTGGAACACTTAAATAAGTCCAGATTCGATGCATGATGCTGGATGCTTGGGGTAAGTGTACTGAGATGACCCAGAGGGATGATACAGGGAGGGAGGAGGGAGGGGGGGGTCAGGATGGGAAACACGTGTATACCTGTGGTGGATTCATGTTGATGTATGGCAAAACCAATACAATATTGTAAAGTAATTAACCTCCAATTAAAATAAATAAATTTATTTAAAAATAAAATAAAATAAATTTGAGTACAGCTGACTCAATACATTCTCAGGCCACATATGTCCTTATATGGCCTCAAGAAAAGAGGGATCTTGTCTAAATCCCTTTCTTCTCAGTAGAATGGTGAAAATGGATGTAGAAAGACCCCATTTTTCACTGATCAGCAAGATGGTATAGTTATCAGATGTCTGTAAGTCGAAGAAGCTGAGGGGGTGAGTTTAACACTTCTCTTTCATCCAAGAGTATGGCAGTCCTCAAACATCAGTGACCACAAGGATTACTACAGAGATGAGTGAAGATGAGAATCTACACAAAGTTTGATTCAGTAGAACTAGGGTAGTACCAAGATATTTGTGTTTTAACAGATATCCCAGATTTTAATGCAAGTTCTTTGAGTCACACATTGATAAACTCCATACTAGAGAATTTGCCATGACTTTTTCCAGATAATCTGGTTATTATCTCTGGGAATGACCTCCAGGGAAAGCCCAACTCTAGCCCTAAGCCTCAGCATAGTCTTTAAGTTTTAACAGGCTTAACTGAGCCTAATGATCCTTTCAAAATGGTATTCAATTACATTACCATGAGACAGACATGGGACGATGCAGGTTCTTCTATATAGGACCTGCCAATACCTTTCACTGGGACCTTGAAAAAGGCACTTACCTATGACCTAGAATCAAAAGGTTTGGCCAGATCTATAGTGCAGGTGTTTATTCCAACGTACAACACACATTTACTGAGTGTCTATCATGTGCTAGACACTAGTTTCCAACTTGTTTCTTAAATGTGGACGTTTCAGATCTAGCACTTCTACATACCATCTTCTCCATATGATTGCCAGAAAATTTCCGATTCTAATGACTGAGAAAGTACTGTCAAGTCACTATTACAATTTTAGGAAAACTTTAACTCCATTTTATACTACTCAAAATAGCATTTAAATTGGTTAGAAAAGTAGTGAGAAATAGTACATGTAAGGCCTTCCCTGGTGGCCCAGTGGTAAAGAATCTACTTGCCAGTGCAGGAGACATGGGTTCGATCCCTGGTCTGGGAAGAACCCATATGCCGCAGAGCAAGTAAGCCTGTGCACCAAAACTACTAAGCCTGTGCTCTAGAGCCCAGGAGCCACATCTACTGAGCCCACATGCCCTAGAGCCCATGCTCTGCAACAGGAAAAGCCACCACAATGAAAAGCCCTGCACTGCAACTAGAGAGTAGCCCCCACTCATCTCAACTAGAGAAAAAGCCCTCATAGCAATGAAGATCAGCATAGTCAATAAATAAATTACTAAATAAAACTTAAAAAAAATAAAACCTGTCTAAGCACTATTTGGCTAAAGCTGAAGTAGTACTTCAGCTAAAGAAAAGGACTGATGTCTATATAGAATTACGGACCTCATACCACAACCCTGAGATTCCCCTGAGATTCACAACCTGCATCACAGAAATCACACAACTAGAAGCTCTTCTAAGACTCTTAAATTCCAGCTAGATGAGACTCTAAGACTGATATTATCAATAGGAAATATATTGGTAAGTTAAAAGTTCAGTTCAGTTCTGTTCAGTTCAGTCGCTCAGTCGTGTCCGACTCTTTGTGACCCCATGAATCGCAGCACGCCAGGCCTCCCTGTCCATCACCAACTCCCGGAGTTCACTCAGACTCACGTCCATCGAGTTGGTGATGCCATCCAGCCATCTCATCCTCTGTCGTCCCCTTCTCCTCCTGCCCCCCGATCCCTCCCAGCATCAGGGTCTTTTCCAATGAGTCAACTCTTTGCATGAGGTGGCCAAAGTACTGGAGTTTCAGCTTTAGCATCATTCCCTCCAAAGAAATCCCAGGGTTGATCTCCTTCAGAATGGACTGGTTGGATGTCCTTGCAGTCCAAGGGACTCTCAAGTGTCTTCTGCAACACCACAGTTCAAAAGCATCAATTCTTCAGTGCTCAGCTTTCTTCACAGTCCAACTCTCACATCCATACATGACCACTGGTAAAACCATAGATGGACCTTTGTTTTGCAAAGTAATGTCTCTGCTTTTGAATATGCCATCTAGGTTGGTCATAACTTTTCTTCCAAGGAGTAAGCGTCTTTTAATTTCATGGCTGCAGTCATTATCTGCAGTGATTTTGGAGCCCTCCAAAATAAAGCCTGACACTTTTTCCACTGTTTCCCCATCTATTTCCCATGAAGTGATGGGACCGGATGCCATGATCTTTGTTTTCTGAATGTTGAGCTCTAAGCCAACTTTTTCACTCTCCACTTTCACTTTCATCAAGAGGCTTTTTATTTCCTCTTCATTTTCTGCCATAAGGGTGGTGTCATCTGCATAGTTACTAAATATTAATTAAATTTTTCATTAAAAATTAAAGAATATAATCCAACTTCTTTATTTCTTCTTTCAATATGTCAAAAACTGGCTGAGAATGGAATAAAACTCTCAAAATGCAAAACACTCAGTTGTAGGAAGAGGCACATAGGACAGGAGCAAATATGACCATGAAATTAGCTTGATCAGGTTTCTTTTCATTCACCTTGTGTGCGTTAGTCACTCAATCATTTCTGACTCTTTGCAACCTTATGGACTGCAGCAGGACCCACCTGGCTCTTCTGTCCATGAAAGTCTCCAGGCTAGAATACTGGAGTGGGTAGCCATTCCCTTCTCCAGTGGGTCTTCCCATCCCAGGGATCGAACCCAAGTCTCCTGCACTGCAGGCGGATTCTTTATTGTCTGAGTCACCAGGGAAGTCGCAATTCACCTAAGGCCTTACTAATTGATTGTCTTGATTAGTTTGTGCCTAAAACTGTATACAAGTCTAACTGTATTAAAAGTATTAGAGTGGCTAAGTGCCCCTGTATTTTTTATGGTTATTTCTGGGAGCTAGAAATAAGTAGCCAAGTGGCCCAATATCACTTCATTATAATTTGGTCAGTCTCAGCCTTAGGGGAGCAATTTTGTCTATATCAGCATAGAGACTAACAATCTGCACAAGCTAGTCAATTCAGTTAGAAGTCTATCACACTATGCATGAATTTATTTTTATAATAATGTAAGCAAACAACTAGGTGGAACTGTCCAGTTTCCTTTTTTTTTTAACTGATTATGTTGGGCATAAATCTGACCCCATGTTGTGGTCTCCTTAGGAGCCCTAAGCACGTGTCATTCAATGTACTGATCCCGGTGGCCATCAGGGCATTTGCACACAGTAGGTGCTTCACAAATTTACATTGAATGAATGAACCAATAAAGGTAAATGAATGCTTCTTCTCTCAGTTTACTGTGTTTCATTTAACAGACAGATACATACACTTTGCTTTTAATGCCTTTAAGCTTCTTATGCTTTGGTTTTAAGTATCATTTAGTGACCAAGAAATTTTAACATTCATTCCTAAAGTACCTATCTTGTACATCAGTGACTGTCTTACCTGCTGAAAGAACCCAGCCCCATGATTTCTACACACCAATGAAGCTCTCTTGAATTTTACCCCCACTAAATGCAGAAGACATGGGTCTGATCCCTGTTCTGGGAAGATCCCATACGCACAGAAGGTTAATTTATTTAATAGCAATCCATTGAATCCCAACAATTAAAGGTGCTGCTGCTGCTAAGTCACTGTAGTCGTGTCCGACTCTGTGCAACCCCATAGATGGCAGCCCACCGGGCTCCCCGGTCCTTGGGATTCTCCAGGCAAGAACACTGGAGTGGGTTGCCATTTCCTTCTCCAGTACATGAATGAAAGGTGAAAGTGAAGTCGCTCAGTCGTGTCTGACTCTTAGCGACCCCATGCACTGCTGTCTACCAGGCTCCTCCGTCCATGGGACTTTCCAGGCAAGAGTATTGGAGTGGGGTGCCATTGCCTTCTCCAAATTAAAGGTGCAATGAAGAACAAAAAAGAGCATCTGGGCTTGAGCCCTATCTGGAAGATCTTAAAATGTAGTGAGAGAGAAATCTCTGATACTCAAATACCTAACAAACTATTCATAAATGATATAGAAAAAGTACAGGTAAAGTAATCTGAAAATTAATTAAATAGCTCTAATTACTCTTAACTGGATTTGTGTAGACTCAGAGAAAATGCCTAAGAAATTCAAGGCAATTTCAGTAGTGCTATTTCATCTGTTCTTTGGGAGGAAAAGTTCCCACTGACATTAATGTTGAGTAGTCGGTTCACATTTTCTTCACAAAACTCTACTATTTCATTATAATACATAAGCATGTAATTAAATGTTTGTGCCTAAATCCAAGAATCCAAACATGCTTCTCTTCCTTAATTTTATACTCAAATATTTACCAAGATTCCTACTATAATCATTTGGATTTAAACCACAACTGATATTCAGTTGTTAGAGGTGGTCTCGGTAAGTCCAATACAGTAGTGATTACTTTTCAGTAGTGTGGCAAACCTGTATTATTATTATCTGACTCCTTAATTATAGGTAATAGTAGATGAAGACCTTTAATTTCCAAAGTTGAGACTTAGTTTGTATTATTTAGAATCAGGCCAACAATTTGGCATAGCTTTGTTTTTTTACCATACTTTTATTTCTTTTATAGGGTAGTTTGGAGCTGTTTATTGACTCACTGTTAGCAGATCCCAGGCCCATTTGTGTAACAAGCAGTATGGTCTTACTTCCTTTATTTGCTTTCTTTAATTATACTTTTAAAGTTTCAATCTCTGTTATGTTTAAAGGCCGCAAAAGAATTCATTTTTCTAAGCACAACAAGGGGAGGAATTATTTATGACATAAAATCCATTAAAATATGTTGGTTACCTCTCAACTTGAAAGATCAAAGGATTTAGATAAATATGCAGAAGTAAGAATAATATCAGAATCTAGCACCAGTGTCATTTTTGTATAAAAATGAAAGATGGCAATTTACATCTCATGTTGGATACACAAAATGTTGCCAAGCCTGATTAAAACTAAAACTGAAAAGATCATTTTCAGCTTAATATCAATTCAGTTCAGTTCACTTTAGTCACTCAGTCATGTCTGACTCTTTGCAACCCAATGGACTGCAGCGCATCAGTTCTCCCTGTCCATCACCAACCCCCGAATTTTGCTCACACTCATGTGCATTGAGTCAGTGATGCCATCCAACCATCTCATCCTCTGTCTTCCCCTTCTCCTCCCATCCTCAACCTTTCCCACTATCAAGGTCTTTTCAAATGAGTCAGTTCTTTGCATCAAGTAAAGAAAGTATGGGAGTTTTAGCTTCAGCATCAGTCCTTCCAATGAACATTCAGGACCAATTTCCTTCAGGATTAATGGGTTTGATCTCCTTAACTGTGCAAGGGACTCTCAAGAGTCTTCTCCAACACCACAGTTCAAAAGCATCAATTCTTTGGCACTCAGCTTTCTTTATAGTCCAACTCTCACATCCATACATGACTACTGGAAAAACCATAGCTTTGACTAGACAGACTTTTGCTCGCAAAGTAATGACTCTGCTTTTTAATAAGCTGTCTAGGTTGGTCATAACTTATCTTCCAAGGAGCAATGTCTACTCTGATTAAGAGGAGATCACAAAACATTTGATAATTACTAGATGAGATTGTGACAAATTTATTTACTGGCCTGAATTTTTCCAAATTGCAAGATCAGTTCTCATGGATCACAGCCTTATCATTGCAAAGGGACCTGAGTTACTCAATAAAGCTATGAGCAGATGTCTCAAGATGGATGGTCATAAAGGAGAGTTCTGACAAAATCTGGTCCACTGGAAGAGGGAATGGCAAGCCACTCCAGTATTCTCATCGAGAAAATCCCACGAACAGTATGAAAAGGCAAAAAGATGTGACACTAGAAGATGAGCCCCTCAGGTCAGAAAATGCCCAGTACGCTACTGGGGAGGAGTGGAGAAATAGCTCCAGAAAGAAGCCAAACCACAAATGACGCTTGGTTGCGGACGTGCCTGGTGGTGAACATAAAATCTGACAGTGTAAAGTACAATACTGCATAGGAACCTGGAGTGATAGGTTCAAGAATCAAGGTAAATTGGATGTGGGCAAGCAGGAGATGGCAAGAATGAACTTCAATATTTTAGGAATCAGTAAACTAAAATGGATGAGAATGGGCGAACTTAATTCAGATGACTATTATATATACTACTGTGGGTAAGAATCCCTTAGAAGGGAACTGCTTAGATGGAACCCCTGTCGCGTCTGATTGTCTCTCGCTCGTCGAGGGGCTGGGTTGGCGGACAGCAGGCTCACCTCTCCTCGGGACCCCTCGGCTTTGCTGAGGGAAGTTCCACTGCCTCTCTCTTTCTGAGGAGCGCCCCCCGCAGAAACTGGCGCCCAACGTGGGGTGTGAAGTGGACGGATGGAGGTGGTGTCACCGTGCGGCTCTGAAAGAAGGAGCGACGAAGGACCCTAGGCTGGTCGCAGCGCGGAGCTCCCCTTCAGAGGAGTATCACCCGAGGCAATCCGGATTTCAAGGTGGGCCCCCCCTCTGCTTTGAGGGAAGTGACAAAAAACTCTCCTGACTTATTTTCTTTCTTTTCTTCTTTTCTGATCTGTCCTTAATTCCTTTCTCCGGAGTTTCAGTGAACAGGTGAACAGTTGTGGAGGCAATTGACGAGTCCCGGCTAGGGGTACACTCTGGCGGACTTTAAAGGCCCCGCAACAGGTAAGCCTCAGTAACTAGAGCCCAACTGGGTGAAACTCCCCTTTAATCATTCTTAACTGAGGACGTGGCCTAGAATCTTCCCTGTGGGTACAGGTCAGGCACTTAAAGGCCATTAGGGCGCCTGCCACTTGAAGACTCCCATGACAGGATAAGGGGGTCACGGAGCAGACTAGAAACCTCTAGGGTGCCCGCCCCCAGCAAAAAAACTTCCGTGCAACGACGCAGGCACATAAACAGTTTCAAAAGCATACCATAAGCCCAACTTTCTGGCCACCACCACTCCCGGTAGGATTTTTGGTGGTCGTCCTCAGTGACTTTTCTTTCTATTCTCCCTCAGTAGCATGGGAAATAACATTGGGAAATCTGATGAGCCTGCGCTAAAGGCACTGAGATATATGCTCATAAGCAGGGGACTTGAGATTTCTGACGCTCAGGCCATTAAGGTCTGGGGGACCATTGTACGGTTGGCCCCCTGGGTTGCTTCGGCCAATCTGTTCTCTTGGGACACTTGGGATCGAGTACAAACCCTTGCTAGGCAGCGAGAGGCTCAATACGGTGAGGAGCCCCCCTTAGGGTTCTGTCTGACCATTTCGGCCCTCAAACTCTGCTTTTCACAGAGCGAGGAGCATGTCATTGATACGGGTGCCCCCAATTCAAAATCAAAAAAACAATGGGAAATTCCCTGGCTGATAAAGCAGCCTCCCTTACAATCCAAGCTTGTAACTTACAAGATGCCTATGACCTTCACGATCTTACTCATATAAATTGGAGAGGGCTACATAAAAGGTTTCCACAGATCCCTATTAGAGAATTAAAGAAAATTACACATACTTGTAAATCCTGTCTTCCTTATTTACAAGTACCGCCTTTACAGCCCCCAGGAGTAAACCCTCGAGGGCTAAAACCCAATGTGCTGTGGCAAACTGATGTGACCCATTATTTCCCTTTTGAAAAACTTAAGTATGTTTTTGTATCTATTGACACTTACTCTCATGCCTGTTGGGCTACTGCCCACACAGAAGAAAAAGCAAAACATGCTCAAAGCCATTTTTTACAATGTTTTGCGACGTTGGGCCTTCCTCATCAAATAAAAACAGATAATGGCCCTTGCTTCATCAGGCAGAGCTTACAGAAATTCTTCCAACAATGGCACATTCGTCATAACACCGGAATCCCATATAACCCCCAGGGACAAGCCATAATTGAGTGCCACCATCAAAATTTAAAGGCTCAATTACAAAAACAAAAAGGGGGAATAAGCCCTCACCAGCAACTTGGAATGGCACTCTTTACTCTAAACATTTTAAATTTTTCAAAAAATGAACTGATACCATGTTTTCAAAAACATTGGTCTAACCAAGAAATAAAACCTGAAATACAAGTGAGATGGAAAGAACCCATCACTGGCCAGTGGAAGGGGCCCGATCCACTCCTTACAATGGGAAGAGGATTCGGATGCATATTCCCCATTGGGGACTCCAGCCCTATATGGGTGCCAGCAAGAAATCTCAAATTTACACCACAAGATAGAGGTCAAATCTCAAAATCTGACACAGATTAAAGAGACACTCACATATTGAGCCCAAGAACAAAAAGTTCTTGAGGCGATCTTTTCCTCCCTTTCAGATCATTGATGTGGCGACCCTGGTGGACACTGCTCCTGGTGATTTTCGGATTACCTATCCTCTCCTTGCTGACCTTCGTCATTGCCACGGCTGTGCAACAGTTTTTAGAATCTTAAATCTGGGTTTAACGACACACAAGGCCATCAACCATGAGGGTACAACAGTGTCAGCATCCGTGCTGGGAGTTTAACAAGCTCAGACCATTGAGGTTATAAACAACATATCCACTGCCTCTGCTCAAGGATTTCAAACCAGCTCAAACACCTGGGATCCGCCATGGCGGGACTCCGACGGCAGTTTGGTCTCCGCGCCAGAGCGATCGAGACGTTGAGTGTCTTGGCGCATATAGACTGAGATGTGAGATACCCCAGCTTTTGTCTGACAGCTTTCCCAGTGTTAAATGAGACTCTAACAGGTGAAAAAGGGAGCAATGGATCTATGGGACTGGATACAAAGTCCATTTACCTGGTTTAAAAATGCCTTCTATTTGCTTGTTTTTGTTATCCTGCTTGTTGTAATGTTAAAGGTAAAAAACCTCACAGCTCGCAATAGACGTTTACAACAACAACAACAAAAAATAGTTATGCTTGCCCAGGTCATAGAAAAGGAGCCCCACATTGGGCACCCACAAAACCCCTGGATTAATTTAGCCCTTCAAGAGATTAACCGAGACAGATAAAAAAGAGTTCTAGATGCCCATCATCTAGAGAGATTCCGCCTAGCCCCCAAGAGGTGGCTGGATAGCCAATGACGGGTAAGACCCTCAGAGGAGGGCAACCTAAGACAGGCACAGCCGCAAGAGGGGCTGGCAAGGCTGGAGGTTGGCCGCCTACAGCTTTACACCTTGCTTTACAGAACATCAATACAAATGTCTTGAGGGCTTAAATAAAATAAAAAAGGGGGAGATGTGGGGCCCTAAATGGGAAACCTTAAAAAAGAAAGGCTAGCTTTGTGGTTTAGAGCTAAGATGGCGCCTGGCGGAAGAGATGAGGGTGCGGCCTAAGTTGTCTGTCAAAACTTTTGATTGGCTCTCTTGATTTCTGTGCACATAGACAGCACATGATCACCATAGACTCCTGTTATAATGATGGCACATGATGATTTGACCTTTAATGTGATTGGTACAACTATGGAAAGTCCCTCGCAAACCCCTCCCTGCTTGCCTTTATAAACCAAGAGCTTACAACAATAAAGCAGAACTGCTTAGGTGGAAAAAAAAAAAAAAAAAGAATCCCTTAGAAGAAATGGAATAACCCTCATACTCAACAAAAGAGTCTGAAATGCAGTACATGCAATTTCAAAAAACATAGAATGAGTTTGGTTTGTTCCCAAGGCAAACCATTCCACCTCACAGTAATCCAAGTCCATATCCCAACCACTAAAGCCAAAGAAGCTCAAGTTGACTGGATCTGTGAAGACCTCTAAGACCTTCTAGAACTAACAACAAAAAAGATATCATTTTCATTATAGGGGATTGGAATGCAAAAGTAGGAAGTCAAAAGATACTTGAAGTAACAGGAAGATTGGCTTTGGATTACAAAATGAAGCACGGAAAAGACCAATAGAGTTTTGTCAAAAGAATACATTGGTCATAGCAAATATTCTCTTCCAACAACACAAGAGACAACTCTACACATTGATATCACCAAATGGTCAATACTGAAATCAGATTGATTATATTCTTTGTAGCTCAGGATGGAAAAGATGAAAAAATTCTATATAGTCAGCAAAAATAAGACCTAGAGCTTACTGTGACTCAAGATTATGAGATCCTTATAGCAAAATTGAGGCTTAAATTGAAGAAAGTAGGGAAAACCACTAGACCATTCAGGTATGACCTAAATCAAATTCCTTATGATTATACAGTAGAAATGACTACTAGACTCAAGGGATTAGATCTGGCAGACAGAGTGGCTGAAGAACTACAGACAGATTCATAACATTGTATAGAAGGTCGTGACCAAAACCATCCCAAAGGGAAAAAAAAATGCAAGAAGGCAAAGTGGTTTCCTGAGGAGGCATTATAAATAGCTGAGAAGAGAAGAGACCTGAAAGGCAAGGGGGAAAGGGAAAGATATACACAGTGGAATATAGAGTTCCAGAGAATAGCAAGGAGAAATAAGATAGCCTTCTTAAGGGAACAATGCAAAAAATAAAGGAAAACAATACAACAAGAAAGACTAGAGACTTCTTCAAGAAAATGAGATATCAAGGGAACATTTTGTGTAAGAATGGGCAAGATAACGGACAGAAATGATAAGGACTTAACAGAATCAGAAGAGATGAAGAAGAGGTAGCAAGAACATACAGAAGAACTCTATTTTAAAAGTCTTAATGATCCAGATAACCATGATAGTGTGATCACTCACCTAGAGCCAGATATCCTCAAGTGTGAAGTCAAGTGGGCCTTAGGAAACATTATTACAAACAAAGCTAATGGAGGTGATGGAATTCCAGTTGAGCTAATTAAAATCCTAAGAGACGATGCTGTTAGAGTTGCAATCAATATGTCAGTAAATTTGGAAAACTCAGCAGTGGCTAAAGGAATGGAAAAGGTCAGTTTTCATTCCAATCCCAAAGAAGGTCAATGCCAAAGAATGTTCAAACTACCATACAACTGTGCTCATTTCACATGCTAACAAGGTAATGTTCAAAATCCTTCAAGCTAGGCTTCAACAGTATGTGAACTGAGAATTTCCAAGTGCACAAGCTGCGTTTAGAAATGACAGAGGAATCAGAGAACAAATTGCCAACATTCATTGGGTCATTGATAAAGCAAGGGAATTCCAAAAAACATCTACTTCTGCTTCATTGACTATACTAAAGCCTTTGATTGTGTGGATCACAACAGACTGTGGAAAATTATTAAAGAGATGGGAATACCAGACCACCTTAGTTGCCTCCTGAGAAACCTGTATTTGGGCTAGGAAGCAACAGTTAGAACCAGACATGGAACAACCAACTGGTTCAAAATTGGGAAAGGAATACATCAAGGCTGTGTACTGTCACCTTGCTTATTTAACTTATATGCAGAGTACATCATATGAAATGACAGGCTGAATAAATAAAGCTCAAGCTGGAATCAAGATTCCAGAAAGAAATATCAACAACCTCAGTTATGCAGATGATACCACCCTAATGGCAGAAAATGAAGAAGAACTAAAGAGCCTCTTGATGAAGGTGAAAGAAGAAACTGAAAAGGCTGGCTTAACATTCAACATTCAAAAAACTATGATCATGGCATCTGGCCACATTATTTCATGACAAATAGAAGAGGGAAAAGTGGAAGCAGTGACACGTTTTATTTTCTTGGACTCCGAAATTATTGGTGATGGTGACTACAGCCATGAAATTAAAAGACACTTCCTCCTTGAAAAGAAAGCTATTACCAGTCTAGACAGCATATTAAAAGTAGAGACACAGGTTCATGTAGTCAAAGCTATGGTTTTTTCAGTAGTCAAGTACGGATGTGAAAGTTAGACCATAAAGAGGGCTAAGTGCTGAAAAGTTGTCATTTTTGAATCGTGGTGCTGAGGAAAACTCTCCAGAGTCACTTGGACCACAAGGAGATCAAGTCAATCAATCCTAAAGGAGATCAAACCTGAATATTAATTAGAAGGACTGATGCTGAAGCTGAAGCTCCAATATTTTGGTCACCTGATAAGAGCCAACTCACTGGAAAAGACTATGATGCTGGGAAAGATTGAGGGCAGGAGGAGAAGCAGGTGACAGAGAACGAGATGGTTGGACAGTATCAACTAATCAATGAACATGAGTTTGAGCAAACTCTGTGAGATAGTAAAGGACAGGGAAGTCTGGCATGCTGCAGTCCACAGGGTTGCAAAGAGTCAGACATGATTTATTGACTAAACAACAACAAGGTAGTTTCAAACTATTTACTTATTCCCTGAATGCAAATAATGTATTTATCTGAGGTAGACTCAGTCTTAACAGACCTGAAGTTTGTACAGTTTAGGGAATCCCAGGAAGATCTGTGTAAAGAACACAAAATTACTTGCATAAGATCAAGTATAGCACCTTGAAAGCATCCAGATCAAAAGAGAAGACCTGAAGCATAAACATCCTCTGTTTCATGGTGATCCCCTCTGACCAAAACTTACAATGTTTTTTGCAATATATTGGATATTAAAGGGGCTTCACTGGTGGTTCAGACGATACAGAATCCACCTACAATACAAGAGAGACAGATTCAATCCCTGGGTTGGGAAGATCCCCTGGAGGAATGCATGGCAACCCACTCCAGTATTCTTGCCCGGAAAATTCCCACAGACAGAGGAGGCTGGCAGGCTACCGTCCATGGAGTAGCAAAGAGTCAGACACAACTGAGTGAAACGCTTGCTGTACAGAGGCTGACTCAATGCTCCTACATAATAACAACATGGTTATCATTATAAAATAATAACATGATTATTTCTATGAATTGTGCCTGAAGATTTCTACAATCTTCTTTGCCAGATGCTGGGGATAGTATAGGGCTTCCCAGACAGCGCAGTGGTAAAGAACCCACCTGCCAATGACACAAGAGATAAAGGTTTGATTTCTGGGTCGGGAAGATCCATCTCCTGTTGTAAGAAATGGTACCCCTCCTCAGTATTCTTGCCTAGAAAATTCCATGGACAGAAGAGTCTGGAAGACTACAGTTCATGGGGTCACAAAGAGTCAGGCATGACTGAGATCACACCACAGATGGTACTATAACATGACTGACAGTCTATGTAGGTTTCATCCTGTTTGTAGACAGCAGGCTTAAACTTCAGAAGAGATGGATTGCATTGTTAAATTATTATATCCTTTCATTTTATCTGAAAAAAAGTTACAAAATTGTACAGATAACTGTATGTCAGCCTTAGATTTTTATTATTATTGAAATTAATAAATATCAGATTCAAGCTTTGATCTCTAGATACTTTGATCAGTAAAACAAAAAATTATAATTATTCATGCATTTGGCCTTTCTTTAAATCTAGCTAGCCTAAGTTTCCAAAAGATATTTTTTTAAGATTAAACTAGAATTTCTCAAGTGGATTGATTTCTTCAAGAAAATTAAAGCAGTGCAGAAAGGAAGAAAGTTACTGAATAAATTGTCTTGGCTTTTTGATCAAAGATAAATAGATAGCTGCTTTCCTACTTTTAGTTTTAGTTCTAGAGAATAAGGAAGAAGGCCTTGTTAAAAAAAGAGGGGGAAGTTTCTTGACTTTTAATATTAGAAAAGAAATAATTGAATACTATTCTCTCCTCTAAAATTCCCTTCCAAAGATTTTCTTCAGGGGTTATAGAGTTTTGATAGATTCTTTTTCCACTAAACTAGTTACACTACATTTCAAGTCCTTTTCCTCCACATATTTAAGTTATATTTTATCTGAGCTAAGTTGATAACCAGTGTAAGCATGTGCAGAAAGTTTGTATGTGTGTTCATGTTTGTATGTGTATCCACACGTTCCACATCAGCAAATTCAACCAACTGCTGCTCAAAAAATGTTTGGAAAAAAAAAAGAAAACTCCAGAAAGTTCCAAAAAGCAAAACTTGAATTTACAAGCACCAACAACTATATTCATAGCATTTCCATTGTATTTACAACTATTTACTTTATTTTCTTGGGCTCTAAAATCACTGCAGATGGTGATTGCAGCCATTAAATTAAAAGACGCTTGCTCCTTGGAAGAAAAGCAATGACAAATCTAGACAACATATTAAAAAGCAGAGATGTTACTTTGCCAACAAATGTCTGTATAGTCAAAGCTATGTTTTTTTTCAGTAGTCATGTATGAATGTGAGAGTTGTATCGCAAAGGAGGCTGAGTGCAGAAGAATTGATGCTTTTGAACTGTCGTGTTGGAGAAGACTCTTGAGAGTCCCTTGGACAGCAAGGAGATCAAACCAGTCAATCCTACAGGAAATCAGTCCTGATTATTCATTGGAAGGACTGATGCTGAAGCTGAAATTCCAATATTTTGGCCACCTAATGTGAAGAACTGACTCATTGGAAAAGACCCTGATGTTGGGAAAGATTGAAGGCAGGAAGAGAAGGGAATGACAGAGGAAGAGATGGTTGGATGGCATCACAGACTCAATGGACATGGGTTTGAGCAAGCTCTGGGAAATGATAAAGGACAGGGAAGCCTGGCGTGCTGCAGTCCATGGGATTGCAAAGAATCAGACACACTGAGGGACTGAACAAGAAACATAGCATTTACACTGTATTAGACATAAAAAGTAATCTATAGATGATGTATATGGGGAAGACGTTTACAGGATATATGCAAATACTAAATCATTTTATTTAAGGGAATTGTGGACTTAAGAACCAATGAGTCTTAGCATCTGAGACAGTCTTGGAAGCAATCTCCTGTGGATACCAAGTGTCGACTATACATTTAAATACAGACAGAGATTATGAGATGTACACTTTGAGATAAACATCTGTATATGAGAAGATTATGAAATGCTGTATCTAAGGTGTGTGTGTGTGTGTGTGTGTATGTGAGAGAGAGAGAGAGAGAGATGCTTTTGGCTTTGAGCAACAGAAATGGAGCAGATTTATTTTCTTATATGCAAAGGTTAGATACAGCAGGTCACTAGTGTTGGTTTAATTGATCCACAATGCCATAAAAGAGTCAGGTTCTGGTCTGCTGCCTTTTGTATTTTGGATTGCTAAATACCGGTCCCTTTTATCAGAGAAAAAAACAAAACCTTTCCCAGAATCTTCCCTAGCAGATGCCTACTTAAAACCACTGACCAGAAATGCATCACTTTTCCCTATGGCTGAGGAAGGAAGCACCTACTCTAAAGTCCATAGTGGAAGCAAGCAGGGATGAAAGGACTGAGAGCAGACGCTATATTTGCCATGAAAGCAAACACAACCTTGTATGGATGTGAGAGTTGGACTGTGAAGAAGGCTGAGCACCGAAGAATTGATGCTTTTGAACTGTGGTGTTGGAGTAGACTCTTGAGAGTCCCTTGGACTGCAAGGAGATCCAACCAGTCCATTCTGAAGGAGATCAGCCTGGGATTTCTTTGGAAGGAATGATGCTAAAGCTGAAGCTCCAGTACTTTGGCCACCTCATGCAAAGAGTTGACTCATTGGAAAAGACTCTGATGCTGGGAGGGATTGGGGGCAGGAGGAGAAGGGAACGACAGAGGATGAGATAGCTGGATGGCATCACTGACTCGATGGATGTGAGTCTGAGTGAACTCCAGGAGTTGGTGATAGACAGGGAGGCCTGGCGTGCTGCGATTCATGGGGTCACAAAGAGTTGGACACAACTGAGTGACTGAAGTGAACTGATAGCTGCCAGAGAAACCAGAGACCAAATTGCCAACATCTGCTGGATCATCTAAAAAGCAAGAGAATTCCAGAAAAACATATTTCTCCTTTATTGACTATGCCAAAGCCTTTGACTGTGTGGATCACAATAAACTGTGGAAAATTCTGAAAGAGATGGGAATACCAGACCACCTGACCTGCCTCTTGAGAAGCCTATATGCAGGTCATGAAGCAACAGTTCGAACTGGACATGGAACAACAGACTGGTTCCAAATAGGAAAAGGAGTACGTCAAGGCTGTATATTGTCAATTTATATGCAGAGTACATCATGAGAAATGCTGGGCTGGAAGAAGCACAAGCTGGAATCAAGATTGCCAGGAGAAATATCAATAACCTCAGATACGCAGATGACACCACTCTTATGGCAGAAAGTGAAGAGGAACCCAAAAGCCTCTTGATGAAAGTGAAAGAGAGTGAGAAAGTTGGCTTAAAGCTTAAAGATCTTCAGAAAACAAAGATCATGGCATCTGGTCCCATCACTTCATGGGAAATAGATGGGGAAACAGTAGAAACAGTGTCAGACTTTATTTTGGGGGGCTCCAAAATCACTGCACATGGTGATTGCAGCCAGGAAATTAAAAGATGCTTACTCCTTGGAAGGAAAGTTATGACCAACGACTGAGCAACTTCCCTTTCACTTTTCACTTTCATGCATTGGAGAAGGAAATGGCAACCCACTCCAGTGTTCTTGCCTAGAGAATCCCAGGGATGGGGGAGCCTCGTGGGCTGCTGTCTATGGGGTTGCACAGAGTCAGACATGACTGATGCAACTTAGCAGTAGATAGCATATTGAAAAACAGAGACATTACTTCGCCAACAAAGGTCCGTCTAGTCAAGGCTATGGTTTTTCCAGTGGTCATGTATGGATGTGAGAGTTGGACTATGAAGAAAGCTGAGTGCTGAAGAACTGATGCTTTTGAACTGTGGTGCTGGAGAAGACTCTCGCAAGTCCCTTGGACTGCAAGGAGATCCAACCAGTCCATCCTTAAGGAGATCAGTCCTAGGTGTTCATTGGAAGGACTGATGCTGAGGCTGAAACTCCAATGCATTGGCCACCTCATGTGAATAGTTGACTCACTGGGAAAGACCCTGATGCTGGGAGGGATTGGGGGCAGGAAGAGAAGGGGATGAGATGGCTGGATGGCATCACCGATTCAATGGACATGGGTTTGGGTGAATTCCGGGAGTTGGTGATGGACAGGGAGGCCTGGCGTGCTGTAATTCATGGGGTCACAAAGAGTCGAACACGACTGAGTGACTGAACTGAACTGAACTGATAGCTGGCAAGGAAATGGGATCCCTGGTCTGATAACTGCAAAGAACTGAATTGTGCCAATGACCTGAATAAGCCTGGCAGAGAATTCTCCTGTGGAAGAGCCTCAGGTAAAAGATGTAGCCCATCTATACATCTATACCTTGATTTTAGCCCAGTAAGGCTAAATTATCTACACAATAATACGATATATTTATGCTGTTTTAAGCCATTGTCTGTAGTAAGTTGTTATAGAAACAAAAAAATTAATATATAATGATAACTTAATGAATACATTGAACAAAAGATTATGATTTAGTGTACTAAGAGCTTCAGAGTGAAAGTGAAAGTGTTAGTTATTAAGTTGTGTCTGACTCTTCACAATCCCATGGATTGTAGCCCACCAGGCTCCTCTGTCCATGGAATTCTCCAGGCAAGAATACTGGAGTGGGTTGTCATTCCCTTCCCCAGGGGATCTTCCTGACCCAGGGATCAAACCCAGGTCTCCCACATTGCAGGCAAATTCTTTCTACTGTTTGAGCCACCAGGGAAGCTCTAAGAGCTGAAGAAGTATCTCTGATATCATGTTAAGAATTTTAGACTGAATAAGTAATACAGAACCATCAGGAACTTCTCACTGTGGTTCAACAGCAGGAGAGAAAATATGTATAACTTTTTCTACATAGCACTTTCCCAAATCACAATTTCCCCAAGTCTCACAATACCTGAAACTTAAAATTGATAACACCTGTGGTTTTGATTCTTAACTTGTTAAAGAGAGCACTGTTTGGTAAATCTCTTTACTAGTAAACATCTGAGATGGGCATCTTCAGGAAAATGACTAAATTATTTTTGTGAATTAGATCTCAGGATTTTTCATATGAGAATCCATGCTTGTACTGAAACTGTATATTCACTAAACACAAAATATTTTCTATTTAAGTCTTCCAATTAGAATAAAGCATTGCAGATAGAAAGTTATTCTCATATTCTCACTACTGTGAAAATCCTTGTTTACTTACAGCAAGCATGCCTCAGGCACTAGTTCTGTTTAAGGCCTGCATACCAATGCAGGTTAGATTTTAAAGGAGGTCTCTACAGTGATCTTAATCTGTTTTTCGCTTAACTGGTGAATTGATCATTCTCCCTGCCACTATATACACCACTGAACATTTTAGGGGGAAAAGGCCAATCTCAATTCTTCCAGCTGAGGCAAAAGTAACTCAGGATAAATTAAGTTTAAGCAACAAAATTAAAGTTTTTAAGATAGTTACATCAGTATCATCAGAACAAATTTGAAAAGTGCCTGCTACATCCTACAGCATGATTTTCAAACTTAATATGTTTACTTTTTATAAAGATTGTTGGAAATAGGGTTTAATACCAAGTCTACATAGCACGGCCAAAGTCTCTAGCTAAGCAGATTTGCAATTTTCTGTTGTTTTAATAATCAGCTTCAAGGCTAACCATCAGCTTGCCTATGTGGTAAGCCAATTTATTCATCAAGGAGATATAAAATCCTGGTTCAACTGTGCCTCAGTACACTTTTTACAATTGCCTGGCTGTTAGAAATTCATGTCTCATTTATGACTAGAGGGAAGGATTTGGGTCTTACATTGCAATTACTATCCTGCATCAGGATGTTTAGTTGTTTGCAGAAAGACAGGCCAGGAGCTGTTGGTACACCCAGTCAATAAAGAAGGACAAATATTTGGGAGATGAAAAGGGCAGAGGTTTGCAACACAAGTTCAGTTTGGGAAGTAATTACTTCATTTAAAGATCCAATGGTCTCTAGTTAAAATGGAAGCAAAATATTTAATTCTATATTAATAGCCTTCTAACTGGCCTACTTGAATTCACTCTGACCCCTTGGAGTTTATTCTCTCCAAGGATGCCTGAAAGATCTTCTTCAAGTTGTGAATCTCAATAACACTTGTCAGAGTTCACCCTGCAACTTAGTCTTTCAATAGTTCCCCATTCCCTTGGAATAAACACAACACTCAAGAGGCTCAAATATGCCCTCTCCACCGCCTCTTACATCACCCCTGCTCCCCAGTCATACAGGCTTTTGGGTCCCTCATATTTGGTGGGCTGTCTCCCACCATTGAGACTTAACACTGTCTTCTCTGCATGGAGGACTGTTCCCTCCCCTGTTGCCTCATTAATTCCTACTCGACTTCTCTCAGCTCAAGGAACATTTTCCCAGACAAGCCTTTTTTGACCTCCTTAAGTGAAATCCTTTCTTTCAAATGCATACCCAACTTGTATGATTTTTCACTGTGTCCAATTCACACACCAACTTGTATCACTTTTCATTGCTGAAAATCTGCTCTTTCCCAAGATTGTTTGATGTTATTTATCTCTGCCAATAATGGTAAGTTCTATCATTGTGTATTTTTGCTTCCCCCCCACCCCAGAACCTAAAAAACTGCCTGAGACATAGGCACTGAAAAGTATTTGTTAAATATACAAACAGGTGCTCAGTCGCTCAGTCATGTCCAACTTTTCACAACCCCATGAACTGTAGCCCAACGCCTAGGCTCCTCTGTCCATAGGATTTTCCAGACAAGAAAATCTGGAACCCACTGGAGTGGGTTGCCATTTCCTTCTCCAACAAACAGGTGGGGTAAGAATATTTTCAAAGATTCTTAGTTGTATATTCTTTTTTTTGATATATACTCTTACTCCACTATCCTCCATGAAGGAAATGAACAACCATTTCACCTAGTATGTTTTCAACAATCAGTTGCTTGATGCAAGTTTAAGAAATAGAATTAAACTATATAGGCAGAAATATGTTTATACATAGCCCATAGAAAGGCCGATAATAATAGTTAGCTTTCCTCAGTGAGTTATGTTAAGAGCAGAGACAAAGAATATCAGTTTTTCTACCTGGATTAAAAGGGCCCAATATATAGTGGCTACACAAAGTTGCTGAGAGGCTTAATACTAAGTAAGTACTAATACTAATATGGAGAATTACAGTTAGTCCTAGAGCAAGGGTTATCACTAGATAGACTAGTTAGGGATCCATGAACCCAAGAGTTAGAATATATTTCATAGATGTACAACTGCATTCTCCCTTTTATTGTGGGAAAACTAAGCCTAACATGCTTAAGAAATATATCTATGGTCACACCCCTGTGAAGGATCAGCATCAGAGCTAGGAGCCAAAAAGCATAGTTAGACATCTCTGAATGGTTTCTCTATGTCAAATCTGTACTGATTCTACAGGGAAGTGGATTTTAAAAGATTCACACATCCATCTGTACACATGGAAAACATTACAATAAATATTTGGCAGATCTGTGAAGCATTTTTAAAATAGAAGAGGTGTTCTGAATTCTAAAAATGCAATAGCCAAGGCAATTATTAGTTCTAAAACTATTTTTTTTAATTATACAAGAAAGGGAATATCATCATTACTTGGCTAAATGGTAAATAATATTTATACAGCCACAAAACTATTGGAATTATTGGAGAACTGTAAGAATGAATAACATCAAAAATTGACAAATCTAGAAATAACAGCGTAAACAACTTACATAGAAATGTGGAGATAAGTATACAAATGTTTTAAAGTATTACATCTGAGGAGTGCAGTGGGTGGTAAAAGATGGTTGAAGCAAGGGACTGTTGTTTTTCTTATGCGTTTCAGCACTTGTTTTTGTGATTTGAACAAAGAAACAAAAAAATATTAACTATAATAAGGTATTGGAATAATAGGGGATCTGGAGTGGGTTGCCATTTCCTTCTCCAGGGGATCTTCCCAACCCAGGGATCGAACCCAGGTCTCCTGCATTCCAGGCAGACGCTTTAACCTCTGAGCCACCAGGGAAGCCCAGGTACTAAAGGATATAGAAGACTATCAAGAATATAAAAATAGCAGATATACAGAGAAGCCACTATTCCTAGGACCAAGGCAGAGGACCCAGGAAGGAAGAAATCTGGAAGACACCTCCTACTCCAGGGCTGGTCTCTAAGACCTGTTCTCCAGGGGGCAACTGGGCCCTACTGCATGGTGTAACAGGACAGAGGGACTGGATTGGCAGGATTCACTGGGACATCATCATCTGGGGTTCCAAAATAAACCATTGTAAGGAGGTGCCACAGAAGTGACACTCACCAAGAAATTTGTTTTCTGGGGTGCCAGACGTTGCTCCCATGAGAAAGTGTCTCAGAACTTGCTTGGATGTCACTTGAACAGCAGTGTTGAGAACAGGTATCCAAAGAGAAGTGCCAGGCCATGTAACTCACTCTGAAGCTACCTAAGGGGTTCCAAGGAGGCTGTTCACTGGGAGATGCTATTATTCTTGGCAACCTGCTGCCAAAGTTCAGCACTTTGGCATGAAGGGGTGCCAAAGGAAGCCATTTACTGGGAGGAGCAATGCCAGTGGCATTTGCACTTGTGCTTACTCCTGCTGCCTCTCATTCCTATTTATATTTTCCCTGCTCTTGAGTCTCTGTTCTCAAATACATTTTATCATTGTTTTATAATATGTATGTTTGAAGGTAGTCTCAGTAATGCCTAATTACTGAAAATTTCAAGTGACATTTCAAATAAAAATATGCACTGAGGGGAAGCAAGGAGAGGGAGAGAGAAGGCACTAAATGAGCCCACAAGGAGCTCCCAGGAATGGTGACCATCCGTGCTAGATACACTGGCACCTATGACTCACTATGGTCTGGCCGCACATGCCCCTTTATCATCATCTTTGACCCCTGTTCAACAGTTCTCTATTCTTTTACTACAGTTTATCTACTGTCCTGAACAGACCTTATTCTTATTGCTAGTCAACATTCTTCTCACATCCTCTCCTTGGAAGTCACCTTTCTGCTCCCTTTTCAGCTGTTTCACTGTGGCCCAAGACTAACTATTCTGGCGTACAGGGATTTCTCCCCTTTCTGAACATCAATTGTACTTAATTCTATGCCACCCACTGCAAGGTTGTTTTTATTTTTGGCAAAGTAGAATAGTAGAATGTGCATAGACCTGTAGCCAGACAGGTTGGATTCAAGTCCTGGCTCTCTAATATTTTGGCTATATTTCCTAACCTCTCTAAATCTCTGTTTTCATTATAATTTAGAGAAGGTTATACCTTCTTTGTAGGGCTGTTGTGAGAATTGAATGATATTACATGCATATATGTGCCTTGAAAATTTTGCTAAATGACAAACACATACAGTTTGTGTTAGTGTTTGTGTGTTTCCACTCTATCTAGAATATGTTAGTAATAGAACAACAGTAATTGTTTATATTACATCTAGCACATTTTTCAGTACATAGTAGGCATACATACATAAACACTAAAATGATTAAAATAAAATCAGTTTCCATAAAAATATAAACTGCTCTATCTGCACTGTATTTGCTTTATCCATCCTTATTTGTACCCATTAGATGCATCCAAGTTACAATATTCATCACTGCAGAAATTACTGGTGAAAAGCAATTTGAACTGGTAACATCCATCTTGGCTCTGTCAAACCCTCGGTTTGTAAAAGCAGTTGGGAACTCATGAGCTGTCACAGCAATAACACTCACTTGATACATTTTACAGATAGCGATTGCTGATAAGTGTTCTTGCAATGAAGTACTCAAATAACTGGTATGACTAGAAATGTCAGTCACAGATCAGTCAAGTGGGAAATGTTAGGAAATAAATTTCACCAGCAGCCCTAGAATTCCTAAAAAAATTTTTTTCTTTTAAAATATAAGGTGTGTCTTAGAGAGTCCAAACAAACTATACTGACAGAGCAGTTCGTGGGCAGGGTGGGAAGGGGCAGAGCTAAACAGAAGTAAAGGTGGTGTTGGTTCTGTGGCCTGGTGTAAAGAAAACGCACTTGGGAGTCAGTCACACCAAGGGCAAAACTCTACTCCATCGTTTACTATGGCTGACATGGTAAACGTTGGTATTTGGCCTTAAGCCTCCATATTTTTATATCTAAAATGACCATAATGCAGTTGTCCTAAAGATTAAAAATAGCTTTTTAAAGCACCTGATACAAGGTGCTTTGTGGAACTTGAGTGATGAGCACTGTATATGGTTAAGTCAATAGAATGAGGTGATATTTGAACGTTTGCCTATGGATCCACTCCACAAAGTCTCCAACATACTGGTCCAGAAAGTAAGAGCCTATGTCCTGACCTCAACAAAAACTCACAGCCTCCCCTCCTCAGTAATTATCTTTCCCAGGGTCACAGACTTGCTTAGTAGTTCACTTTAGCCTGGGCCTGCTGCATTCAAGACAACTTCTGTGATGGCTGTATTTAGCAACAGAATCCTCCCTCTCCCTCATGCCCATGAATGACTCATTAGAAATGTCACTTGGCACCCATGGGGTGAGCAGCACGCTGACAGTGTCTAATGGATTCAGTTATCATTAGCCAGGGTCTGTGCTTTAAAGGTAACAATGATCCTTGTGTTGTCCTCACTGGGGTACTAAGGTAGAGGCTGGAAATGAATTTGATGAGATCTGACATTGTATCTCCTGAAGAACTTAACCTCCATGAGTTTCTTGTAATATAGTTGTGAAGGTTAAATGAAATTAGATTTGTGAAGCGTTTAGCATAGTGTCAAGCAAGTAGTGATCAATAGTAGCAACAACATTATCAGAATAAGTAGTTCCTATAAGGACAAAATCGCCAGAAATACCAACCCTAGAAACTTCTATAAAGGATTATGCATTACTTTTAAATTAGATTGCTTTTCGGACATTAAAGTGACAGAAGGGAACAAACAGAAAACAGCTGCAGTAAGGTATAAACTCTGTGACCTTCTTCTGTTGCCAGTGGCTGATTAGAGGAGAGGTTTTACCATTGGGTAGAAGGCAATGGCACCCCACTCCAGTACTCTTGCCTGGAAAATCCCATGGACAGAGGAGCCTGGTGTGCTGCAGTCCATGGAGTCGCTAAAAGTCAGACACGACTGAGCTACTTCACTTTCACTTTTCACTTTCATGCATTGGAGAAGGCAATGGCATCCCACTCCAGTACTCTTGCCTGGAGAGTCCCAGGAATGGGGGAGCCTGGTGGGCTGCTGTCTATGGGGTCGCACAAAGTCAGACACAACTGAAGCGACTTAGCAGCAGCAGCGGCAGCAGCAGCATGTTGTTGGTTTATGAGATGGTGGAGGTGGTGGTGGGAACCTTGGGCGAATCAATGAATATCGCTCAGACTCAGTTTCCTTTTGTAAAGTGAGGTTGTTGGAATAGAACCATTTGGGTGGTTTTCAGCTCTGCTCTACTATGATTCTTAAACATGGGATCTGTGATTGTGCTGGTAAGAAGAAAGTTCTGTGGTGGGAGAAAGGAACAAAAATATGGACAGAAGATCTTGGAGTTGAGATTAAAAATGAAAGTGTTTTTAAGGGAGTAACCAAGCAATACATTTGCTTGGAGGCATGGCTTTTTAAATGTCTGCCTACTGACTGTGACACATATGCTTGAAGAGAGTTCCTATAGCAAGTTGACAATAATTTGATTTTTTTCCTCTGTTGTCTGACACTCTACATTCTTATTTCCTAGGTTACCATAGAGCTCTCTCTAGCCAATGTCACTCAGTGAGTTTTGACTGTGTAGGCTTAATAGGATGCCAGTTTTGTGTATTGCTATTTACTCCCTAGCCCTTCAAATGAAATGTTCTTCTCATTCCCCAAAATAAAATATCAACAATGCTACTAGACAAGACTTCAACTTAAACCTCTCAAAAACAGAGCCCTTCTATTTCTGTCTGCTGAAGAAAGGAGAATTCCCCACCCCCCATCATGAAGCAATATATGCAAGGTGGGTGGGGAGAAGTGTGCTGGATGCAATGGGCCAGAATCTCAAGCTAGAGTGGAGGTAGGTTTCCCCAAGAAGACTCTAAAGTCAGAAATACAGTGTGGGAGGGAAGCAGAATGTCTCAGCTCAGAGCCGGTAAAAGAAATCATACACTGAAGTCTGTATATGAGAAAAATGACAAAGAAGACAGAGAAGGGTCCACTCTCCCTACCATCAACAGAAATCCCCTCCAAATTCCACTTAAGATCTCATTTCCATTACAAGCTCCACATAATTCTTATTAGATGGAATGCGTTTGCCTGAAAGGCACTTTATTCCCCACTTCTTTGGTTCATTGGAGGTGGGATCTCCCCCACCACCAAAGCTCCTGGCCTCTTGCCCTACCTTGTCTCATCTCCAAGTAGGAGTGATCTGTTTGGTGAAGAGAGGAATCCAGCATGCACAGCTCAGCTTCTTGCACCCCCTGTTCTCTTGGGAGCAGCCTTCCCCCCAGAGAAAGGCCTTCTGCTTCTGCTGAAAGTCCCTGCTCTGAGGAGAGGCTGGCTCACTCCATACTTCAGCACAAGGAAGCCTGTATGAGGGCAGATGGAAACCACACTCTCCACCATTTAATGTGCAATCAACACATCTTTCCTACTAGTTTGCCTTATTTTACATTTTGTTCAGAACACAGGTGGGCAGTGGGGGAAGCTATTGTTGCTTCTCTCCAGTCATAAAATCTGATGGATGTATATTCTAGTGGAAAATCTGCTACAACATCCTCAGCCATTTCTTACTGCCGGGGCCAACTCATTTCTGCTGATTTTTCCCTCTCCCACGGCCTCTTGTTCCCCCAAAGCCATATGATAATCCATGAGGCTGATTATTAAGGAATCCAGCTGTATGATGCAGTGATTAATGAAACGGAATAGTCTAGACCAAAAAAAGATTAACTTCATATTTAATGTGTTTCAGCCATCAATTTAAGTAGAACAATAACTGCTTGAAATTGAATCCTTCTGTAGTGAAAATGTGGGCTGAAAATAGCTCTGTATCTGCCTAAACTGGCTGACTAAATCACAGAATTTAGTAGGGAGCATACAGAGTCTGAATTCACTCTCTCGTCTGCATCCGAAGTGCACTGACAGGCATGATGTAGTCGATCAGTCATGTCCGACTCTTTGTGACCCCATGGACTATAGCCCACCAGGCTCCTCTGTCTGTGGAATTCTCTAGGCAAGAGTACTGGAGTGGATTGCCATCCCCCTCTTCAGAGGATCTTCCTGACTCAGTGATCGAACCTGCGTCTCCCTTATTGCAGGCAGATTCTTTACCATCTCAACCATAGTAGAGGGTTAAAAGTAGCATGATTTCTCATCTTGGTTTTGTCACTGATCTATCACTGAGCTAATAGATAACACAGCTAACAGATAACCTTCTGAACCCTGCATTTATTTCCATAAAATGGGGATGATAATAACTACCTTGCAATATTCTAGGAATATTATATAATGCATGTGAACATCATTTATATTCTGTAATGTATTTATTT
This sequence comes from Oryx dammah, assembly GCF_014754425.2. Classification (NCBI taxonomy): domain Eukaryota; kingdom Metazoa; phylum Chordata; class Mammalia; order Artiodactyla; family Bovidae; genus Oryx; species Oryx dammah. The sequence continues at coordinate 66,378,336 of NW_024070186.1, forward strand.
GTTCTTTAGTTGCTCAGTCATGTCCAACTCTTTGCAACCTCATGGACTGTAGCCCATCCGGATCCTCTCTCCATAGGATTTTCCTGGCAAGATTACTAGAGTGGGTTGCCATTTCCTTCTCCATAATATCATCAATTTGCTGTTGTTGATTAGTCACTTAAGTCGTGTCCAACATTTTTGTGACGATACTAAAAAGAGAGAGAACCTTACATGTTTAAAATCAGTTAAGCCATTTAGTGCATGGTCAAGAGAAGAGCCTGTCTTCATGTCTTCTGTGTGTGTGCTCAGTTGCATTCAACTCTTAGAAGCCCCATGGACTGTAGCCCACCAGGCTCTGTTGCCCATGGAATATTTCAGGCAAGAATACTGGAATGGGTTGCCATTTCCTCCTCCATAAGATACTTCCAATCCATGGATCAAGCCATTGCCTCTTGCGTCTCCTGCATTAGCAAGCATATTCTTTACCACTGGTGCCACCTGGGAAGCCCCCTTAATGTTTTCTAGTTTCTCCTAAAGTTTCTCAAACTGAGGTCCAAGGACTACTTTTAAACAAATACATTTTTAAACCCCACTCTGGTTCAAAATCAGAGTATCTATAGGCAAGCCCTGGAATCTGTATTTTAACAAAGAAGTCTAAGTTTAGGAAGGAACCACTACATCTGATCCAAAAGTTATTTTTAATATTTACACAATATTGCATTCTCATCAATCATCAGTGTTACCTCTCTCCTTTACTTGAAACATCTTAAAAGAACCAGTTCAGTCAAAACATTTTCCTCGGAAGGAAAGGGAGAGATGAACCTAGAGAGTAACATGGAAGCATGTACACTAACATATGTAAGATAGATAGCCAATGGAAATTTGCTGTATAACTCAGGGAACTCAAACTGGGGCTCTCTAATAATCCAGAGGGGTGGGAAAGGGTGCAAGGTGGAAGGGAGTTACAAGAGGGAGGGGACCACCTAGGGCTAATTCATGTTGATGTACGACAGATATCAAACCAATATTGTAAAGCAATCACCAATCAATTAAAAATTAATAAAATGAAGATACATGTGCAAAAAAAATAGTTTCCTGTATTTTGGTCTTCTTGGGTCACTCTAAGTTAAAGTACATCTCCTCACAATTTAAAAAAACCTTTTAAATTCCTACAACCAAACACCTCCATCTTAAACTTCCCACCTTTTAAATGATAATTCTAACATTTATTTTCTCTCCTTTAAAATTCAGTTTGGAACTCTCAATCCTTGGGCAATGAGAGGCCTGGATAAGAATCATTAAACCACAGCACAAATTATAATAACAGGTGAAACCCAATTATTACAAACTCCATAAAACCACCAAATGGTTATATTCTAATAGAATTGGGTTATAAGGAACACAGTGCCAGAAATTAGGTCCAGGTTTGTGGAAATTGGAAAGCAAAGCAACCTCTTTGAAATGAATTATCCAGTGAAAAGAAGTGCTTTGAATACAATACAGATACAAAGGCTGTATCATGTAGGCTAGGCTCCAGAGCTTCTAGGTGTTTCTGCAGGCTCCGTGCATGCCCGGCCTCGGACTGTGAGTAAGATGGAGGCTTTCAGAGTGTGCAGCAGAACAGCATGACTTGACTTTCATTTTCACAGCACCTCACTGGATGTGATGTTGGGACTAGAGGGAGACTAGATAGAAGACAATTTTCACAATCTAGTGAAAGATGGTGGATAGCAGCAGGGGAAGGGATGAGAGCCATTAGCCTCTTCGATATATTTAAAAGGCAGAACTGACAGGATTTGATCCTCAAAGTAAATTTAACTGAGCATTGTCCAAATGGGAACGACTCTGTTCTGCAAAACACTTTTTAAAAACTTGTATTTTTCAAGGAAGTAGTCTTAACCTTAAAGAAAAATGGAGGCTAGAACCTAACTAATGTGTATGTATATATATGTGTGTGTGTGTGTGAGTGTGTGTATATGTATATAAATGATAATAACATATGTATCATATATAACATAGCATAATATAAAACTACACATAAACACAAAAATATATATAATCTATTAACATATACAACAAAATATACAGTCTACACACATTCCTGGGGCTTCCCAGGTGACAATAGTGGTAAAGAACCTGTGTGCCAGTGCAGGAGATGGAAGAGACTTGGGTCCAGTCCCTAGGTTGGGAAGATCCCTTGGAGGAGGGCATGGCAACCCACTCCAGTATTCTTGCCTGGATGGAGAATCCCATGGACAGAGGAGCCTGGCAGGCTACAGTCCATAGGGTCACAAAGAGTTGGACATAACTGAAGGGACTTAGCTTACATGCACACCAGTTCTTTGTCCAAGCATATTGTAAGCTAAGTGGTATACTCTTAAATTTACTTAACCAAATTCAGTTGTTTTGTTTAAAACCATGGTATTCTAAAAGCTCCAAAATAGAGCTATTAACAAATAGTTATATGTGTTGTCATGTTCTCTTTCTTGGTCTATACTTTTAAAAAAACATAGCCAGTTTGAATTTTTCTCCTTTTAACCAGCTCTTTGCTCTCCGTGAAGCAGTTTTTCCTCCCTTTCTACTTTTTTTGTGTAGGTTCAGCTTATCTTGCCCTTCTATTGTCCTTCAAGTTCTTAGTTTTCAAAACTCATCTTCCACTCTCACACACTTCCCCTGGGAAACATCTGTTCCACCTTTCACATTGCTGACTAGTTTTCTTTATCTTCCCTCCTTTGTTTCCTTGAGCTAGCCTCCTATTGGTGGACCAATTAGGGCAAACGATTTCCCTTCACCCAGGAGACTTATAAAACCATCTCTGCAAACTAACTAGAAGTTCTGTGATTGAAGTCAAGATATCAGTTGAAGCTATAAATAAAATGTAGCACTCAAAGCTAAAGCAGGGTTTTTTTCTTTAAGTTATTCAGCAGGACACCATCATTTCATCTCTTCTACACATCTTTTTATTACATTGCATTTTAATATTCAACATGACACTCCAAATGAAATGCTGAAACCCCCCTGCAGACACATTATTGTGTATTCCATCTCTTTCCTGCTTGGAATCAGGATATTAGTTTATAAAATGGTTTTCTCAAATGAAATTAGGGAGTAAACCAGTGTGATTCAGGCATTCACAATTGCATATCAGCCTCCTATTGTGGAAGGATTAAATGTGATTTCAAACAATAGAAGGCAATCCCAGGAAGAAATTATACAAGTGGGTGAGTTGATTATGATGTCACAATTGGGTTTTAGGTTAATAGTCCTCAGCAAAGATCTACTGATGACAATTTTATTAGAGTCATGATTATCCTAGGAAGATCAACTTTGATCACTTGGCTTTTGAAATTTTGCTTTACCTTTGAGGCTCCTCCATGTAAATTTTCATGTCAGATCCCTTTTCTTGTTTTAGTGGGATACTTTTTCTTTATGATTGTCAGTATAATACAATATGCCTGGTTATTATCATTTTGTATTAATTGAACAAGACTTGAATTCTCAGTCAATATTTGTTTCATATTACACTGGTAATGAAAGTAGAGCCTAATTATTAGACTTACAATTTTAAAAAACCACAGAGAAGTAATCAATCTGTATGTAAGTAATTCCTTTTTAGTGTAATCTATGACTATATTACATTCATTCACCAAAAAATGTATAGATTATACCCACCATGTCATCAAATACCTGAACAGAAAATGAAATATGTTAAACATCTAGGTGAAGAGAAAATCACTCAGGTATTCTAAAGAATGTTTCTGTTTCCATCCTGTCTATCATCATATTTGTTGACCTTTTTAGGGATCAAAGTTTATTCTCCACACTTTCCTCCTCTCAAATATGAATCATATTTAAGACCTATTACAATCAGAGTTTTATTGATAATTGCTAACACTTATAAAGTGCTTCTCTGGGTCTGGCAGTATTCTAAGCGTATCCCACATATTAACATACTCAATCATCACACCAACCCTGCTATTGTTTCCATTGTACAGATGGGATCACTTGGCCCATCGCCTAACAAATAAGTGGAAGAGCTGTGGGATGAGGCCAGAAAAGTCTGACTTGCTGCTCTCAGTCCCACACATTATCAACCCCATCACACCACTCCATCCCTGCCAGGAAGAAGATGTGTCTCTGGTTTGAGAAGCAGTGGTTTAGCTGTTTTTAAGAGTGCAATCTTGAAAAAATAAATAAGTATTATCAAACACATGCGTAGACTCTCATCTTTCTACGTTTGGTACTCATGGTCCAGGTCAGAATTCCCACATCTGTGGCCATATGATATTAGTAGCACCCTGATACAAAGATGACTTCTAATAGTGAGTGTTGACAATGACTAAACAAACTTGAAATTTCAGGCATTTATGCTGAAAGCATAACCTATACCCATATCCTTAAAAGGGCAAAGCAAAAATATCTAGATTACCAAGTCAAGATAAACTGGTACCTAAATTCCACAGAAAAGATCTAAACTGCATTGTGCTTATGTTGAGCTCTTATGAGCTCAAAACCAGTTTATATCTTTAAGATCTGAGGCCAAAATACTGCCAAAAGAAAAATCATTCTCTTACCCAATAAATATTAGGTGAAACTCATTAGGTGCCAATTGCATGTCAGGAGTTATTATAGACCCTGAAGGACTGAACTACAGCACATCTGATTGAAAAAAGGAACAAACAAAAGTGTATCCCTAAGTACAGCCAAGCTATGTATTTAACATGAAATTTTTATGAAAAAAAATTCATACAAATTTTTAAATTTGTATTAGAAATTTTACATCACTACAAATTCAACAAATACTGAGAAAAGAACCTCTTTTTTGATTGCTAATAATCTGTATTAATCCATCACCCCCCATCCCAACAGAATTGAGACCTGGAGACAGTTATAAGCAACGCAGTCTCTGCTCTCAGTTGAACAAGCAGAGGAGACTTCATCTCTAGCTGGCAGAAATTCACACAGCCCTTTCTACTTGGATGCCACCTTCTCACTCACCACTTTCAACACGTCCTTGACTGACCCAGATCTAACCACCTCTTTATAACTCTTGTAGGTCATCTCGGTGCCTATTTTCATCCAGCCCAGCTTGATCCATGACGCTCCCAGGTTTGTGGGCATGGACTCACTCAGCACCTGTGCTCTTCTGAACCCCATCTGACCCACTGTGGGCATCCAGGTTCTGCTCCTGGGCATGCTTCCTGCTGGGCAGACACCTGGCTTACCATTTGCTTGGCTTCTCCTGCAGCCTGGCTGCTCTCCTCACACCCACCTCACCTCCTTCTCCCACCTCCCTGGGCTGAATGAGTGCACACATAAATCAGTGTTGATTTGCTGACATCCGGGAACATTTCACACAAAAATGTTCCTTTTTTTTAAGCCAGGAAACAAAATGAAGCAAAAGACAGGCTTAAAGTGTAACACATTCTTACATACTTACAAGTTGAAGTTAAGAGATCTAATCAGAGAGATTTGCTCTTTTATCTCTATTAGAGATATTGAGACAAAATTTTAGGGAAAAAAAGCTAAACGAATAACATTCTATGCGGATCACCACAGGCAATCGAGAAGGATGCTGAGTAAAACCCAGTTTGTAAATCTCCAAACAGTCAATTAGCAGACCAATATGAGCAATGAGTAGACCTTACCGCCTTTCCCAAGCAAACACGGTAATTAAAAACAAATTACTGTGTAGCCTGGATGCAGTGCTTTACAGCGTACCCCACCTGCCAACCAGCAGCTAAATTCATTCCAGAACTGTCTGGCCAATTAGCTGCTTCCCTGTTGGGTGACGCAGGATCCCAGTGTGAGCACCATTTGCAAAATCCACATCAGATTGGGCCTTTTGTACTCAAAAGACAGCAGATTTTCCAGCAGACTCAAGAGCAGGTCTCTAGACTGGATGAATTCTGCCTTGTTCTCAGAATGTATTCTTTGTACTCACTTCACAAGGGCCTGGAGATATTCCAGTTTCAATACCAGAATAGAATCCCCAGGTTCTCACAAAAAAAGAATACTCTCACTTGTTTTTCCTACAGGTAATTGTAATTAGGAAAAGAAAAATCAAACACTGGGTTTTGACAACTTCATCAAAGATCCTTGGCAAAAAAACTCAAGTAGAATTTCTAATTTTTTCTCTTAGAAAAAACTAGATCCATGAAATCAGGTCAAGTGAAATTTACTGGTAATTTTATAACTAGTTTTGTGCATGTGTTTAGAAACACAGAAGGCTAGAATTAAAACGAACAAAAAGGAAAATATTGTGCTTAAATCTTACAACTGAGGAAATTGAAACACAAGGTCATACAAAGGGGGAAGCAGGAGTGAAGTCCAGCTGTCTCTGATAATATTAAATTCTGAGTGAATTTAGGATGGTATTGTACCCACAATATGTATAGATTTCATGTGCATAAACACAGAACTCTCAATGGATCTTCACATCCATTTTTTTATGTGACTCAACTTCTATAGTTAAGAGAGTCCAGCAATGAAGAACTTGGTTAACAGAAGCCTTTTGTAAATTTCAAACATTTTATCATCCATTTAGTGAGCATTTATTTAACATTATTCATATGTCAGGTATATAGATAGTGAATCTTACAGCAAAGTGAATAGGTTTCAACTCTTGATACAAAACCAATTATCAGCAACTAATTTCTTTTTTTTAATTGGAGGATAACTGCTTTACAATGTTCTGTTGTTTCTGCCATATAACAACATGAATCAGCCTGCTGTTCTGTTGCTCAATATTAGATTCTTTGCAACCTCACGGACTGCAGCATGCCAGATTACCCTGTCGTTCACAATCTCCTGGAGCTTGCTCACACTCATGTCCATTGAGTCAGTGATGCCATCCAACCATCTCATCTTCTGTCATCACCTTCTCCTCCTGCCTTCGATCTTTCCCAGCATCAGGGTCTTTTCTGAGTTGACTCTTTGCATCAGGTGGCCAAAGTATTGGTGCATCAGCATCAGTTCATCTAATGAATATTCAAAGCTCATTTCCTTTAGGATTGACAAGTTTGATCTCCTTGCTGTCCAAGGAACTCTCAAGAGTCTTCTTCAACACCACAGTTCAAAAGCATTAATTCTTCACTCTCAGCCTTCTTTATAAGCTGACTCTCACATCTGTACATGACTAAAACAAAAACCATAGCTTTGACTATATGGACTTTTGTTAGCAAATTAATGGCTCTGCTTTTTAATACACAATGTTTGCCATAACTTTTCTTCCAAGGAGCAAATGTCTTTTATTTTCATGACTGCAGTCACCATCCACAGTGATTTTGGAGCCCAAGAAAATAAAGTCTGTCACGGTTTCCATTGTTTCCCCATCTATTTGCCATGAAGTGATGGGACTGGAAACAGTGTCAGACGTTATTTTGGGGGACTCCAAAATCACTGCAGATGGTGACTGCAGCCATGAAATTAAAAGACGCTTACTCCTTGGAAGAAAAGTTATGACCAACCTAGATAGCATATTCAAAAGCAGAGACATTACTTTGCCGAATAAGGTCCGTCTAGTCAAGGCTATGGTTTTTCCAGTGGTCATGTATGAATGTGAGAGTTGGACTGTGAAGAAGACTGAGTGCCAAAGAATTGATACTTTTGAACTGTGGTGTTGGAGAAGACTCTTGAGAGTCCCTTGGACTGCAAGGAGATCCAACCAGTCCATTCTGAAGGAGATCAACCCTGGGATTTCTTTGGAAGGAATGATGCTAAAGCTGAAACTCCAGTACTTTGGCCACCTCATGCGGAGTTGACTCACTGGAGAAGACTTTGATGCTGGGAGGGATTGAGGGCAGGAAGAGAAGGGGACGACCGAGGATGAGATGGCTGGATGGCATCACTGACTCGATGGACGCTAGTCTGAGTGAACTCTGGGAGTTGGTGATGGACAGGGAGGCCTGGCGTGCTGCAATTCATGGGGTCGCAAAGAGTTGGACACAACTGAGCGACTGAACTGAACTGAACTGATGGGACTGGATGCCATGATCTTCGTTATTTGAATGTTGAGTTTTAAGCCAATTTTTTCACTCTCTTCTTTCACCTTCCTCAAGAGGCTCTTTAGTTCCTCTTTGTTTTATGGCATAAGAGTGGTTTCATCTACTATCTGAGATTATTGATATTTCTCCTAGTAATTTTGATCCTGCCTCGTGCTTCATCCTGCCCAGTATTTCACATGATGTACTCTGCATACAAAGGATAACAGAATTTGGCCAAGAGAATGCACTGGACATAGCAAACACCTTCGTCCACAACACAAGAGAAGACTCTACACATGGACATCACCAGATGGTCAATATCGAAATCAGATTGACTATATTCTTTGTAGCCGAAGATGGAGAAATTGATACAGTTAGCAAAAACAAGACTGGGAGCTGACTGTGGCACAGATCAGGAACTCCTTACTGCCAAATTAAGACTTAAATTAAAGAAAGTAGGGAAAACCACTAGACAATTCAGATATGACCTAAATCAAATCCCTTACGATTATACAGTGGAAGTGACAAATAGATTCAAGGTATTAGATCTGATAGACAGAGTTCCTGAAGAACTATGGACAGAGGTTCATGACATTGCACAGGAAGCAGTGATCAAGACCATACCTAAGAAAAAGAAATACAAAAAGGAAAAATAGTTGTCTGAGGAGGCCTTACAAATAGCTGAGATAAGAAGAGAAGTGAATGGTAAAGGAGAAAAGGAAAGATATACCCTTTGAATGCAGAATTCCAAATAATAGCACAGAGAGATCAGAAAGCCTTCCTCAGTGATCAATGCAAAGAAACAAAGGAAAACAATAGAAAGGGAAAGATTAGAGATCTCTTCAGGAAAATTAGTGATACCAAGGGAACATTTCATGCAAAAATAGGCACAATAAAGGACAGAAATGGTATGGACCTAACAGAAGCAGAAGATATTAAGAAGAGGTGGCAAGAATACACAGAAGAACTATGTAAAAAAGATTTTCATGACCAAGATAACTATGATGGTGTGATCACTCACCTAGAGCCAGACATCCTAGAATGTGAAGTCAAGTGGGCCTTAGGAAGCATCACTACAAACAAAGCTAGTGGAGGTGATGGAATTCCAGTTGAGCTATTTCAAATCCTGAAAGATGGTGCTTTGAAAGTGCTGCACTCAATATGCCAGCAAATTTGGAAAACTCAGCAGTGGCCACAGGACTGGAGAAGGTCAGTTTTCATTCCAATCCCAAAGAAAGGCAATGCCAAAGAGTGCTCAAACTACCGCACAATTGCACTCATCTCACATGCTAGTAAAGTAATGCTCAAAATTCTCCAGGCCGGGCTTCAACAGTACGTGAACCGTGAACTTCCAGATGTTCAAGCTCGATTTAGAAAATGCAGAGGAACCAGAGATCAATTTGCCAACATCCTTTGGGATCATCAAAAAGCAACAGAGTTCCAGAAAAACATCTACTTTTGTTTTATTGACAATGCGAAGACCTTTGACTGTGTGGATCACAACAAACTGTGGAAAATTTATAAAGTGATGGGAATACCAGACCACCTGACCTGCCTTCTGAGAAATCTGTATGCAGGTCAGGAAACAACAGTTAGAACTGGACAAGGACCAATAGACTGGTTTCAAATAGGGAAAGGAGTACATCAAGGTTATATATTGTCACCCTGCTTATTCAACTTAAATGCAGCTTATATCATGCAAAATGTCAGACTGAAGTGAAGTGAAGTTGCTCAGTCGTGTCCGACTCTTTGCGACCCCCTGGACTGTAGCCTACCAGGCTCCTCTGTCCATGGGATTTTCCAGGCAATAGTCCTGGAGTGGATTGCCATTTCCTTCTCCAGGAGATCTTCCCAACCCAGGGATCAAACCCGGGTCTCCCGCATTGTAGACAGATGCTTTACTGTCTGAGCCACCAGGGAAGTCCAAATGTCAGACTGGATGTATGCAAACTGGAATCAAGATTGCTGGGAGAAATATCAATAACCTCAGATATGCAGATGACACCATCCTTATGGCAGAAGCCAAAGAACTAAAGAGCCTCTTGATGAAAGTGAAAGAGAAGAGTGAAAAAGTTGGTTTAAAATTCAGCATTCAGAAAACTAAGATTATGGCATCAGGTCCCATCACTTCATGGGAAATAGATGGGGAAACAGTGGAAACAGTGACAGGCTTTATTTTTTTGAACTCCAAAATCACTGCAGATGGCAACTGCAGCCATGAAATTAAAAGATGCTTGTCCCTTGGAAGAAAGGCTACAACCAACCTAGACAGCATATTAAAAAGCAGAGTCATTACTTTACCAACAAATATCCATCAAGTCAAAGTTATGGTTTTATAGTCATGTATGGATGGGAAAGTTGGGCTATAAAGAAAGCTGAGTGCTGAAGAATTGATGCTTTTGAACTGTGGTGTTGGAGAAGACTCTTGAGAGCCCCTTGGATTGCAAGGAGATCAAACCAGTCCATCCTAAAGGAAATCAGTCCTGAATATTCATTGGAAGGACTGATGCTGAAGCTGAAACTCCAATACTTTGGCTACCTGATGTGAAGAATTAACTCATTTGCAAGACTCTGATACTGGGAAAGATTGAAGGCACGAGGAGAAAGGGATAACAGAGGATAAGGTGGTTGGATGGCATCACCAACTCAATGGAATTGAGTTTGAGCAAACTCTGAGAGTTGATGATGGACAGGGAATCCTACGGTTACAAAGAGTCGCACACGACTGAGCAACTGAACTGAACTGACTCTGCATATAAATTAAATAAGCAGGGTGACAATGTACAGCGTTGACGAACTCCTTTCCAATTCTGAATCAGTCCATTGTTCCATGTTTATTTCTAACTGTGGCTTCTTGACCTGTATACAGATTTCTAAGGAGGTAGATAAGTTGGTCTGGTATTCCCATTTCTTTAAGACATTTCCAGTTTGTTGTGATCTATATAGTCAAAGGCTTTAGCATAGTCAATAAAGCAGAAGTAGATGTTTTTCTGGAATTCTCTTGCTTTTTTTGTGATCCAACAGATGTTGGCAATTTGACTTCTGGTTCTTTTGCCTTCTCTAAATCCAGCTTGAAATCTGGAAGTTCTCAGTTCACATACTGTTGAAGCCTAGCTTAAAGGATTTTGAGCATTACCTTGCTGGCATATGAAATGAGCATAATTGTGCAATAGTTTGAACATTCTTTGGCATTGACCTTCTTTGTAATGAAAATTGACTTTTTCCAGTCCTGTGGCCATTGCTGAATTTTCCAATTTAGCTGGCATATTAAGTGCAGCACTTTCACAGCATCATCTTTTATTTTTTTTTTATTTTATTTATTTTTTTTATTTTACTTTACAATTCTGTGTTGGTTTTGCCATACATTGACATGAATCCACCATGGGTGTACATGCGTTCCCAAACATGAACTCCCCTCCCACCCCCCTCCCCACAACATCTCTCTGGGTCATCCCCGTGTACCAGCCCCAAGCATGCCATATACTGCTTTGGACATAGACTGGCGATTCGATTCTTACATGATATTATACATGTTTCAATGCCTTTCTCCCAAATCATCACACCCTCTCCCTCTCCCTCTGAGTCCAAAAGTCCGCTATACACAACTGTGTCTTGTTTGCTGTCCTGCATACAGGGTCATCATTGCCATCTTTCTAAATTCCATATATATGTGTTAGTATACTGTATTGGGGTTTTTCTTTCTGGCTTACTTCACTCTGTATAATCGGCTCCAGTTTCATCCATCTCATCAGAACTGATTCAAATGTATTCTTTTTAATGGCTGAGTAATACTCCATTGTGTATATGTACCACAGCTTTCTTATCCATTCATCTGCTGATGGACATCTAGGTTGTTTCCATGTCCTGACTATTATAAACAGTGCTGCGATGAACATTGGGGTTACATGTGTCTCTTTCAATTCTGGTTTCCTCAGTGTGTATGCCCAGCAGTGGGATTGCTGGGTCATAACGCAGTTCTATTTGCAATTTTTTAAGGAATCTCCACACTGTTCTCCATAGTGGCTATACTAGTTTGCATTCCCACCAACAGTGTAGGAGGGTTCCCTTCTCTCCACACCCTCTCCAGCATTTATTGCTTGCAGATTTTTGGATCGCAGACATTCTGACTGGTGTGAAGTGGTACCTCATTGTGGTTTTGATTTGCATTTCTCTAATAATGAGTGATGTTGAGCATCTTTTCATGTGTTTGTTAGCCATCCGTATGTCTTCTTTAGAGAAATGTCTAGTTCTTTGGCCCATTTTTGGATTGGGTCGTTTATTTTTCTGGAATTGAGCTGCAGGAGTTGCTTGTATATTTTTGAGATTAGTTGTTTGTCAGTTGCTTCATTTGCTATTATTTTCTCCCATTCGAAAGGCTGTCTTTTCACTTTGCTTATATTTTCCTTTGTTGTGCAGAAACTTTTAATTTTAATTAGGTCCCATTTGTTTATTTTTGCTTTTATTTCCAGAATTCTGGGAGGTGGATCACAGAGGATCCTGCTGTGGTTTATGTCTGAGAGTGTTTTGCCTATGTTCTCCTCTAGGAGTTTTATAGTTTCTGGTCTTACATTTAGATCTTTAATCCATTTTGAGTTTATCTTTGTGTGTGGTGTTAGAAAGTGATCTAGTTTCATTCTTTTACAAGTGGTTGACCAGTTTTCCCAGCACCACTTGTTAAAGAGATTGTCTTTACTCCATTATATATTCTTGCCTCCTTTGTCAAAGATAAGGTGTCCATAGGTGTGTGGATTTATATCTGGGCTTTCTATTTTGTTCCATTGATCTATATTTCTGTCTTTGTGCCAATACCATACTGTCTTGATGACTGTGGCTTTGTAGTAGAGCCTGAAGTCAGGCAAGTTGATTCCTCCAGTTCCATTCTTCTTTCTCAAGATTGCTTTGGCTATTCGTGGTTTTTTGTATTTCCATACAAATCTTGAAATTATTTGTTCTAGTTCTGTGAAAAATATCTCTGGTAGCTTGGTAGGGATTGCATTGAATTTGTAAATTGCTTTGTGTAGTATACTCATTTTCACTATATTGATTCTTCCAATCCATGAACATGGTATATTTCTCCATCTATTAGTGTCCTCTTTGATTTCTTTCATCAGTGTTTTATAGTTTTCTATATATAGGTCTTTAGTTTCTTTAGGTAGATATATTCCTAAGTATTTTATTCTTTTTGTTGCAATGGTGAATGGAATTGTTTCCTTAATTTCTTTTTCTACTTTCTCATTATTAGTGTATAGGAATGCAAGGGATTTCTGTGTGTTGATTTTATATCCTGCAACTTTACTATATTCATTAATTAGCTCTAGTAATTTTCTGGTAGAGTCTTTAGGGTTTTCTATGTGTAGGATCATGTCATCTGCAAACAGTGAGAGTTTTACTTCTTCTTTTCCAATTTGGATCCTTTTATTTCTTTTTCTGCTCTGATTGCTGTGGCTAAAACTTCCAGAACTATGTTGAATAGTAGTGGTGAAAGTGGGCACCCTTGTCTTGTTCCTGACTTTAGGGGAAATGCTTTCAATTTTTCACCATTGAGGATAATGTTTGCTGTGGGTTTGTCATATATAGCTTTTATTATGTTGAGGTATGTTCCTTCTATTCCTGTTTTCTGGAGAGTTTTTATCACAAATGGATGTTGAATTTTGTCAAAGGCCTTCTCTGCATCTATTGAGATAATCATATGGCTTTTATTTTTCAATTTGTTAATGTGGTGAATTACATTGATTGATTTGCAGATATTGAAGAATCCTTGCATCCCTGGGATAAAGCCCACACTCATCTGGAATTCCATCACTTCCACTAGCTTTGTTCATAGAGATGTTTCTGAAGGCCCACTTGACTTCACATCCAATATGTCTGGGTCTAGGTGAGTGATCACACCATCATGATTATCCGGTTCGTGAAGATCCTTTTTGTATAGTTCTGTGTATTCTTACCACCTCTTCTTAATATCTTCTTCTTCTGTTAGGTTCATACCATTTCTGTCCTTTTTGTGCCCATCTTTGCATGAAATGTTTCCTTGGTTTCTCTAATTTTCTTGAAGAGATCTCTAGTCTTTCCCATTCTATTGTTTTCCTCTATTTCTTTGCATTTTCACTTAGGAAGGCTCTCTTATCTCTCCTTACTATACTTTGGGTCTCTGCTTTCAGATGGGTTTATCTTCCCATTTCTCTTTTGCCTTTTAGTTCTCTTTTTTTCTCAGCTATTTGTAAGTCCTCCTCAGACAACTATTTTGCCTTTTTGCATTTCTTTTACTTTGGGATGGTTTTGATCACTAGCTCTGGTACAATGTTACAAACCTCCATCGATAGTTCTTCAGGCACTCTGTCCACCAGATCTAATGCTGTGAATCTCTTGTCACCTCCACTGTATAATCACAAGGTATTTGATTTAGGTCATATCTGAATGGCCTAGTGGTTTTCCCTATTTTCTTCAATTTAAGTCTGGTTTTTGCAAGAAGGAGTTCATGTCTGAGCCACAGTTGGCTCCTAGTCTTGTTTTTGCTGACTGTATGGAGCTTCTCCATATTCGATGCATAGAATATAATCAACATGATTTTGGTGTTGACCCCCTGGTGGTGTCCATGTGTAGAGCCATCTCTTGTGCTGTTGGAAGACATTGTTTGCTGTGACCAGTGCATTCTCTTGGCAAAACTGTTAGCTTTTGTCCTGCTTCATTTTATTCTCTAAAGCCAATCTTTCCTGTTACTCCAGCTATCTCAGGCTTAAGTATATACATATCCCCCCTCTCCTGAACCTCCCTCCCATCCCCATTGCTTTCCCACACCCCCAGGTCATCACAGAGCAGCAGTTGGGGTTGGGCTCCCTGTTTTCAGTAGCAGCTTCCCACATGGTAATGTGGGTATGTCAATGCTACTCTCCCAGTTCCTCCCATACTCTCCTTCCCCTGCTCTCTCCGACAAGTCAGTACTCTAGTCTGTGTTCCTATTGTGCTGTGCTTAGTTGCTCAGTCAGGTCCGACTCTTTGCAACCCCATGGACTGTAGCCCACCAGGTTCCTCTGTCCAAGGGGATTCTCCAGGCCAGAATATGAAAGGGGGTTGCCATGCCCTCTTCCAGGGGATCTTCCCAACCCTGATAGAACCCAGATCTCCAGCATTGCATGGATTCTTTTTTTTTTTTTTCCTCTATTCATCTGTATCTCTTTTGCTGTCTCGCATACAGGGTTATCATTACCATCTTTCTGAATTCCATATATATGTGTTAGTATACTGTATTGGTGTTTTTCTTTCTGGCTTCCTTCATTCTGGATTCTTCACCATGTGAGCCACCAGGGAAGCCCTTGTTTCTATTCCTGCCCCACAAATAGATTCATCAGTACTACACTATGTTTGTTAAGAAGGATTCTGAGGATCTATCTGAACTGAGAATAAAAGAGTGATTATATCTGATTTTTACTAATCATAATGACCATAGGAGTGATAGCAAATATGTTACTGAGATGGTGTGTCAATTATAGGACCATTCTTCTAGCTCCAATTTTCTCTAAAGTCTTAGCAAAAGAAACCTTTAAAGGAAACCTCCTATATTTCTATTTTAACATCTGAAGGTGTACAAAAGAAGTGGTTGCTTGTTGATAATTGCTTCCCTCTTTGTTATAACATGAAAAGAAGAAATGGGAGGATCCATGGAGTTAGGATGGAGGTGGTAGAAATGGAGGGTGATTAAAAACAACCAGTGTGTTTACTAGGGAGGTAGATTCTGAATCAGAGATTCCTGGCTGCTGCTGCAGACCACACTCAGAGCGACTGCTTTGCTTTAGTTACTGGGAAAAAATATGATGGGTATTTTGGAAAGATTCTTTAATATAAAACTTTGTTTTTTCTTTGTGACTTATAATAGTGATTTATTGAGAAAATGTACTCTTTCCTCAATGACAAATGCAGTCCAAGCTTCAAGTTTATAATACTTTTTAAATAACTGTGAAATCAATGAGTCTTTCTTCATCAAAATGAAATCACGGATGTACATTAAATAATTGTTTAAACAGGAAAGGAAAGAAAATCAAAATGGTTCTATTATTTCCCTGTTGAAAAGGCTTTTGTAATCAGTACAAGTCTTTCAATGGTGGCTTCTTTAATCATTTGGTTGGTATAAAACCGTAAGTGACATGCCCTCGAAATCAACAAGAGAAGCCAGGAAATCAATATTAAGTTCACTGTAAGAATATGACGAATTTGCTCTATTGTCTGGTCTCATTATATTCTTTGTCACAAAAATGAGTTATCACAGAATTATAATGTCTAGTATGTTCTTTATAATACATTCTTATTCACATGACAAGAATTACGACAAGAGGAGAAAACGGACAAAATTAATCCACCCTCATGATAGAAAATATTGCATCAAATTAACTTGTGACAGGCAGGTATTTTTGTGAAGGCATTTATTGACGGCATCTGTCATACTGGTCTACCTACATCAGTTCTTTATGTGTTCCATCAAAGATCTATCATAAGTGGATCCTGGAAAAAACATCTGAAAATGGTCTAGATGTAAAGAAAAGAAACAAAGGTCATTTTGTACATGATCACTGGAGGAAATCCCTAGCTAAATCAATAACTTGGACTATACAGCACTTCTCTGGAACAAACGCCATCCTACTTTATCCTTTGTTTGAGAACTTCCTACTTCTGGGTTTGACAGGAAAAGTTCATTTGCAAATTATGTATTAGGGAAAGGAAAGGAATAGAAAGATTTCAAACAATAAATTCCTTAAGGTACATTTGCTTTCTTCTTTGTATCTGGGTAGTAACCAACATAGAATAATCTCACAATAGTAGATATAGTATGTAATGTTTAACCAAATCAAATTAGTTGAATTGAATGTGAAAATGCAATGTGGTTCATTCTAGGCAAGAGGGAAGTGATGCTGAGGATCAATGACAATAGATGACTGTAATTTATATTTGTCCATATATGAATACCTTTGACAAAGGTAGCCTGGAATGAATGATGTAGAGATTTTTCAAAAGCAAAACATGTAATGATGTGTGATGAAGCAGAGAGATCACCAGCATAGACCAAATAATTATCTTCAAAAAAATTATTTTCTTGAGAAGCATTTACTCTGGAGATTCACTAAACCCTAGGTTCTGGCCCATGGCACTATAAATTCAGAAGCTCATGCATGCTTTCCATACAGGAAAGTTCTCCAAGACTTGTGTGTCAAACCAGGAGACCAATTTTATTATCTGTTTTGCTTAAAATGACTACTGTATTGAACCCATTCATTTTCAATGGTCCATGAAAAAAGATAACATATACTTTTTTAAGGTACCCAGAAAACTAAATGGAAAAAATGTTCCTCTTGTCATGAAGAAGAGAAAAATCTATTTCCACATTTTTGTGTGGGGGAAGTCACACCTCTAAAGAGAAGTATGGCAACTTCCTCATCACGCCCCTATTAACTCTCATTTGGGTTTGGATATAAGATAGATGAATGAGAAAAGACACACATGAAGCTAACCAGATCCCCAGTGACTACAACTGCAGACCCAGCAGAATATAAGCTCCTCAAGCAGAGTTCTTATTGACCGAAGCTTAAAATATCTTTGTTGATCTTCCTCAGTCAGAAAATGCAAGTTAGTGTGGTATTGTATCAATGTTTTCATGTCAGATTATATACTCATTAGATTTTCTTCTAAGATGAACACAAGTAGCATTCAGCTCAAGTGTCATTTCTGTAGGAAGTTATGAAACAGGTATGACAAATTTATTATACAAGCAGTAAACAGCAGATTTTGAAAGTACACAAGTTGCAATTCAATCCTGGTTTTTAGAGTCATTCTAATGTCATTAAAACACACAAATAAGACATCTACTCTTCCCAGTAAATGTAACCAATGGGCATTTACCATTATAATTACCTGTTTCTTATGGAGAACACACACACTAATTACCTGACTTAAATTTAGAATAAAAATTTGGGGGTTAGAATCATTATTCTGAAGACTGTTATCTTTGCTTAAATGGAAAACTGTAATGAACTAATCAAATGAAATTGAATTTAAGTGCTTTGGGAATTGCTTAATATTTTTAACCAGTAGAACAATCTATCTTCTAAAGAAACTGGCATATTCATGTAAACAATTAACTTTTGGAGACTGACTTATTACAGAGGCATATGCTCTATTAAAGTAATTTAAGATTACCTTTCACATTAAAACAAAAGAACAGCATCTTGTAAATATGTGACTCACTTATCCAAATCATTATCTTAGTACAATATGAGAAATTTAGTAATATTTCATCACCAAAAATAATAAAGCAGGTCTCAGCAGTTATTTCAAATGTAGTAAATGTAATAAAGCCCATTTTAGCAATTTGACACTAAGAAAACTTAATTTCAAGTTAGAAAATTAGGTGGATTCACACACATTACATATAGGCCTACCATAATGAAACACTACATGTCTAAGGGAAAAAGAATGCATTAGTTAAATTCTTGAATTTTAAATATTCTATAACCATACAAATGTTGATCTTCTCCATCATTCTGACCTCCACAGATCTGCGGTGCTCATCTAAGGAAATAATGTGGGATGCCACTATGACTTGCTATACTTCTAAATTTTCTGTTTTGATAATCCTTTGCATATCTTGAAACATAGGACTATTGTGTCATTGGCAATTACTTTAATAGAATACAAGTAAATCATTTGCACATTGCTGTTGTTTCTAAAATTATTCAGAATCTTTGGTTTTAGCTAAGAATGGTAGGGCTTATCCTATTTATTTTGGGATAACGCATGTCAGTTAATGATTTCTCCTTCCCCTACACCCACTTGCTGCCAGGCAGACACATCTTTAAACTTGTCCTGAACCCAATTCCACAGTTAGAGTGGTTGACTGCCTTCTTCCTTATGCATCTCTATGCCACACAGTCTTCCTTACACATCTCCAATGGTCCTGGGACATTCTTAATGAAGAACCAAGGATTATTAGTTTTTCAATATAGAATTCCCTCACAAAATCCCAGGGACAGAGGAGCCTGGTAGGCTGCCGTTTATGGGGTCACACAGAGTCGGACACGACTGACGTGACTTAGCAGCAGCAGCAGTACATTATGAGTATCCAGGACTTAGTTAGACTTGACTAGGGTTGAGGTAGGTCACAATCTCCTGGCCTCTCCTGTTTCTGCCCAGTCTCTTTCTTCCATCATCTCTCATCCCTCCCTCCTCCTCCTCAGGAGCAACAAGCATACCCTCCCTCTTACCCAGCAGGGTAGCTCCACCACATCAAGTTCCCTTCATTCTCAGGTGTCACCTTCTATCCAGAGAAATAATCATGTTACCAAACGCTCATAGGTTCTTCCCTCTTAAGAGGAATCCTGTTGAGACTTAATCTCATTAACTTTCTATCATCCATACCCCCATGCACACAAATGATTTTCCTTAAATGTTTATTGAATGAACACTTAGGAGCTCCCAAAAAGCTGCTGAGTTCTAAGTGCAAGAGTCATGATATTAATTTGCTGTTATAGTGTTAACCGGTCAGGCATGTCTGACTCTTTGCAACTCCACAGGCTGTAGCCCACCAGGCTCCTCTGTCCATGGAATTCTCCAGGCAAGAATACTGGAGTATATCGCCATTCCCTTCTCCAGAGGGAGGATCTTCCTGACCCACAGATCAAACCCTGGTCTCCTGTATTGCAGGTGTGTTCTTTACCATCAGAGCCATCAGGGAACCCCATACTGGTTATGCAACCTGGTAAAATAACAAAGCCCTCAGACTCTCATTCTCTTCATTTAGAAAATGAGAATGATAAAGTATAGTTGCCTTAAACCGAAATAGGTTGAGAGAGAGAAGTGAGAGAAAGAGAAAAAAATAACAGTTCAAGTAAAGCAAGAATTCTATCCACCATTTTACTCTTTGAAATTATGCCCACAGGCAATAGTGTGAAATCTATATTGAACTCAATGATGGATGTAGGTTAAATCCATGGAAAGAATGGGGAAATGATTCCAAGGGTCTCTTGGCCTTTGACAAATGAAACATTGTTCAGGTGGCCTAACGTTGTTATGATGACATATCTTCTCAAGAAAAATATTGAAAAATTAATAGGCAATCACTGAGAAACACTGACTAATGTGAAATTATAAGAACTGATAAAAATCTTCTCTACGTAATTATGATGATAACAAGGAAGAGGATAGTTTGCTGAGTAAAATAGTTTGTTTTTTTAATTTGTTGAAGTATCTTTAGCAGGGAAATACTGAATGATTTAATTTCTGAATGTAATCTCTACTGAATTCAAAAACATTATCATAGGCTTTATACATGTATTATTTGCATTAATGATAGATTCATCATAATAGAATTTAACTATACTGGGTCTACTAACATAACTTTTTATTATGTTTATGTACAAATCTCCACGAGTAATTCTAAAGACTCATAGAGCCAGAAAAATACATAAGGTCTTCTAGTCTCATCCCTTCATTTCCAGCTAAGGAAATTGAGATATAGTTGCATTGCATTGCCCTATATGTGAATAGGAATTCAAAACTCTTGATTGCTAGAGATTCGTGATTCTTTTTCATTCTCTTCCATCAGTGATTCTCAGCACTAGTTTACACATTAGAATCAACTAGGAAGTATTTTTAACATGGCTGTGCATATGTGTCATCCTAGAGATTCTAAGTGAATTGGTCTAGGATGGGCTCTGTCATCTACATTTGCTCTAAAGTTCTGCAAGCCATTCAAATATATAGTCAGAGTTGAGAACCCATTTTGTATGTAGTGCTATTTACATGCTAAATAGCTTTCTGGAGGCAGAAGGCAGGGAAAGAAGAAACTACATTATAATGAAGTTTATCCTACTGCCCCCTCTGGAGACCATACTTGAAGTCTGACTCATAATTCACTGATTCTCAGGCCATGCTCTCACTGGCCTCTAATCAAAATGTGCTGTTACTAATATCAAATACTCAATTCCTTCTCTTAATTCAGAAAACAATTTTAAGCTAATGAAATAGAATGCTCTGGATTTAAAGTTTTTATCCTATAACTATTTCTATATCTGACAGATGTTAGAGATTATGCTAAAGTATGGCATATGATGGTATCTAAGAAAAACTTTTCTATTTATTTGCTTTAAATTTAGTGTGGCAATATTTTATAATTTTGCTAGTTGCTCAATAAGCACCATGGATTCCATATCTATTATCTTCTAAACAACATAGAAAGCACAACCTAAATTTCTTAATCTGTACCCTAACTGATTTCTGTTTCCAACCCCAGAAAGGTTTTAGTCCCTTTGACTAAAACAATCTTAAAAATAGTAGATACTAAAACCAAAATACATATTGGATTGACTTTACCTTTTCTGATATAATTTTCAAATAATCTGTTGTTGAGATATTTACATTTTTCTATTCACAATTTTCTCAACTTTTTCTCATTCACTTTATCTTCTCTCTGAAAATCCTAGTTGAGCAAAATTCAAAAAATAAATTAGAGTGACTAGATAACAAAAAAGCCTGTACAAAGCTCTGGAATTAAAAGTGAAATGGCTGGCTTAGTGAATAAAAAGCAGATGTTAAGTATAGTGCATAAAAGGAGAGAGGATATGAGTACTAAGAAATGAGACATCCAACCACCAGCCTACCGTCAAGATCGGATGATATCCTATGTCACCATGGGGCTTCCTGCTTATCTGGCTAGGTCTTCCCATGCTAAACACTGCCCTGATCATCTCTAAAGCTACTGATTTGGGGCTATAAACTTCCTGATCAACACCAACTGCCAAATTACAAAGTCCTAAAAATACCACTTTAAAATTTTTGTTCAAAAAATTATATAACCCTCCATTGCTGAGTTTTAAAGTCCTACAGACTAACCTCAATCTATCCTTCACTTCCTCATTTTCACTGGGGAGGGAAATGAAGCCAAAATCATAGAGTAGTAAATAGCAGTAAATATTCTCTGTCCAGTTTCCTAATTTAAACTATGCCTATCTCACACTTCTAGAGATTTTTATTAAAGGGGCAATGTTGTGGTTATGCTGCCATTTGAACTGGACTTGGCAGTTATTAGAGCTGAAAAAATGAAAAAAGAGAGGAAAAACACTGAGCTAAAAATGATAATCATTTTGTCCACCTGGCAACCCTAGTGTTCTGGGGAGTATGTCCCTGCCCCACCCTACAGGGCTGTAATTACTATGAACATAGTATGTTATTAGTCATGATCCTGTCATCCTGGCAACAGATCACTGATCCAAATTGAACCAACAGAACCTTTCCCAGTATACATGGACTTGTGACCCAGTAAGTGGAGTAGTCTTTGGCTGTATTTCCCGCAATGAAGACAGCATCTAGAGCAGGAATGAAGAATGATATGAATAAACAGAGAAAAGCAATGATGAGAGGCAGAGGGATTTCTGAAGGTGTGTAAGTCAAGGACTCATGTATGTGGCCTGACTGCTTAGTGATGCTTCCCACGGCCTTGTTGTTCTATGAAATGGCCCTGAATATTTTGAATAATTCCCATCTTTTGCTTAAGTGAGTCCATTTGAGATGTTACCACTTGAAATCCAAGCAATACTAACATACACATGCTTTGAGAAATGAGCTGTTGCAACTGGCAGATCAGATTGAGTCTGGTAAAATGGGAGACCAGTGAGGACTCCAAGATCCTGAGCTGAGCAGATGGCAGTCCTTGTTCCTTAGCAGCAAAGCAGTTGGTTCAGCCCTCAGTGATTGTCTTTTGAGTGCAGACTATGTGCTCACAATATCCAGAGCAAGTAAGGACAAGAGACCCAGATTTAAGGGAACTGGAGAATGTTGGCTAACTTTTATAAACTGAAGTATGGTGTTAGGAAAGAAAGAAAAAAAAAAAAAAACCAACTATTTGAAAGCAGTCCAGAATACCTAGAGGAGGAATCAAAGTTTAAGAGAAATGCTTGCTATCTACATCCGTGAGATCAATGACTATCAGATAACCATATATTTTTTATAAATAAGAGAAGAAAATAGATCTCCCACCCAGAAGGCAGGGGACTGTAAATACTAGAAATGGGAAGATAAATGGCAGATAAGAGCCAGGGGACTCTGGGGAGCCCGATCCTCCTTGGGTCTATAAGAGCACGACCCTCTATAACTCCCGTCTGACAAAGACAATGCTGCTTCTACTTGGAAAGCAGTATTGGAGCAGCAGCCAACTTTCTAGGTATATTAAACCTGCCCAGCCTCCTCTTCTGCATCTATTCATGTTTCATTGCATTCTAAGTTGCAGAGAAAGAACTCCCAGGGACAATGTTTAAGAAACAGAAGTCAAAGGGCCCAAAGAGCCTGGACTTGACTTTCAAGGACAGACAGGATTTCTGCAGACCAAAAGAGGTGCCTAGAGAGGGTAATCAAGTCAAAGGATGAAGATATCCAGCTTTTGTAGGAGGAAGAATTATAGTCCAATGTAGCTGAGCAAGACACAGGGGACCATAGAAAATCAAGATTATCAACAACATCCTGGGGTCTCAAGTACTTTTCAGAGGCTACTCAGAGAGCTCCTTTATTTATTGCTGACTTCTTAACCTCCTTTCTTGTAGATACAGTTAATGGAATACTGACTGTTAGATAAGTAGAGAGCTGCTATAATTCATCTCAGCATACTTCCGGTTTCCGTTAAAATCAATCTCCAAATTCTTATTGGTAAAACATATTTACTACAAAAAAGCCTTGCAATGCAGGGTTTTTCTTAATTATACTATATAGAAATATGGTTGTCTCCATCTCTCCTTCTACAACCCATTTGTGCCAACACTAACAAACACAATAATGAGTGTATTTAATTTCACTACAATTAGAAAAAGTATCTTAAAAATATATTTAAATGACCATCATTGAACTTGCTCAAAAAGCAAGGGTCAACAGTACCCTGAATATATATGTATATTGCTCTGTTGTTTCACTGTGGTGGCAAATAGTCTAATGTGCCTATTTAAATTAAAATTTCATTTCACAGACACATTAACCATATATCAAGTGCCTAATTGCTACATGTGGCTAGCTGTTACTATATTAGACAGCATGACACAGAATATTTCTATCATCAAAAATGTTCAACTGAACAGCACTGGTTTGCACATCAATTATTTAGGATGACCTAGAAACTGTAGTTTGAGTGAACTCCGGGAGATGGTGATGGACAGGGAGGCCTGGCGTGCTGCGATTCATGGGGTCTCAAAGAGTCAGATACAACTGAGCAACTGAACTGAATTGAGCAACTGTAAGGCTCAATAAAGTGGTTCCAAATCTTGTGCAATAAGCAAATAGGCTCCTCCAGCTTTTGAGGGGGACAGGAAGAAAAAACAACAACATCCTGTAAACCAATAATCCTTCAATAAAAAATAAGTTAATTTTAAAGAAAAGAAAAAAAAAAGAGGAATTAAGCTACAGGAAAAACATCATAAAGGAACAGTAAGACTGACACTAAAAGTAGTTAAACAAGGTCAGGACCAGCTTGATGCTGGTTTGACATTTCAGTAGTGTTTTCAACCTTCCTATCAGTCTTTTCTCAGCTAGAGTTCTTTCAGATTTAGTTGTTGTTCTAAAAATCTCCTTTGGGATCCCTTTCTTATTTTTTTAAGTCACTGGAAAAGAATCAAACATCAAGATACAGCATGTCCAACAGTCATAAGAGGCTTGAACCAAAAGTCAGATCCAACGATGAACAATCATTTCTTTTTACAAACGTCTAAACAAAACCAAGCCCAACGCAATGACAGCAAAGTCTCATAAGCAACCCTGTGGGGCAGTAGAGGGGAAGGGATATGGGACCACCAGCAACCAGGCACTGAGAATACCATTCGTGCTTAGGGTACCTCCACATACTAACCGAGCATTTGTCTCTGCCCTTAGAATAATTGCTTTCCAATGAACAGGAAATTTCCTCAGACTTTCTTTGAGATTTTGAACACATATCAGAGATGGAAACTGCAAACACTTGAGCGGCCATTACTTGACTCTCCTTTTCACCTCCCGCCTGACTACTGGTTCACTCATGCTTCTCTACGTGGTGTCACTGGGATCCAAACATTATAATGAGCCAACGTTTTCCTTTCTAACATAGTCGAAAGCTTAACATAGGCAAAATAAAATGTCTTAGAGACATATCTAAAGTCTTAGAGAAATAATATCTAATGTCTTAGAGAAATAATATCTACATCCATAATCACTGCTCTCCCCCAGAAGCTATGTCTTTAGTTTTGCTTAACCTCAACTTTTTAATATGACAGTACGACCAAGAGATTGCAACATCATCATGTATTTGATTAAAGATGCAGCCCCTTTATAGCACATTTCCAGTAAGATAAAATATTCAGTAGCATGATTTCTAGACAATAAATTTTCCACAGTATAACTTATAGCTGGCTCATCAGCCACAAAAGCTGAATAATAATCAAAGTTAACCTCCATATTTCTAAAAGGAAGACACTGGTGCTTCCAATTGTAATTCTTGGTCTGACATTGGTTAAAGAGGTGTTAATAGCCCACATTTTACAGTGCCATCAATATTGCAAATAAATGCACAACACAATGAAAATATTTATGTATGGTACTATCCAGAAAGATATAGTTAGGAAAAATATGGTGAAGTGTAAGTAACCTTGACAAATTAGGCTTCATTGAAATACTTTCTAGGCCTTGTCCAGAAACATAAATAATCCACAGAGCCCAGCACCAAATACAAATGAAGAACATTTGTTATTAAACCATCCCTCTTTTTTTTGGCCAGAGCATTATTCTTCCATAATGAAACGCATTGTGAACCACTTTCTGTGATCTCCTGTGTCATTACCTGCAAGTTATGAAATCTCTAATTTATCTTTATGCAATGAACCACATCCAAGGATGGTGGATGCATGTATTTGTGTGTGTGTGTGTGTGTGTGTGTGAGCTGTTCATAGGTCTCTTGCAACACTGAGTCATCATCGGGTCATACATGACAAATTATTGTTTGGAACATTAATGGCACCTAGGAACTCTTAATACAAACTGACCAATCCATTAGTAAAACATATATGACATATGTCCTTTATCAAAGGGTCGAAATTATTCCCATCAGCGGAGATTTAAATTCCATTTTCAAAGTTAAAGAGACACAGTTTATTCTTTAAGCAAGTAAGTGAGAGAATGGATAGATAGGACAGGAATCAATGAACTTGGACCTTGTCCTAAAGCCCTCTCATTAAAAACCAGAATGCTCTATTCAGCTGAATCGACTTTAAAAAAAAAAAAAGGATATGAATAGTTTGACCTGACTAACATCTGAAAAGGCAATTGATTTGTTTAAATAATAGCTGACATTCCAATCTTTTTAATTTGTAACTATTAGTTCACATAGCTGAATTATTTTATCCTTCAATCTGCTATTAAATTATGTATATATACATATATATATATATACACACATATATATATATATATATATCCAAAGTAACTGTGAATATCTTCAATGAAGTAGGGAAAAAGCTCAGTTATAAAGAATGAGGGGAAGTGTGGGATGAAAGAGAGGTAACATGTAAAAATAGAAAAAGATGACAGGGAGACAAGCCTGAAAAATCATGTGATCTAAAATATGAACTCATCCACACAGCAATCTGTGAGGGAAAGAGAAGAGAGATAATTACCTTTTTTAGACACTGCATGAGACATTGGAATAGAGTCAAAAATACACTTGAGTTTGAATTCCAGCTTTGCCTATTATTAGCTGCGTGTCCTTGCTCAGGTTATGAAACCTCATGGAGAATCATTTCTCTCAATGATAAGGGAGATAAAGTAATAATCCTGTAAGGACATCTTGAGGATTAAATGAGGCAAACTGTGTCTGAGGCAACAGTCTCTGGCACCTGGCAAGAACTCCATAAATGTTAGTTTCCATTCCCACTTAACAGCTGGGGTGACATGTCTTCTTACGCTGCTATGTGAAAATGTCTCTAGGATCTGTTCTTGGGAGTACAACCACTGGGTCATTATGTGGGTGTTCCTGATACTTAATCTGATTCAGGGCTGCTTTCCAGGGTGGTCTGCACCAGACTCCACACTCATAACCAGTGCAAAGCATTCCTGGCCCCACACACTGCTCAGGGTTTGAATTACTTAATCTGCATGATAACTCTAATGAAAAACAACATGCTCTTCTCTCCAACTTGTAAGTAAGAAAATTAGGACATAGTGACATAAATAACCTGCCTAGTTTCACAGCTAGTGGTGGTGGAGATAGAGACAAATCCAGGTGGTCTGTTTTTGAAGATCTTTTCACTGTTAAATTTGATGTAAAGCCATTCCTCTCCTTGGCCCTGGATAGGATGGGTAGCCTGAACCACAGATTCTGACTCATAACCTCTCCAACTCTTTCTACCTCACACTTTCTAAACAGAAATTAGTATATTAGTTGTGCAGGGAATAACAGTCCAAGAGATCCTGAGAAAAAACTCCATGATTCTTGATTAGGCACGAATTTTAAATAAAGAGGATATATATTCAACTCAACTTGAACACACTCTGTGAGCATACACATTTGCCAGGTGCTTTCTAGATGAAATACTGTATAGAAATCCAGTTAAGAATTCTTAGACATCAGGAAAGTATGTAAGCATGTATTTAGTCATTTCCTTTCACCCCCAAAAGTGCTGCTAACACTTTCTCCCTTCTTTGCAGATAGGACTCTGGTTCTTAAAGTTAGTAAGTCAAGGACAGTTGGCATTTTGGGAGGTTCCAAGCAGTGGCAGATGAGGGGGCAAGTAATAGAGCCAGCCCCCTCCTTGCTCACCCTGCTCTCCTCTCTGCGCCATCAGTGAAAGAATGCATTGCCTATAGAGAAATGTAAAACAATAATAAAATCAATTTTAAAGAAAGTTAGACTTCTTTTCAGTGTCACAATGCACTGGCCATTTTAAACACTATCAGTGATAAAATATTCATCCTCACTTATTGGAGTGAACCTACCTTTATGTCACTTGCTCTAAGGAATTGCTACACTTCAAAGGTGTAAGCTACAATTTGACCTTGGAGAGCCCTATCTTAGACCTTTTTCACCACTTTAACGAATTGTGTTCTGCTCTTTCAAACCCATTGTCTGCGGCTTGCCAGACTTCTCTGTCCATGGAATTTTCCAGGCAAGAATACTGAAGTGGATAGCCATTCCCTTCTCCAGGGGATCTTCCCAACCTGGGGAAAGGTCCCAGGTCCTCCACACTGCAGGCAGATTCTTTATGGTCCAAGCCACCAGGGAAGCCCTAACACCAACTCAATGAATAGTATTAGTCATTAATAGCACAAGCATTTATCTACTGTTCTTGGACAATATCTCAGTTAAAGAAGAAATGTTAATATATTCTGTTTTATAATGTAAAAGCTAACTTCTTGGGGGAAAGTATGCAATTCTACGGAGATTATTTTGTCAACTGTTTCTGCTACCTTGGTTTGGTATGAGATTTAAAAAGACAATAGAGAAAGAAGATTCTCCAGTAGTGGAGGGATATGCTGCTACTTCCAGGCCTTGGTAAAATGCTGGTACAGAGCATAGAAGATCGGCTTTACAAACTGGTGTCAAATGCCTGGTTTTTACATTTCCTACTCCATGCTAAAGGAGAGTTTTGTCAAAATACTGCAGCCTCATACTATCAATAGTTATCTTTTCAGGAGTTATAGGAGGGATCCCTGTCTACATAGAGGAAGAGAGGGATGGATAAGTACATTCAGAAGCCTGGAATAGCAACTATGAGGTGGCAAAAGTTTAGCACACAGAAATATGAAGTCAAGTATCTAGGAACAAGAATGGATATGGGAAATATGTAAGCCTGGGAATCCCAATTATGAGCCTGGAGGGACTGTGGCAGAAAACAAACAATGAAGGGTTAGTTGGGGGCAGGAGAGCTCATGGCTCTCTGAAAGTTTTCCAATATTCATCACCAATCAGTAGCCTTCCTGTGTACAAAGGTGTCTAGATCTACTGACTGTTCTAAAGGAATTATAAAATCTCTAAGTGGGCAATCTCTCATTCTGAAAGCTGCAAAATAACAGAAAAATTAATACCCTTCCTTATTGCAACTGCTGATTCTCATGCCTTGGAAATTTTCAGAATTTCCCAAGACATATGTGAGGAGGGGTCTGAAATGCACATGGTGGGAACATGATAAAGGGAAGGAAGGGCCACTAAAAGCAGAGCTTGAATGTATTCCTATTAGAACTATTGAAAAAGGCAGAACATGCTAAGTGCCATAATGAAACTGCAACAAATGATCCTAAAAGATTCCATGGAAAAGGAGAACTTGAACTGGTCCTTAGCAACAGGTAAGTTATCCACAGGAAGATAAGATGGGGAAAAGCTGAAAAGGAAGGAAAGGCATATCTAGATTTTTTAAAACTGCATTAGTAGATGCAGCTAGAAATTTTTTTTTAATCCATGTTTGAAGACATGAAGTTACAGATTCACTAGGTATAAAATTATAAGGAGAGAAAATAAGACTATGAAGTTGGGTACAATCATACCTGAAAAGGGCTTGCAGGACAAGATGAGTGATTTGTACAATGTTCAGTGTGCATACAGAAATCTTAAATAATTTTAAAGGTCAGCTACTATAAGTTTATTCATTTTTTAAGTACCTAGATTTTCCAAAAACATAATCAATAATGGCAGATCCATAGGATACGTTTCTAAAGTATCACAGTACTGACATTTTCTGTCAAATTTTAAGCAACAAAAGAAGGTTGTGATTAACTAAAATAACCTTACCTGCTGCAGTGAATGATTATTGTGGTGCCAGCAAATACAAAAGATAATGTGAAAATTCTGTTACTAAGCAAAGGAGAGAAACACTTACATCTAAGGGGAAAAAAGTGTTGCCCTATGGCAACCAGGCATACTTGTCGCAAACACTAAGCATTTATGGACCCCAAACGCCTAGCATTGTTTTTCAGAGTTCCCCAACGTCCAATGTTTTTCCTGCAGTGCAACATATGTAAGCTGCTTAAATCAGCTTTTGACATCGCTTCAGCTTCAAACTGGAGGCTATGTGAGGCTTAGCAGATGGCAAAACCCATCCAGTTTTCTAAGTGTGTGTTCAGCATAAGGTGCTCGTATGTTCTCTTGGACCCGGCTGGGCTGAAATCTTCCCTTGGTGAAAAATACATGGTGTTCAGTTTTATGGTGATGAGTCAGAATTCCGGCCACTTGAGCTACATTGTGCTTTTTTTCTTTCACAAAGGTTAAGAGTACAGTCACAGTCGCTTAACTGCCTCTCAACCAGGCTTAGAAAAACTGAAAGTGAACTAATTGCCTTGTGACTGTGATTAAATTAAAGTCTGGATAATTCAAGACCCTCTAATCATCCCAGAAATTTAAATTTTTCTTCCCTAAGATTCAAGTCTTCATTTTTTTTCATGATCTGATCCATAATTTTTAAAATTTTTATTGGAGTATAGTTGATGCACAATGTGTTAGTTTCTGCTGTACAGTGAAGTGAATTAGTTATACATACACATATATCTGGGCTTCCCTGGTGGCTCAGACAGTAAAGAACCTGCCTGCAATACAGGAGACCTGGGTTTGATCCCTGGGTTGGGATGATCCCCTGGAGGAAAGCATGGCAACCCACTCCAGTATTCTTGCCTGGAGAGACCCCCATGGACAGAGGGGCCTGGCAGGCTGGAGTCCATGCGGTCACAAAGAGTCGGACATGACCAAGCGACTAAGCACAGCACAGTGGCATACATATATCTACTCTATATAGAGAGTAGACATATTTTTTAGAGTAGATTTTCTCATATAGGTCATTACAGAGTACTAAGTAGAGTTTCCTGTGCTGTACAGCAGGTCCTCATTGTTTATTTATTTTATATATAGTAGTGTGTACATGTCAGTCCCAATCTTCCTATTTATCTTGCCTCCCCCTTCCTTCTTGGTAACAATAAGTTTGTTTCTACATCTTTGACTCTATTTCTGTTTTTTAAACAAGTTCCTTCTCCTTTTTTTAAGAAAATCAAAATTGTCTTTTTAGGTCTTTCATTTCAAATCTCTCTGTGAAGTTTAGGCTTAGAAATACAACAGCAGTAAAGACACAGTTTCAGAAATAAGAATGGGCTTATACTTACATCCCCGAATAGAAAAAAAAACTGACCAAAAAAATAAACAAAGCACAAAAGAATCTCCATTTACTGCAGAACAAATATAAATTTGCCCCATCTGACATTCAAGGCTCTCTACAGTCTACTTGTCTTGCCTTACCAGAACTATTTCTATAGGTGCTGTGCTGTGCTTAGTGGCCCAGTCTTGTCTGACTCTTTGCATATTATCATTCAAATCAGGTTACTCCCTATTTTCTTAGAAACTGGTTGCCTCAGCTTGGCCTCTCTGCATAGCCTGGTCCCTTTTCTAGGAAGGACTTTTCAACCTGTTTCCCCCACCAACTCATTTTGTAATTCTGGCAGAGCTAAAATGTAGTCCATGGTGGCGGTGGGCTGGTGCAAATGGAGACTGGAACCAGAAGGCAGAAGGCCATGAATCATTTTCCAGGAAACTTGAACTTCATCCCCTAGGCCACTGTTGCATAAACTATCAATAAACCATCTGCATCTAAACCATATGGGGACCTTTTTAAAAGGCATATTCTTGGATCCAAGCATCCTAAATTAGCATCTCTGGAGCCTTTTAATAAAACCCATTAGGTTTAGATGATAAGAAGGACTTCTCAGTGATTCCATTATATGTATATAAAAGTTTGAGTGCTATCTCCACGTGTGCTCACTCATTCATGTCCGACTCTTTGCAGCTCCATGAACTGTAGCCTGCCAGGTTCCTTTGTCCGTGGGATTTTCCAGGCAAGAGTGCTGGAGCAGGTTGACATTTCCTTCTCCAGGGGATCTTCAAACTTGCATCTCTTGCATCTCCTGCATTGGCAGGCAGGTTCTTTACCAGCTGAGCCACCAGGGAAGCCCTTTGAATGCTATAGGCATCTAATAACTACATACCTGAGAATGTGAATGGATCTGTGCACTAGGAGAGAGAGTTTGGACAGAAGAATGAGGCTAAGGTGCATGGAGGAAGAAACTAGAAGCAGAAAACTCAGTTAGGATATTTTTGCAGTGGCCACTATTAACTTCTTTCTCCTGAAACTATCTTCCTTCCTGGCTTATGAGGCATGACTATTTCTTGATCCTCTTGCTACATCTGCATCTACTCTTCTGAATCTCTCATGCTTGTCCTCTCATTCTGGCATCTCTTTCAATGTCATTGTTCCTCTGGGTTGTGTCGAAAGTCCACTTCTCCTTGTAGAGTCCCCTAAATACCTCATCTAACCCTTTAGCTTCAAGTACCACCTTTACAATGCTGTTGCACAAATTTATATTTCAGGACAGAAGATTTATATTTCCATCTACCTAGTAAGATGCTCTACCTAATATTTCATGAGAATGTCCAAAATTTACACTTTTCTCTGTCTCTATACCTATATCTCTTTCTTTAGTTCCTGTCTTACTTGTAGAGGGACAGCAGAATCCACCTATTACCACCCCAAGCCAGACCCCTGAGCATATCACTTAAAATTCACTCTATCCTTCATGCCACCTACCCCGACCCTGTTTGGTTTTTGCTCTATCTTCTACTAATAATTCTCTTTTCAATTCATACTTTCCTTTACATCTTCACCGCATAATTTTGGTTTAGATCTCAAATCCTGAGAGGAAGCCTAGAATGTATCCCACTTCCCCAGAAAAAAACAAAAACAAAAACAAATGTCACATGCATAACAGAGAAAAGGGGGGGAATCTGCCTAAATCAAAGATAATTATGAGCGTGAAATAGTTGGAGTGAAGAAGAAAATCTATAATTTAAGGCTTTATAGCTGTAGTTTATTTGCCAAAATATAAATAACTTTCCAGTACAGAATTCTAACTGTGCTTGCTAAAATTATAGCATTGGCAGAGTGGCCTCAACTTGTCACTATCAGAACATCACATGCTGTGATACCTACCATGTTGTGGCATGGAGGTAGAGAAACACTAAGAGAAACTGGAACTGACTCTTTTAGGCCAGCTTCCAATTCCCTATCCTGATATGTAAATGTAAAAATAGTGTCTTGCAGAGTGAGAAAAAAAGAAGTGTGTGTGTATGTGTGTGTGTGCACACAGACATGCATATGTGCAACTACGGCCTCTTGCATCTGCCTATTAATTGAGATGAGGTGAGTATCAGTGGTGAATTTTTATGCGATTCAGATTTTCAAGAATTCAGTTGAAGATGCTCCAGAGTCGCTGGATTAACTACAGACTCCCGGAAGAATGGGAATTCCCCGCTCTTGCACTTTTGGAGACTATTAAAGATCACTGGGCATGGAATTTAAGTTGTAAAACTATCACCATTGGGAGACCTAGTCTGTTTCAGTTCAAATAGAGACAGAAACTAGAAATCATGAATTCTGGTAAAGTCTAGTATTTAAAAGTATTCTTTTCCCCTAAAATCATTGTCCTTAAAATATAGCTTTGAATTTCATTTGTTTCATTTGCTGAGATTTCAATACATACAGATCAGTCTAAATCTGGTTAATATTTTTATTTGGATTGTTTGTTCTTCCTTAAAAACAAAACTGTGAAAATAAGAGGAAGAAATAAATTGGCTGCATTTACTTTTCACACACTCAACACATGCTGTTATAGGAAGATTTGCCCTGCAAGTATGAATCTGCTGAAGATTCATAAGCTATGCCGTTTGTATTTTTCAGCATTTCTTCAGGCATAGATCCATACTCGATCTCCTCTAAACAAAATATGCACACATTTTCCTTCTTTCAGATTTCCCAAATAAGTCTATTTCCTTCTCCCTGTTCTTCTTTCATCCCTTTCTATGGTTTTTTTTCCCTCTGCTTTCTGGCATGTAGCACTTAATTTCTTGGTAACTAGAAAGCAAATTAGGGGATGATGTCAGTGAAAATGGAGTAAGGACCTCTAACACTTCACCCTCTTCTAAAACCAACTAAACCACTGGCAGGAGCGGGTGCGGGGGATGTCAAAATCAACTTCTCAGAACTCTGGAAATTAACCAAAGCCCTTTAACAATATATTTAAGAATTTAGTCAAGAAAAGTTGCTGAATCTTGGTAAGAATAGTGGCCTTTGTGACATCTGAACTTGCCCTAGTCTAATCGCCCTCTCCCAAGTTTTGTGATGAGCCTCAAATATTTACAACCCAAAATTACAGGGTAAACCGGCACTCGTTCGAACATCTGCTAGAAATGACAGAATGAGGGTGGAGGTCTTCCAAAGCCTCATCTCAGAAAACTGCCATTATTTTCTGTCCACAGTTCCCTGAGAAATCCTACTCACAAGTTGTCATTTGACCTGATTCATTGCTTACCCAATGAAAATGGCCTTTTTTCCTGGGCATGTTTGTCAAAATCAGTCAGCAGCTCTGTTTAAAATTACAGCTGCTGAGGTGGTGGTAAGAGTTAAGGCAAACAGCAAACTAATCAAAAACTTAAAAGGCTGGGGGGGAAATGTGGCAAGAATGTCAAGAAATTAGAACCAAAATATATATTGCTGGTGGGAGTATAAAACAGTGTAGCTACTTTGGAAAACAGTCTGGCAGTTCCTCAAATGATTAAATATAGAGTTACCATATGATCAGAAATTTCAGTCCTCTCTATATATATATCCCCCCAAAATTGAAAACATATGTCTACACAAAACTTGTATATGAATGTTCATAGAAGCATTATTCATGACAGTCAAAAAATGGAAACAGCTCAAATGTCCATCAGTTAATGAACAGATAATATGTGGCACTAGTACTTGTTCTGTCAGTAATTTTTAAGTTATCTATACCAAGGTACCAAGCATTGTGGGTTTTATTTTCCTTGCATGCTACGTGCTAAACTGCTTCAGTTGTATCTGACTCCTTTCAACCCCATGTAAAATAAAGATGCTTGACTATATGGGCCTATCCCATCCTATCCCATGTGGCCTTGAAATTCTATGACTCTATGTATAGAATCATTTCTACTGTAATTAGAGACAAGTTATAGACTGGCATCCTGGTTTCTAGTAAAAATAATAACAAATAATTATTGACCACATTGAGCACTATCCTAAGTGGCTGGAATACATCACTGAATAAAATATGCAACGCTTCTTGTCCTCATGGAGCCAACATTCTCATTAAGCGTGTTCTTCCCTCCTCCCTTCCCCTATCCATAACTATGTAAAGGGAAGTCGCTCAGTTGTGTCCGACTCTTAGCAACCCCATAGACTGCAGCCTACCAGGCTCCTCCATCCATAGGATTTTCCAGGCAAGAGTGCTGGAGTGGGGTGCCACTGCCTTCTCCATATAGCAATAAAATTTCAAAATTCTGATACTAAAGTAGTTACTATATTTGATTTCTTAAATAAATGGTATACTGTAAAAGTATTCTTTTACAAACTTCTTACAAATTTGTAAGTATTCTTTTACAAATTCTCTTACAAATTTCTGTTAGCCACATTTCTTATAAGAAAATGGCATCATTACCATTCACGGTGATTATTACCTGAGGGAAAGTCATTGCCAGGGGTTTGATTTAGTAAGTTACTGACTGAAGACCCACACCTTAGATCTACAGTAATAATAATTTAACTATAACCTTGAATAGATTGGAATCCCATGAGCTTGGTTAACATTTTCTAAAATATCCCTTGTTCCATTATGTTTATTAACACAGATATTAGAATCCAGGGCTAAATTAATCATGCCATGACTCTCATGCTATGAGTCATGACAGTCATGAGGCCTTAGGAAGCATCACTATGAGCAAAGGTAGTGGAGGTGATGGAATTCCAGCTGAGCAATTTCAAATCCTAAAAGATGATTCTGTTAAGGTGCTGCACTTAATATAACAGCAAATTTGGAAAACTCAGCAGTGGCCACAGGACTGGAAAAAGTCAGTTTTCATTCCAATTCCAAAGAAGGGCAATGTCAAAGAAAGTTCAGATCGAACAACTGCACTCATTTCATACACTAGCAAAACAATGCTCAAAACTCTTCAAGCTAGATTTTAACAGTACATGAACCCAGAACTTCCAGATGGACAAGCTGGATTTACAAAAGGCAGAGGAACCAGGTATCAAATTACTAACATTTGCTGGATCATAGAGAATTCCAGAAAAATGTCTTCTATTTCACTGACTACATTAAAGCCTTTGACTCTGTAGATCTCAACAAACTGTGGAAAATTCTGAAAGAGATGGGAATACCAGATCACCTGACCTGCCTCCTGAGAAAACTGTATTCAGGTCAGGAAGCAACAGTTAGAACTGGACATGGAACAACAGACTGGTTCCAAACAGGGAAAGGAGTACGTCAAGGCTGTATATTGTCACCCTGCTTATTTAACTTACATGCAGAGTACATCATGTGAAACACAGGGCTGGATGAAGCAAAAGCTGGAATCAGATTGTAGGGAGAAGTATAAATAACCTCAGATATGTAGATGGAAGAAAGTGAAGAGTAACTAAAGAGCCTCTTGATGAAAGTGAAAGCGGAGAGAGAAAAAGCTGGCTAAACAGTTAACATTCAAAAAAACGATGATCAGAAATTTTTCTCAGGGAAGGAAAGCAATTAGTTATTGACATCTAAACCTTTCCTAAAAATATAAAATTGTATCAAATACAAAGTTAATATAGCTTATAATAATGACAAAAAATTTATGTAGCTAAGGCTAAATCTAAAAAAATATTTCTAAGACCACTACTGAGAGAAACTTTAAAATCTAACTGAAACACATTATCAATGATCCTAAATAGTGATATATACCATATTCATAGATATTATTACATTATTAAAATATCAGTTGTACACAAATGAACATATCATATTTAATCCAACAGCAGTCAAAATACTAAAAAAGTTTTCTGCTGAATTTGATAAGCTCATTCAAAAATTTACATAAACAACTAACAACCATCACCAGCTAAGACTTTACCAAAGAATAAAGTAAGAAAGTTGACCTACCAGCTCTCAAATTTTTCAGAATATATTGGTTATAGCTAGATACTGACACTAGATATTAAAATATCAATAACCTCAGATATGCAGAAGACACCATCCTTATGGCAGAAAGTGAAGAAGAACTAAAAAGCCTCTTGATGAAAGTGGAAGAGGAGAGTGAAAAAGTTGGTTTAAAACTCAACATTCAGAAAACTAAGATGATGGCATCTGGCCCCATCACTTCGTGGGAAATAGATGGGGAAACATTGACAGACTTTATTTTCTTGGGCTCCAAAATCACTGCAGATGGTGACAGCAGCCATGAAATTAAAAGATGCTTACTCCTTGTAAAAAAAAAAAAAAAAACTATGACGAACCTAGACAGCATATTAAAAAGGCAGAGACATTACTTTGCCAACAAAAGTCCGTCTAGTCAAAGCTATGGTTTTTCCAGTAGTCATGTATGGATGTAAGAGTTGGACTATAAAGAAAGCTGAGCACTGAAGAATTGATGCTTTTGAACTGTGGTGTTGGAGAAGACTCTTGAGAGTCCCTTGGACTGCAAAGAGATCAAACCAGTCAATCCTAAAGGAAATTAGTCCTGAATATTCATTGGAATGACTGATGTTGAAGCTGAAACTCCAATACTTTGGGCACCTGATGCGAAGAACTGACTCATTGGAAAAGACTCTGATGCTGGAAAAGATTGAAAGAAGGAGAAGGGCACGGCAGAGGAATGAGATGGTTGGATGGCATCACCGACCAATGGACATGAGTTTGAGTAAGCTCCGGGAGCTGGTGATGGACAGGGAAGCCTGGCTGCTGTCCATGGAGTTGCAAAGAGTTGGACACACCTGAGTGACTGAACTGAACTGAGACACTGGCACAAGTTAAAGAGAATAAGGAGTTCATAAAGAATCCAGAAAAACACATGGAAATTTTATACATAATAGCTTAGTGAAGAAATGAATTTTTCAATAAATCATGAAAAATAATTGGTCTCCCTTGGAATATAATACATCAGATCTCTACTCCATGGTGTGTATGAATTTCAAATCCAGGCATATTAAAGATGAAAATATAGTAAAAGCAAAACTTTAAAACTCAATAGAAAATATGGGGACCAGAGGTGAAAAAGTATTTTGTAAACTTATAAGATGCAAAAACTTATCCCATAAAAGAAACCACTGATAAATTTCATTTCATTACATTTAAAATTTCTACTCAACAAGAGACATAAAACTGAAACGGAAAGACAAAGTTCATACTGGAAGATGCTCTAAATATCAATTACACATAAAATGTTGAAGATTTAGTTCCCTGGACAGGGTGGCTTATAAACAATAGAAATTTATTTCTAGCATTCTATATGATAGGAAGTCTTAGATGAAGGCTTCTGCAGACTTGGTATCCGGTGAAGACAGTCTTCCTGTTTCATGGGCAGGTTGTCTTTTCTCTGTGTCCTTGTGTGGCAGAAGGGGCAAGGGATCTTTCTGCAGTTCTATTTTATAAGGGTACTAATTCCAAGGATGAGGGCTCTACCATCATGACTAAATTATCTCCCAAAGGCCCCACC
Source organism: Oryx dammah (assembly GCF_014754425.2). Taxonomy (NCBI): domain Eukaryota; kingdom Metazoa; phylum Chordata; class Mammalia; order Artiodactyla; family Bovidae; genus Oryx; species Oryx dammah. The sequence goes on from NW_024070186.1 coordinate 66,416,859, forward strand.
ACACATTGGGGATTAGGTTTCAACATAAGAGTTTGGAGAAGACTCAAACATTCAGTTTACTGCACTGCTTTTTCCTACTTTATTTTTAAATAAAAAAGTCAACCTCGATCACAAAGGTACATGTACTGGACATTCAAAAACCACACGTAAGTCAAGATGCATTTTTCCTTATTTCTCATAAACATGCTTTGAAAAACAACAACAACAACACTACTGCCTTTGTGTGTGTGTATATGCTCAGTTGTGTCTGACTTTTCACTTCCCCATGGACTGTAGCCCTCCAGGCTCCTCTGTCCGTGGAATTTTCCAAGCAAGAATACTGGAGTGGGTTGCCATTCCCTCCTCCAGGGGATCTTCCTGACCCAGGGATCAAACCTATGTCTCTTGTGTCTCCTGCATTGACAGGCAGATTCTCTACCACTAACACTACCTTCCCATATACAGTCTTTGAAAAAAAAAAAAAACCACACTACTGCATTTAATAAAATATCAAATGCATAGGATGATTTCTATGATGCTAAAATAACTATTTCCTGTTTATAAGAACCATTTGCAAAATATACAGAATTTTCTAGTATTTATTAATTTGTAAACATTAATTAGTCAGAGGAAATCACATTCAAGCTGGGACAACATTGTTATATGCTATTTTATTTCCACACATATTTAAATGCTTTCTGAGAAATGTAACACCTGCAGACCCAAGACATTGGTTACACTCTAAATTTACTGGCAAAAAGAAAGTGAGTAGATATTCAATATGTACAATAAATATCCAGTCACTAATGTAAACATTATTGGCAAACAACTAACTGCTCCAACAGTGCCCACTGAGTCCTGCTGGCATAGCAGAGGGTGCTGCAGAGTGAATACTGAGCCTCTTCCAAAACCCCGCAGCAACATTCTAAATAAACATGCCCAGATTTCTGAGCTGCATTTCATACAGCATCCTCAGAGTCACACAGGAAGATACCATGTCTATCTCTGCAGAGCACAAACTGAAGAAAATCATAGTTGCCTGATGACTCAGAATATACATAAACTAGGAAGACAATATACTTGTATTGGTCTTGCCTGGACCATTAACCTCACTGGAACCCAAGAAACACAAAAGCATACCACAAGGTATAGCTTCAACCAGACTTTGTCCCAAATCTAGGAAAATCAGTCCTTAAATAAGTATTTTCTTACTTATCCCGATAAGTAAAAGAAAAAGCATAGCATGTGCCATATTGTGGTTATGGAAGCCTATATTTTCGGTCAAAAGAATATACAAAGCATTTAGGCATATTTACCACTGGGAATGGTTAATACAGTCCTTTCTATTTAGGGAATAATTTAACAGTTTAAAGAAAAGATAATAATCATTAGAAGTATGACAGAGAAAATAGTATTGATGTCATTGAAACCACAATACTTTATAAAAATCACCATTTTATGCCAGAGATCTGAAAGCTCTTCCTATAAGGGTCTGATAATCAATAAGCTGACTTTGTGTTCCATACAGTCTGTTGGTAACTGTTCAATGCTGCCACTGCAGCATGATAACAGTCATTGACCATACAGAAACCAATCAATGTGGCTGTGTTCCAATAAAACTTTATTTATTGTGTTGGCCAATAAGGTCATTCAGGTTTTTCCATAGATGTAATGGAAAAACTCAAACAAACTTTTTGGCCAACTCGATACAAATGGGTTGGGCCAAATTTGGCCCATTGGTCATAGTTTGGCAAACTCTTGTCTACACTAGTGGGTGGTTAGAAATTGTGATTTTATGAAGGCTGTACCCCTGTTTAAGAAGATAACACAGTTTTAAATAATTCTTCATCTACTCATCAGATATTTAAATTAAATTATCTTTTGCTTTTAGCAAATATTTCTTTTACTAGCCTAGACACGAAAAGAAAAGACACAAGTTACAACTGCCTTTTGTTATACCACATGTAATACTAGATTTCTCTCTATTTTTAAAAGTAAGTTTTGGTCAATATCAGTATCTATAAAGCATTATGATAAAAATTAGTCAGAAGGTACATTGAGAACAATTTACAAAATGGATTTCAGGAGCCATATCATTTATGAAACAGGGCATATTGATTCTTAAGACAACTCAACAATCTGTAATGATCAGATTTCTCATGCCAGGATATATTTGTTTCATCACAAAGAAGTCATCTTTTCTCTTATTACCTTCATGAAATTTCAAAGACAAATATCTTTTGTTCTGTATTCAGAGAGGTAGAACACTCTTGAATGAACAGCTGCTGACCACTTGAGGAGCTTTTGAGCTTAAAATCAAGGTAGATGAATATTTCAGCTCAATCAAAACACAAAACAAAATTATCTCTTCATTGTGGATTCTCTATGACAACTCTCTCTTTCAAAACATGAAAATCCTCAGTGAAACTGAACAATAAAGAAACATAATAAACCAGATGCTTTCTGTCACTTTTCTGTTTCATGATTCACATATCCTGAAAGTATAATTTATATCTATATATTAAATAAATTTTGTTACCAGCAGCCAAGCCTTATTTTCTGTGGAAAGAGCTGTGGACTGACAGAGGGCTGGGTTCTAGTCCTTATTCTGGGTTCTAGTTATTATTGTAATAACCAGCTGTGTGTCTGGAGTGAAGCAAAAAATCATTCCAGAAAATTGGAAGCAGGGTAAATACATACAGACTTTATGGGCTCCAATGACCACAGCTTTACCTGAAGCCAGAGAAATATCAATGTTGGTCAATGAATATCCAATGATCCATGAAAATAAACTGGTGTGCCTTGTCAGATTGAGGAATATAGAAGCCTCATTAGAGAAGAAATGCCTCAAACTACTTGCAAGAAACAAGATGACCGGATCAGGAGAGATTTCTAAAGCTAAGGAGAATGGGCATCTCACTATATGAGGCACTACAAAGCTCCCCGGTGATTTCTACATCATCAGAAGCAGTTGAGCTTCCAGAAGTAGTTCCTGCCCCTGGAGTGTAATTCACAATTTACAGGCAACACTACAAACCAAACCAACCCCTGGCAGGATCAGAATTGGGCTTTAAGGCTTTTCCAGCAGAGGGCAGCAGAGGTAAGAGCTAAGAAAGAAAACCCGTAACAAGTGAGAAAGGAAGGCAATCAGTTCAGTTCAGTTCAGTCACTCAGTCGTGTCCAACTCTTTGCGACCCCATGAATCGCAGCACGCCAGGCCTCCCTGTCCATCACCAACTCCCAGAGTTCACTCAGACTCACGTCCATCGAGTCAGTGATGCCATCCAGCCATCTCATCCTCTGTCGTCCCCTTCTCCTGCCCCCAATCCCTCCCAGCATCAGAGTCTTTTCCAATGAGTTAACTCTTTGCATGAGGTGGCCAAAGTACTGGAGTTTCAGCTTTAGCATCATTCCTTCCAAAGAAATCCCAGGGCTGATCTCCTTCAGAATGGACTGGTTGGATCTCCTTGCAGGCCAAGGGACTCTCAAGAGTCTTCTCCAACACCACAGTCCAAAAGCATCAATTCTTCGGCACTCAGCCTTCTTCACAGTCCAACTCTCACATCCATACATGACCACTGGAAAAACCATAGCCTTGACTAGATGGACCTTAGTCGGCAAAGTAATGGAAGGCAATAAGTAGGTACAATCTACAGAGGGCAAAGGTCCAGATGGTATCCATCTGGAAAAATGCCACTCTTTTTGATTAATATATTTTATGGAACACTGAAGGAAGGAGGATCAAATGGTATGATGTCCAGCCTTAAAGCAGATTTCAATTATGATTATTGATTTCATCATCCTCTTAGTTACTTTAGATTGTAAGCAGTGTGCTTACTTCTTAAATACACACATTTACAAGAATATATACACACAAACTGAACACATAAGAGTTAAACAATTTGCCATATATTTGTTTAAGCTGCAGTCCCAAGAACAACATTCCCTCTCTTTCAGATACAATGAGGATAGACAGGGAATAAACTATTTGAAGAAAAGTTTCAGTCAGTGTATGAGCAATGGGAGAAAACCTTCTAGAGAGTACTTAACTCAAGAGATTCCTGTTCCTTCTGAAACCATGGGTAACTAAAAAAGTGTTTGACATGATATCATGTGGACAGTGCCCAGAGGTGCCATCTTGATGTTGGTACACAGCAGCAATTCCTACTTAACCCAAGTTCCTTCAATATCAAAAGGAAAAAGACTCAAATTGTGACTGCTATAATGGAAACATTGAATTCTTTAATGACTGAACCAAGCATTTTGAGGGTAAGAAGAAAAGAAATCACAGCAATTGATACAAGGTGAGTAAAACTAGGAAGTGTCCATTCAACCTGTTTCAGTCCTCAAAACAGCTAATATGCAGGTCGGCAAGATAGGACAACAGAGAATCCATAACCCACAAAAAGAAAAAAATCTGTCATACTCATACTTCCCCAATAATTTGCGGCTAATAAATTTACCCTTCACATGAGAGAGTAGGAATTCTGATTTAAGAAAAGAAAAATGCTGTATTGTTCTTCACAGTGCTTAACTATATAGCCAAATCACTTCAGCAAATCTTGAATCATAATAAAAACCTATGCTAACATGCCATTATCTTTCTTACATTCTTGTTCCTAATATTCTTGCATTAGATTCAAGTATCTCATGATAGAATTATGAACCAATTGCTACACAGGGAGATAGTATATGCAAAGAAAAGACTCTTGCACTAATTATATGGTAAGTGTTTACAGCACTAATGCTAGGAAATAGTTGCTGATTTATTCAACAAGTACTTACTGAATAACTTCCTTTGCCAGATATTATGCTAGATGACAAAAGCCTGTGTATGAGATCACTAGAAGCTCTGTTTATCCATGAGGGAATTCGGACAATTTTGAGTTACTTAGCAAGGACAACATAGCTTATATGTAGAGTAAACTAAGATAATCTTCATTAAGAAGGTGGGCTCTGTTAAGATCAACCAGCTCCCTCCAGGCATAGTTATCCATGAGATGGTTATCAAGAGAATTCTCTATGAAATCGACCCTAACTATTAAAGATTCTGATGCTCAGACTAATCAAAGACAGTAAGTCAACCTTACCTTTGACTCCCTACAGAATTTTTGGTCTTACCAAGACTTATTTATCATCAAGTAGGCTACATTTAAAATTAAACTAGAAGGGGGTACTTTTCTGGTGGCCCAGTGGTTAGGATTTGGGGGTTTCACTGCTATAAGCCAGGTTCAGTCCCTTGTTGGGGAATTGAGATCCTACGGGGTGTGCAGCATGGACAAAAACAAAAAGTAACAACAACAACAAAAAATTACACAGCAAGAATAAAAACTAGTTTGCCCAGACAAGTGGATGAAGAATATGTCCATTAGACCAAGGTTCTTCAGATAGAACCTTGCAGGTCTTAGCACCTGGTCTTAATGGAACCTAGATAGAAATTGGGACAGATTTTAACCTTCTGATGAAGCACAGATGCCCCTGTTTCTGAATGGAGGCAAAAAAACCCATAAGTTTGATTACCTATAGCATAAGGAGCAATGGGAAGTTCTATATTGACAAATAAAAAACCTTGCTTGTATATTCACCCAGAAGGGAGGCCATCTTAGCACTTCAAAGAGATAAACTGCAAGGGTGCCTTCAGGCAAACCAATATTTTCCTCAAATTGGATTTCTCTAATCCCTGAACTGTGACCAGCAAAGACTTCAGCCTAGAAAATTGATTTTTCAACTACACTTCCTGAGGACTCACCAGAGCCACAAAGTAAAAGAAACAATAATTTTTCTCTGTCCACTGCATTGATGAAATGAAGTCACATGGTATTTTTATACCCGCTAGTGTAACTGAGAAATGGTCATGCAAATGGTTACCTTTTCATAGTTAAAATATTATATTCACTAAGGGAAGAAGGTTGTTTATGTGCCACGTGGGATGGGGTTGTTTATGTACCTTATACTGGCATTTTGCTCATTTTGATTTCTTTTAGTTTTGTTCAATAAATATTGAACTGCCTAGCCAGTGCTTCTTCAAATGCCTCCAGAAACGGAGATTGAAAATAAAGTATGACCTCAGCCCAATGTTTCAGTAGCAACACAAAGACAAATAAAACCTGGGTTCAGCACCCAAGAACTGAAAACGCAGAGGTTGTTGTATCCTACGGCAATGACATAAATAATCAAAATAAAGAATCGTTTTGGTAAAAGTCTGCTGTGTGTTTCTATTTTAATAGTTTTAAGTTTGTATTATAGCATGTCACCATGTGGGGGTCGGTAGATTGGACATACTTGACAGTTCATGAAATAAGGGCAATGTTGTTGAAGGGCTGAGTGTCCCACTGAAGGCATATTCAACCACCAGTAGGAAAACCGTCCCTTAAGTATCTTCAGAGGAGCAATACCCACATCAAGGAAAGCGGATTCTGAATCACCTTCCTTCAGCGCATCCTGAAGAAAAAGAAGGCTTTCATTTTATCTTATACCCTCCAATCTCCTTTGGAGTCTTTTCTGGTTCTTTTGGGCTTTTCACCCATAAATAATTCAACAGGTAACCTACCTTAATGACACAGACACACGTCATCTGGAGTCATTAATTAAGGTTCATTCACATTTGAAAATGTCTCTTACCCATTCTTTATTAACAGACGTGTTTTTATTAGTTATTTCTAACTTCCAGCATTAGATTTTCTTTCTTGTCAAAAAAATTAATAACTCAGCAGCTCAGTCATTTTAGCACTATTATAAATTTTCTACCCATGGTGAATTTTAAAAATTATTTTCTCTGTCATTTTTCATCTTTGGCTAGGTCTATATTGCACCAAATACTAGGTAATTACTTAAGTGTTTATCTCCACAAGAAGTTTGCAAGTTTCTTACAGACAGGATGTATTTGGAATAGACCAGTTTTAAAAGTAGCCCTGCACCTGGCAGTAACTAGTTTGTCTTCCATAAATAATGGTGCTATATTTATTGTTTCAGAGTCTCAAGTCTGTGTAGGGTTGGTCTCTGACATTTATAGATCATTCCTTTACTCTTTGATATCTACATTTTAGCATCTATTGAATCTCTAGTCATTTTCTAGTGGTCTCCTCAATGGTTGGAGAAGGAAATAGCAACCCACTCCAGTGTTCTTGCCTAGAGAATCCCAGGGATGGGGGAGCCTGGTAGGCTGCCGTCTATGGGGTCACACAGAGTCGGACACAACTGAAGCAACTTAGCAGCCTCAATGGTTAAATAAGAGATGAGGAGATCTGAATTTCAGGCAGCAGTGTCCTTGACTTTATAAAGAAATTTAATAGTTCTTATCTGGACTTCAATATCCTCCTATGTAAAGTAAGAATAATGGATGAGCTGGTATATGCGTAAATCTCCTTCTAGCACTAAAAACTGAAGTTTTATAATGAAATTTTCTAAAGCAAGATTCAGTTTATGTGCCTATCTTAGCCATCTGGCCCAGAATATTCGTTAAAATTACATGAAAGACCAACAAGAATTTAAGCACTAATACCTCCTTAGAAGGGGCTTCCCAGGTGGCTCAGTGGTAAAGAATCTGCCTGCCAATGCAGGAGACATGAGTTCAATCCCTGGGTCAGGAAGATCCCCTGGAGAGGGAAGTGGAAACCAACTCCAATATCCTTGCTGGGAAAATCTCATGGACAGAGGAGCCTGGCAGGCTACAGTCCCTGGGGTCACAAAAGAATCAGACATGACTTAGCCACTGAACAACAAACAACAACCTCCTTCGAAACTCTGTAAGAATATATATTTTCTTTAGAATATAAAAATAAAATGATTTTATTTGAGTAGCATTAATCTGCAAAATAGATATTCTAAAGATGGAACAAAACAGATATTCTAAAGATGGAACAAAATAGATATTCTAAAGATCAATGGTCATAGATTATAAGGAGATAGATCCAAACTCAGTATATCAAGACCTTTTCAACAGTGAGTTTCCCAATAAACAGATTGGCTGCCCAAGGGGTATTGGGCTACCCACTCCAAGGAATTAAGACAGAATCCAAATAACCACTTGGCACTAATGAGAAGGTGGATGAAGGATCTTTAAAGTTCCCTCAAATTCTGAGATGTGGGACATTAACACATAGAGAAGATTTTTTAATTTAATTTTAAAATATCAGTCTATTTATAAAAATCAGATGTGTTAAAGGATACGAAACATTTTATCAATTTTTTCATCATTTCTTAATTGTGCTAAATCATTAAGGTACAGAAACTTTCAAAGATCAAGGCTCATAAAGGTCTTGAGATACACTTGCTTTTCCTTAAGAAAGGATAAGAATCTGGAAGAGTCCATGCAGTAAACCATGTATGGATGTGAGAGTTGGACTATAAAGAAAGCTAAGCACTGAAGAATTGATGCTTTTGAACTGTGGTGTTGGAGAAGACTCTTGAGAGTCCCTTATACTGCAAGGAGATCCAACCAGTCCATCCTAAAGGAAATCAGTCCTGAATATTCATTGGAAGGACTGATGTTGAAGCTGAAACTCTAATCCTTTGGCCACCTGATGCAAAGAGCTGACTCATTTGAAAAGACCCTGATGCTGGGAAAGATTGAAGGCAGGAGGAGAAGGGGATGACAGAGGATGAGATGGTTGGATGGCATCACCCACTCAATGGACATGAGTTGATGATGGACAGTGAGGCCTGGCATGATGCAGTCCATGGGGTCACAAAGAGTCAGACATGATTGAGCAACTGAACTGAACTGAGGCAGTAAACTAAATTTCTGACGTTTTGCCCTATAGGAAAAACAAGCAGTTGCAATAGGTAAGAACTATGGCCTACTGGTAGATCAGATGGACAGATGAGAGAGTCAATTCCTAGGCAGTGTCAACTACAAATTGGCACTTACCAAGGGCATTGCCAACAGAGTAAACAACAAAGGCATTTGCCATCTGCCATGGAGACTGAACCCTGTGCTGCTGCTATACCTGTTGACTTTCAACAACCCCTGAGGGAGTTCAGAGTGGAGTGAGGCACACTCTGCTCTAGGGAATCTGGTGGGACAGGTCTTTAGATAGTTGGATGCTTCAGGAACAGATTTTATTATCTTAATCCTTGCATCTCCTATCTAAAGAAGCATTAAATCCTTCATGGTGACATCAGATCCTCATGACTAACAAAAAGCCTTTTGTAAAATGAGTGGTTCACATTATTGAACTCCCTCTTCACCAAAACCTTATATATTGACCTTCCCCCACTGCCGCTTTGGAGCAGTCTCTCAGAGCTATCTGAGATGCTGCCTCCCAGGCTGCAGTCCTCATTTTGCCCCAAATAAAACTTAACTCACAACTCTCAAGTTGTACATCTTTTTTAGTCAACAGCAGGTTGATAAGAAGTCCAGGGTTCTGAGGAAGAGAAAGGGAGCTGGGGCTCTCAAGGAGGAGATAGGGGTCTGGAATTCTCAAGGAGAAGAAAAGGACAAAAGTCTTTTTTCTCCTTTACATTACTTAGTCTTAGTCACATAAAATGTTTTTAAGCCTAGAACTGATGATTACACAACAAACAACTCAGTTTAAACTCTGTACTAAGTATTATATAACAACAATGTATCCTGCATGAGGACAGTTTCTCCTTCCTGAAAATCTTCTGACTAATCCTATTATCTTAAAATGTATATTATGGGAGTGGGTATGGTTCGGTTCGGTTCAGTTCGGTTCAGTTCAGTTCTGTTCAGTTCAGTTCATTTCAGTCCTTCAGTCGTGTCTGACTCTTTGCAACCCCATGAATCACAGCACGCCAGGCCTCCCTGTCCATCACCAACTCCCAGAGTTCACTCAAACTCACATCCATCTAGTTGGTGATGCCATCCAGCCATCTCATCCTCTGTTGTCCCCAATCCCTGCCAGAATCAAAGTCTTTTCCAATGAGTCAACTCTTTGCATGAGGTGGCCAAAGTACTGGAGTTTCAGCTTTAGCATCATTCCTTCCAAAGAACACCCAGGACTGATCTCCTTTAGAATGGACTGGTTGGATCTCCTTGCAGTCCAAGGGACTTACAAGAGTCTTCTCCAACACCACAGTTCAAAAGCATATCTTTCTACTGTTAACTTCTAATCCTGTTACCTTAAAATGTAAATTGTGGGAGTGAGTCTGGTAAAATTTTTACAACTTTGAGACATTCTTTTGATTTATTGTAATAACCAATTGAAAAAGTACATAACTCCCTTTAGCAAGGGGAACACTCTCTGTCCCCCTTCTGATGTCTATGACAGAAGCTTTTTCTGTCCTTTTTCACATTTTAATAAAACTCTGCTACACAAGAGCCCTGAATGATCAAGCCTGGTCTCTGGTCCTGAAGCTAAATCTTCTTCAGAGATCAGGAATCTGACATCATTCACCCTAAGTTATAACAGATAACAGTCATGAATTTCCAGTAGTCACTGTCATCCATACACAAAGTCATTCCAAAAATAAATGTATTAAAGATATGGAGAATCCATGGCTTTGGCTTTCAGTTTCCATATTTGGAGAAGCAATTACTTTATGGGTCATAGACTCCTTTGAAAATCCAATAAAACATGGTTTAACACAGGACAACATAACAGTTTCTTCTTTCTCATCTCTTTCCTGATCTACATCATTTAGAGCTTATTTATTTTTAAAGTCTTACAGAATATGGGGAAATTAGTTGATGCTCTACAAATAATGATAATATATTTATTAGTTTCTCAGAAATTCAAAATCATGTCTAAGTTGGTCTCTGGCCTGTTTAGACTTACAGATAACTTTGTTCAAATAAAATCTGGATCCCACTGTGTAATGAGAAACTTTATTTCCTATACCTGAACAAATATCTGAAAAATAGTTTCCGAGCTCAGAAAAAAGAACAAAAAACTGTGGTCCTGAGAAGAGACTGATTCTCAGAAATCAGATGCCTCTAAAAAGAAGCATCTACATATGCTCACTCAAGTTTGCTGAATTTCTGAAAAGGTTTCCCTTTTTCAGAGGGCCAGGAAATGAAAAGCCTAATCCCTGAAACAGGAGGAGAGCAGAGAGACCAGAAATCAAGAGAACTTCTACCAGTAATCCATCAGAGCCTGACAACCTACACAATTATACCTGCATATAATGCAGGTACTCCAGTAAGATTCTTGCTATTTAAAATACTATAACTGATAGCCTGAGCCCAGAAAAATTCAAGCAAAATGTCAACTCAGCTAAAAGAGGCTGAAAAGTTAGAGTTGATGATCAGGCAGAACAATCAGAACACTTACTGTGTGACAGTGAACTGCAAGAGGAGATAACTAAGGATCTGAATAAACACACATGCACTTCAGAATTTTTCAAGTGAAGCATAAAAACTTCTGGAGCCAAAAGTTACAATTTCCCAGTGTAAAAGTTCAACAGATGAGTTAAAGGATAGGGCATTATTGCAATGCAAATGAGTGACTTGGAAGATTGAGTGTGACGTCTCAAATTATCTTAAAGTACAGAGCAAAGTACAGAAATGGAAATCACTGGGGAAAATTAAATAAGAGAATTAAAGTATAGCTTCTAAAAAGCTTATACAAGAATATTATTAGTTCCATAGCAGGATTAAGATGTATGGCAAAACCAATACAGTATTGTAAAGTAAAATAAAGTAAAATTTAAAAAAAAAAGAATAGATGGAAGAAAAGCAAATAAATAAATATTGGAAGGAAATTTTTCCCATGATGGAGAGATATCTGAGTCTGCAAATTCAAAAGGCTCACCAAGGGCTGTATTACTGAGAAAAGATATACACCTAAGCACACCCCAGTAAACTTCTTGAACTCTTAAGACATTTTTTTAAATTATTTTTGAATTATTTTAATTATTTTTGAATTATTTTTTTAATTCACTTTCCAGCAGAAAGAGTAACTAATGAAAACTACCAAAAATCTCATCTTCAATTTGGGGTAACTAGTAGCAGTGGAATAGTATCCACAGAACCACTGAAAGAAAAAGATTATAATAACAAGAATTCTACACCCAAACAATACAATCAACTACTGGCTTAGGTTAAAATATATATATTTTATGATATACAAGACTTCAGAGTATGTAACACCTATGTGCTTCATCTCAGGAAAATGCTGGAAAAATATTTCCTAATCAAGAAGAACAATAAATATTACTTATTAGTAGTATTGTTCCTCAACTATGTTGCCCAAATAATTAGGTAGGAGAAGAAATAATACCTGGAGAAGGAAATGTCAACCCACTCAAGTACTCTTGACTGGAGAATCCCATGGGCAGAGGAGCCTGGTGGGCTACAGTCCATGGGGTGGGACAGTCGAGTTGGACACAACTGAAGTGACTCAGCACACATGCAGGAACAGTAAAAGCAGTTCAAATGTAATAATAAATAGAGTGGGAAAGAGCCTCCAAATTAATAACAGGAAGGATAAGCAGGTGGAACAGAAATTTGATCAGAGCAGAAACAATAAAGAAAATATAGAAATAAAAACAGACTCCTTAAGTAATAGATTATCTAACATTGAATTTGGAGGTAGGGAGCCCATCTATAGACTGTTCTAAAGTAAGTGAATTTTAAAAAGTTTAATGAAAGGATAAGAAAAGAGATATCATGTAAGGGACACAAAATGGAAAAGGAGTTTAGGGATGGAGGAAGCGGAGGAGAAGGGGAAGAAGGCAAAGAAGAAATTAACATGAAATACACTAATCAGATAAATCAGACATAATATAAATAGGAGATATTATGAGTTAATATGATAATGACCAAGAAACCAATATATGGGTATGTAGCTGTATGTGTGTGTGTATGTGTGCATTGGTTGCTCAGTTGTGTCCAACTCTTTGTGACCCCATGGACTGTAGCCCAAGACTCCTCCATCCATAGAATTCTCCAGGCAAGAATACTGGAGTGGGTTGCCATTCTGTTCTCCAGGGGAACTTCCTGACCCAGGAATCAAACCCAGGTCTCCTGTATTGCAGGTGGATTCTTTACCATCTGAGCCACCAAGGAAGCTCTTACATAGCTGAAGCAAACCTTTATGCCACAACCAATAGAACTGCTAACTCATAAAGCTAAAACTTCCTAAAGTGTCCAAAGAGCCTATGAAAAAATGCACTTATTGCAAAAATCTTCAACATGCTTCTGTCAGAATTAGATCTAGTGAATAAAAGTTTGAGTCATGTAATAAGTTCATATATATATATATATATATAAACTCATGTTAAATAAATTGTGTTATTTATGTAACGTGAGTTATTTTGTTTAGGTAACATGAGTTATATTGTATATTATATGATATATAACATGAGTTATATATTAATATACACACACACATATATGGCTTCCCTGGTGGCTCAGACAGTGAAGAATCCACCTGCCTTGCAGGAAACCTGGGTTCAATCCCTGGGTCAGGAAGATCCACTGGAGAAAATTATGAGACTGCTGTATATAACTCAGTAAATTTACTAAAATCCACTGGAAATTGGTGGATTTTATGGTATGTAAATTATATCCCAATAAAATTGTTTTTAAAAAAATTAAATAGCTCCATCCACGGGATTTCCCAAGCAAGAATACTGGAGTGGGTTGCCATATCCTTATCCAGGGAATCTTTCTGACCTAGAGACTGAACCCAGGTCTCTGGCATTGCAGGCAGATTCTTTATCAACTGAGCCACCAGGGAAGTCCCCTACCCGTGTTTACAAGCTCCCATAACATTTTATATATTTGAAAAAAATAAAAAAAGAAAGGAAGATATAGAAAAATAAGCATAACATAATACCATTTTTTTCTTTTTATGCAAAACAAATCATTGAAGGAGATGAAAGGGAAGAGTAACAAAGAAGTTAAAAAAAGAAAAAGAAAAGATTGCACTAAACAGAATATATAATGACATCTATGCTTTTATATAAAGTGATATGTGAGATATAGGTTGATACATATAATCAGCATAAACAGTAGTATATCATTAGATACATACAAATTAGTTCATGAATCCACTCTGGGGACAGTCAGTTGCCGTAATTATACATCCTTACTCCAATGGAGGTTATATAGACTTCCACTGGAAATTTACAACTCAAAAGGGGCCATTACAGATGCTTCTGTTTTCATTATCTTTATCATTCCTAATGGCAGAAAGTGAAGAGGAACTAAAAAGCCTCTTGATGAAAGTGAAAGTGGAGAGTGAAAAAGTTGGCTTAAAGCTCAACACTCAGAAAACGAAGATCATGGCATCCGGTCCCATCACTTCATGGCAGATAGATGGGGAAACAGTGGAAACAGTGTCAGACTTTATTTTGGGGGGCTCCAAAATCACTGCAGATGGTGATTGCAGCCATGAAATTAAAAGACGCTTACTCCTTGGAAGAAAAGTTATGAGCAACCTAGATAGCATATTCAAAAGCAGAGACATTACTTTGCCAACAAAGTCCGTCTAGTTAAGGCTATGGTTTTTCCTGTGGTCATGTATGGATGTGAGAGTTGGACTGTGAAGAAGGCTGAGCGCCAAAGAATTGATGCTTTTGAACTGTGGTGTTGGAGAAGACTCTTGAGAGTCCCTTGGACTGCAAGGAGATCCAACCAGTCCATTCTGAAGGAGATCAGCCCTGGGATTTCTTTGGAAGGAATGATGCTGAAGCCAAAACTCCAGTACTTTGGCCACCTCATGAGAAGAGTTGACTCATTGGAAAAGACTCTGATGCTGGGAGGGGTTGGGGTCAGGAGGAGAAGGGGACGACAGAGGATGAGATGGCTGGATGGCATCACCGACTCGATGGCCGTGAGTCTGAGTGAACTCTGGGAGTTGGTGATGGACAGGGAGGCCTGGCGTGCTGCGATTCATGGGGTCGCAAAGAGTCGGACACGACTGAGTGACTGAACTGAACTGAAATGAACTAAAACAGAAAACATGTCAGAAAAGGACTTTTACTGTGTAATTGTTGGCTTGTTAATTTTCATGGCAAATGTTAGATTTGAACTCTGGATGGTAAAAATTAAAAGTATTCAAAAAATGTGTATTGGCTAAAATACTTTGAGAATCCTTCTTCTCCTGATTCATTGCATGAACAAAACAGTATTGTGTAGCCTGAACTCAGGGAAACCAACAAAGCTTTGTCTATTAAAAATTCTACATCCAGCCATTGAAAAATCAACATGACTATAAGCTTTTTCCAGAAAACCTGCCCTGCAGAAAAGCCGCCAAATCATCCTGGAGTAAACCTCTCATCCAATATAATAGGTCAAAGCATTTAAAAGGTTGGAAAACGACTTCATCAAGCTGACGGAAAAGGTTATATAAGCTGCCTTCTGCTTGATTATTTATGTGGGTCATTTAATAAATTTCTGTAGGTGTGGAAGAATTTGGTCTGAAATTCATTTCATTATTACCTAGTAGCTAGATTTAGGGGCACTGCTAACCCTTCCACATCAAATTGCCTACTCCCATCCTCAGCCAAAAGAACCGAAGACATGTGTAAGCCAAATTCGCTTATGTCCATGCACAACAGTAAAGAAATAAAAATACCTTTTAAAAAGACAAGTATAAGTTATCTATTCATGAAAAAAATTAATACTATAAGTGTAGGTAAACTTACTTAATACTATAAGTATTAGGTAAACTTAATACTATAAACTTACTTAATACTATAAGTGTAGGTAAACAAATTTTTATAATGGAATTTTAATTTTAGGAGGTCACCCAGATCTTTACATAGACTTTCAGGTGGACTGCCAACTGGTAAGCACTTGAAATTTAGATATAGATGTGGATATAGTCACACCTTACGTCAATTCACAAAATATGAAAGATGAAGAACACAACGAATCAGTTCCCTGGTTCACTCTAACATCCCTGCTGGTTTACTCTAGCATCCCTGTAGAAGTAAACTTTTAACAATGTACTGCAAGATAGAGTGGTTTTCTGGTCACACACTTGCAGTTCTTCTTCTGTAGGCATCGATCAGAGTATATGCATCTCTCTGCTGATTGCTGATCATTGCCTGCTGATGAACAACTGAGATTTTGCCATGAGAAAGTCACTGCAGAAGTTACCTTTATCACTGGGGAATTTGGAAAACAGAAACATGAATGAAGGAATGACCAAAAAACTTTGTCTCACTGGAAAACACAGCAGAGGAGGCAATCCTAAGAAATTAAAGCAATTAAATTAGACAGGGACAGGACAAGAGAACCTTGAACACATAATTGGAGATTTTGATTTAACTGAAATGAGAACCCCAAGAGAGGCTTTTGAGTAGCTCAATGGCTGACCTTTATCAACAAAATTTACTGAGAAGAAAAAATAACTCTGGCATTTTAGAACTAATAGAAGGGAAGTTGGGGGGTCTGAAAGCAAATAAGAGAAAAATATAAAATGACAGTGGCTGATTATGAAATTATGAGAAAACTGAAGAGAATGGAAGTCTACTTAAGACATATTTTTAAAGGATGTGTAAGATCCATAGATACTGAAGCTATGGAGGACAAACGATCATTTCCCACTAAGGGAAGGTGATGTAAATATACAACTCCTCCGCACATCATCAGATCAATCTTCTAAGAGTGTTCCATCCAGGACACTACCTTTCAGTCCCCTAGGGAAAGAATCTTATTCTAGAGCCCTTGTATGAGGTTTAAATCCCTTATCCTGAAATTTAAGACTTCCTGTAGTGTGGTCCCGACCCATCTTTCTCAAAAGTACAATAAGAGGAAAGTTGGTGCCCATGGTAAAGAACCCACCTGCCAATGCAGGTTCAATCCCTGGGATGGGAAGATCCCCTGGAGGAGGGCACAGCAACTCACTCTAGTATTCTTGCCTGGAGAATTCCATGGACAGGGTAGCCTGGCAAGCTGCAGTCCATGGGATCACAAAAAGTCAGACATGACTGAAGCAATCTAGCACAAGTAAACTGGTTTAATTAATTAAGCATTACTTTTTCTTCATCCCACCATCACCCTCCTTGGTCTTCCACCTTCGATCTAGTGTGGGGAGATGTGCAAGTTTGGGAAGTGAAGTTAATCTATGTTCTTCAAATCTTGGTGAACACTCTCCATGTGAAGTGAATATTCAGGGGGCTGGGCGAGGGCAGAGTTATAGGTGCACACAAGATAAGCAATGAACTGTGCACTGTGCTGGCCTCACTAGAGGCTATCTCCTTCAGGAGTTTTTATTTCTTTATTTCATGCCTTCCTGTCATTGGGAGCCCAATTCCTTTTCCTCCAGTTTCTAGCTACTTTTTAATTCATCCCTCTGAGCTGGAAACCATCTGCATGCATGCATGAGTCTGAATCTTTTGTAAAATATTGCTTTGCCTAATAATTAAATATTTGCAACCACTGCAGTTCCTCTGAATGACTTCAGACTTCATAAAATTTTGGCACGGTTCAAGTTGTAGGTAAGAAGAGACCTCAGGAGTTCAAGTAAAAGGAGGAAGTCACAAAAATAACCTTGAAATAACATACTAGCTGGCATGAAGTTACTTTGCAGGTCCTAATTCCTAGTCAAGTTTGATTCATTCTTGAGCAAGAAATCCTTCTTTGTTTCCTTAGTATCTTTGTTTACCTTTGGTACCTTTGAGCCACATTTCTCAGACTGAGCTGTTTCACTGTTTCATTTCTACTTAGGTTTATTACCAGTCCACTGCAAACTTCAAGCCTATGGCTACACTCTAAACACTCTTATCTATCTAAAATATCAAATATAACCACCTGAGAACAATGCCTTATTCCTTGGGCGTGCTTGCTAAAGTTTCTCTCATTGTAAGTTCTTTCCATCTTTCAGGGACTTCCTGATCCTAGATCTCATCTCTACTTGTTCCTTACTTTTTAACCCCTTCCTTAACTTCTCCCCTGCATGCATGCATGCATGCTAAGTTGCTTCAGTGGTCTGTGACTCTGTGCGACCTTATGGCCTGTAGCCCACCAGGCTCCTCTCTCCATGAGATTCTCCAGGCAATAATACTGGAGTGGGTTGCCATGCCCTCTTCCAAGGATCTTCCTGACCCAGGGATCAAACCTGTGTCTCTTATGTCTCTTGCATTGGCAGACAGGTTCTTTACCACTAGGGCCACCTGGGAAGCCCAACTCCTTCCCTATGCAGCCTAATTTCTATAACAAATTATTCAGCTATTCTCTGCCAAAATTATATTCCTTGTCCTATATATTTTTCTTCTACCACCTGTATGATAAAATTCCAACCCAGCTTCATCAGAAAGTTGGCTTTTTCCGTATTTACACCTAGACTGTTAATCCATCACCCCTAGAGAAAAATCATGCAACTGCTTAGATTTGATACTATTAAAATTTCAAGACCTCACACGTTAACTGCCCAGCATCACATAACTTTTCTCCCAGCAAATCTTTTCCCTCTTCTCCACAATGACTATTTTAAAACTTCGCCACCCTCCTTAAACCTCTGAACCTGTCCCTTCCCTCTCAGCCAAGACCCTGGCCCCAAAACAGGATCAAAATCCTCATTGGGAATTCCCTCAATTCCTCCGTTAAACCTACAAACTTACAGCTGCAGAAATTTACATCTGTTCTCTTACTCCGTCATTCTCTTTTTCATGTATTATTGGGTTGCCCAAAAAAATTCCTTCAGGTTTTTCCAAAAGATGTTGTGGAAAATCTCAAACGAACTTTTTGGCCAACCCAGTATTTTGCTGTGATGCACAGGAGTTTGTGCTGAACGAAGATGGAGGCTGCTCCATGTTGCCTGGCAAGGAGTTATAGTAGCTGAGATTAGTAATTCCTCATTCTCCAATGAGAGACATTTCTATAGTTCTCAACTTCACACAAGGTAGCCAGGTTTTGTCAGGGATTTGATATCCCTGATAGTCAGTAGCCAGCGATAAGGTATCTGTCTCTGATTCCTTGGAGTAGTTGGTACCCACGTCGAGACTGTATGTCGTTGAAAGTGAAGCAATAAGAGAGTCAGAGACCCTTTATGAGAGCACTGCCCCACTGTGGGGCCAACTGTGTCCCGCTGAGGGCACCTCTCTGCAGACCCTGCTCTCTCTGAGTTCCAACTTGTACCCAGCAATATTTGCCCTATGATTTCTAACCCATCTCCACCCCATAATAGCTCTTCCCAGTGTTATACAAACATTCACCAATCAGGGAAATAAAATTCTACAATCCCATCTCCAAAACACCTCTCAAATCAGTCTGCTTTTCCCAAGTGCCCACTTTCTAGACAAGACTTCTCCTGTGCTAAAGTCCCTCTATCTGGTACAAATGCCCCCTCCCCTTGATTTATTTTCAAACTGTAGTCATAGTGGTCATATAATCATGATTATGATTTTGCCATGCTCCTTCTCAAACATTTTCAGTGATTTTCCAATGTTATTAAGTACAGACTTCCTTGGAAAGGCCATTACTATCAACAACAATAATTTCAACAATTAACATTTACTGAATGTGTAAGATACACTAAGCATATCTTAGCATTCCAATCTTTAATAAAATGTGAGAACACTGGAAGCAATATGCTTATTTTCTAAAAATTGAAATTAAAACTATACAAAATAACTTAAGGTTCTACAGCTACCAAGAGTTGAACCCAAATTCACTTGTTTTTCTTCCTGGGATCTTTCCATGATATCAAATTCCCAGTCATTGTTAGGGCTTTCAATCTCTCTGCCTGACTCAACAAAGTGAATGAAAGTGAAGTGCTAGTCACTCAGTGTGTCCAATTCTTTGCAACCTCATGGACAGTAGTATGCTAGACTCCTCTCCCCATGGAATTCTCCAGGCAAGAATACTAGAATGGGTAGCCATTTCCTTCTCCAGGGGATCTTCCCAACCCAGGCACTGAACCTGGGTCTCCTGCACTGCAGGCAGATTCTTTACAGTCTGAACTACCAAGGAAGCCCATGTGACTCAACAGAAGCTTATATTTAATAAGCAGTATGAATGCACATGTGTTTTTTTTTCCAAGATGCTTTACATACTTCCACAAACTGAAGCAAATAAAGGTTAATTAAAATTAATTTTACCTTTAAAATTAATTTAACCAAGGTCACACATTTAGTAAGTGACAGAGTCCTAAAATCAGTTGATTAATGCATGATAGATGTACTGAACTGTATGATAGAAGTACTGCCCTCTTTCCTTCACTGAATATAAATTACTAAGAGAGACATGAATTTCTATATGTTATTTGATATCCCTACAAACAGATGTGGGATAAAGCAGGTTTAGAGAGTAGGTTAGGTGTATGGCTGGAGCCAATCAGATAGAAAACTATGATCTCACTCATCAACTATCATTCTTATCTTCGTGGCACCATTTCCCCTTCTGTAGGAAGACATACCACCTTTAGAGTTTATAGAAGTGAAGCCAGTTTATTAATAATGGGCAAAGTTTGGTGGAAAATAGTTTGATCTTTTGCAAAAATTACAAAAACACACCAGACTATTATTAAAAGCACAGGGTTGGATACCAGGCTTGACCCAAATTCCAGGGGCAGCCACATGGAAGGGCAGCAGGATCAGCTAAGAGCAATCAGATTACAAGGAGCTAAAGTCATTACCTGGGCTTCCCAGGTGACTCAGTGGTAAAGAATCTGCCTACCAATGCAGGAAACATAGGTTGATTCTCTGGGTCAGGAACCCCTGGAAGAGAAATTGGTAACCCACTCCAGTAATCTCACCAGGAAAGTCCCATGGACAGAGGAGCCTGGTGGGCTATAGTCCTTTGGGTTGCAAAGAGTCAGACACAACTGAGAGTCTGAATATGCACACATGCAAAGTCATTGCATAGTTGAGGAAAATATCTAAACCCAAGTGTTCTACTTCACTCTGTATGACAATCTCTAGGTTTCTATCCATGTCACTGCATATGGCATTATTTCATTCTTTTTTATGACTGAGTAATATTCCATTGTCTATATGTACCACATCATTTTTATCCACTCCTCTGTCGATGGACATTTAGGTTGCTTCCAGGTCCTGGCTATTATAAATAGTGCTACAGTGACTATTGAGGAGCGTGTATCTTTTCAAATCATGGTTTGCTGAGCAAATTCAGAGAGAGAAAGACAAATATCATATGATACCACTTGTATGTGGACTCTTAAAAAGAGTACAATTTAACTCATCTACAAAATAGTACAGTATTTCAAGTCATTTATCTGCAAAATGGCAACATTATTGAATAGTAACCTCATGAATTCTTAAGAAAATTAGTTTACTTCATGTATATAAAGCACTTAAATACTACTTGACACATGGTACTCAGGAGAAGTTAAGAGGAAAAAAATGTAAAGCACAACATGCATACTATTAAATATTTCCCACAAAAAAATGTGCAGAAGACCTAAACAGACATTTCTCCAAAGAAGACACACAGATGACCAATAAACACATGAAATAATGCTCAACATCATTCATTATTAGAGAAATCCAAATCAAAAACTGCAATGAGGCATATCACCTCACACCAGTCAAAATGGCCATCATCAAAAAAAATCTACAAACAATAAATGCTGGAGAGGTGTGCAGAAAAGGGAACCTTCTTGCAAACTTGGTGGGAATGTAAACTGACATAACCCCTCTGGAGAACAGAAATTCCTTTAAAAACTAGAACTAAAACTACCATATTACCCAGCGATCCCACTACTGGACATATACCCTCAGAAAAAGTGAAAGTCACTCAGTTGTGTCTGACTCTTTGCAGCCCCACAGTCCACAGAATTCTCCAGGCCAGAATACTGGAGTGGGTAGCTTTTCCCTTCTCCAGAGGCTCTTCCCTACCCAGAAATAGAATCCAGCTCTCCTGCATTGCAGGAGGATTCTTTACCAGCTGAGCTACAAGGGGAGCCCAAGATTACTGGAGTGGGTAGCCTATCCCTTCTCCAGCAGATCTTCCTGACCCAGGAATCAAACCAGGGTCTCCTGCATTGCAGGTGGATTCTTTACCATCTGAGCTATGAGGGAAGCCCTTCAGAAAACCATAACTGAAAAAGACACAAGTACACCAATGTTCATTGCAGCACTATTTACAATAGCTAGGATAGGAAATAACAGAGATGTCCATCAATAGATGAATGGATAATGAGGTTGTGGCACATATATACAACGGAATATTACTCAGCCATAAAAAGGAATGAATTTGAGTCAGCTGTAGTGAGATGGATGAACCTAGAGCCTGTTATACAGAGTGAAATGTCAGAAAAAAAATATCATTTATTAATGCATATATATGGAATCTAGGAAAATGGTAGTGATGAACTTATTTGCAGGGCAGGAATAGAAATGCAGACATAGAGAACAGAATTAGGGACACAGTAGGAGAAGGAGAGTGTGGGATTAATTGAGAAAGTAGCATTGAAACATACACATTACCATATGTAAACCAGACAGTGGGAAGTTGCTGTATAGCTGGCAGTTCAACCTGGTACTCTCTAACAACCTAAAGACGTGGGATAGGTTGAGGGTTAGGGGCGAGGTTCAAGAGGGAAGGGACATATATATACTTATGGTTGATTCACTTTGTTGTATGGCAGAAACCAACACAACATTTTAAAGAAATAATCCTCCAATTAAAAAAAAATTTTTTAAGTATTTCTCAAATCCTTTACAACTAAAGATCCATCCTAAGGAGTAAAAACATCAATATAAGAGGTGAGAACTAGCATCTGTGATGTGACCTTCACCTCAGGTTTAAGATGTTTATCTAATGGTGTGAAGGGCCTCATTCTGTCTTTTTTCCTTTGGGACCATTGGTATCTTGATTCATAGAGTCCTGTGTCATTAGCAATGGGAAAATCTCCAAGCTAGAGCAAGGAGCTCTGCTCATTCATACACCAGGTTATTCTCTCCCCAACAGGAAACTATAAATACCCAAGTGACATGAATCAAGTGATATCATAGACAAAAGCAGCTCAGGTGATATCATAGACAAAAGCAGCCCAAAGTAAAAGAGAATTCAAGACGCTGAAGAATGAAAAGAGCCCTGCCTAGGGGAACAAACAGAACAAGAAATGCAAATCAAAACTATACCCTGAGCTAACCAAAGACTTGAATGGGCTGAGCACAGTTTCGTTTAAAAATCTCACTTTTTAGCCCTCCCTAAGATAGGACATGGAATGAATGAATTTAGCAAGCAGCCAGACTAATAATGTGATTTCTGGGTACTCCATGACTCAAGGCGACTGGCACCCCCACTGACTCCGTCTTTACCCACAAGGCGGTCAGTGGTTCCAAAAGAGGCTTTCTGGGGAACTACAGACAGAAGCTAGCTAACTGCAGGGGACGTCAAGAGTCAAAGTGGATTCCAGCTGGTGCTTTCTGATGTATCAATACATTTGATGATAAATGATAAGTATCCATCTTCCAGCAATTTAGGGCATGTAATTTCTTCCTTAAGTTTCTACGGATTTTTGCTCTGGCTCTATTATCATTTGGATTTTAGCTTACTTCAATACAGGTGGTTTTTCTTTGGTTTTACATTTTTCTCACGTGGGCTATGAACACACACAATGGGCTTCAAACAAGAGCATTTGATCTTCCCCTGTGCTTAACTTTCCAGGAGGATGTCACAATTGCCCCTTCACAGTAATCAAAGGGTATTTCTCTCTCTTCCTCTGAAAAAAATCACAGCTCTCAGGTGGGGAGGCAAAGGGAAATAGTATATCTCTCATATCCTTAGTTCAGTATTGAGAGTTAGAAGAGATGAAAGAAGATGAAAACAGACTTCAAAATACACAGAAAACTCCTATCTTTATAAATGAAAAAAAGTGGTGGCATTCAAAACACTACAGAGCAATGCAAGCAATATCTCCAGTTCCTAAATAAATAAAAGACATTTCACAAAAGAAATGTTACATGACCTGAGACAATAAACCTCTATACAGTTCAGTAGTTGGTTTTTATAGCTAAAATAATCGAGCTTTGCCTTCACATACCCACAATTCCAGTACCTGAAACTTTTCAATACCCACTGTGTTCAAATTATTGTCACCCCCCTAATTCTTTCTATCCCATTCAACTGAAAATTGAAGGTGAAGGTCACCTAAGCTAAGCAATCTAACTTTCCTGCATAGTGGCCATTTAGATCAAAAAGAGTTGGAGGTTGTCTGCATTGTCTGTTGAGAACTTTCTGGACTGAAGTGACAGATTTGCTATTCTGGGTAAGGAGAAACCAATGACAAATTTAAGATATGTTTTGTCTTTTAGTTAAGAAGCTTTGGAAAAGTTGGCAACTTAAAAGCCTTGTAAAAGGGGCAAAACAGATGTGGAATGCAGAGTCCAGGCAACCTCAGGAGGAGCTAGGCCCTGGTATCAGGCATGAGCACTAACTTGGAGGAAACATCAGAACAAAGCTGATAACGGGGAAGGACAGATTGGACAGGTAGAGTGTCTAGAGCATATGGTATCTGGTGGCAAGACTGGTCATGACTGTCATCAGAGAGGTAATTGCTAGGGTGAAATTCCTGCAAGTAGAGAGTGCACTGTGATGGGGTACTTGGGACAGTGGTCAATGGCTGTAAGACCGGCAATAAGGAGAGGAGCTCAGCTCCTGGACTGTTCTGTAGAGATGTGGTTTTTAGTGACTGAAGAAAAGTGGAAGGAGCAAGTCATGTTTATAATAAAAACAGCACCCTGACCAACAACCAGTGACAGCAGAGACTTGCTGGAAGACTACATGGGGCCAAGCCTTGTACTTAACACATTATAGAGATCATCTCACTCATGAAGTATTGTACGACCTACAACTTAGAGGTGAGAGAACTGGTATTTTACTTACTCAGTCTTCCCAAATTCTCTCTGGTAGTAAGTGCCTGAGGCAGATTTATCCAAAAGCAGATCTGCTTGACTCCAGAACTCTTACGCACCATGCTTCATTCCACTGTGCCACAAAGAATAGAGGTACAGGGAACTCAGGGAATACGGAACACAGTTGCTGTCCTAACATTTTGGCATAACATTTTGTGATTACATGACTATACATAAGAAAATTAGGGTCATGACAGGTTAATTGATCTGTAAAAAATCACACAGTTAAAAAAATCTACATTGTTGTCATTTAGTCACCATCATGCCTGACTCTTTGCTATCCCATATACCGTAGCCCACCAGGTTCCTATGTCTAGAACATTCTCCAGGCAAGAATACTGGAGTGGGTTGTCATTTGCTCTTCAGGGAATCTTCCAGATTCGCAAACCCTGCATTGGCAGATTCTTTACTACTGAGCCACCAGGGAAGCTCTCCACCGTCAGCCCCAAATCTATAGAACTCTAGAATTTGCAAAACACTCCCATTTGGAGGCATGGTCTCAGAATCAAGATAGAAACCTAGATATGAGACTCAATGTCCAAGGATCCAACAGAACAGCAAGATTGATTTAAACACTGATCACCCTAAAAAATACCTACAAAAATAGGAGAAACATTTTGAGATCCTAGATTAGGCAAAGAACTCTTATGATACAATGCCAAAAGCAAGAACCATAAAATAAAAACAGTTAAATCTGGTCTCATTAAAAAAAAATAAAAATGAAAACATTTTAATCTGAAAGACACTGTTAAAAAAATTTTTTTTAAGTCATACTAGAAGAATTTATGCACAAATCACATGTCTGGCAAAAGACTTGTATTCAGAATGTATAAAGCACTCTCAAAATTCAACATTTGAAAAAAAAATCCAACTTTACAATTGAGAAAAAAAAATGCATACACATTTCACCAAAGAAAACATACAAACAGAAAACAAGATCAACATCATTAGTCATTGGGAAAACAGCAATTAAAATCTGAATCAGATAATACTACACATCTATTTGAATAACTAAAAGCAAAAGATCTAACAATACCAAGCCTGGCAAAAACATGGAGCAACTAGAACTCTTACACACTGTTGGTAGAAATGTAAAATGGCTCAGCCACTCCGGGAGACAGTTTGATTGTTTCTTACATGTACACTTGTCACATGACACAGCAATCCCATTTGTAAATATTTATACAAGGAAAACAAAAATTTAAGTTCACAAACCAGGTGTAAGCTAACGTCTGAAAGCATTTATTCATAATTGCTAAAATATTGGGAACAATCAAAACAGACCTCGATTGATAAAAACTGTTGAACACACATTCAGTGCAGTATGTGCAGTATGTATTCAGCAATTAAATGGGTCTAACTACAGACTGTGTGACAACATGAATGAATTCCGAAAGCAAGACTCTAAATGAAAAAGCCAGACCTAGAGACCACATCCTGGATGATTTTAAGCAAGTGACATTCTGGAAAAGGTAACAACCATCAGTCAAGGAACAGATCATCAATTGCCAGGGGCTAGAGAGAAAGGGAGGTGATTTACAAAGAGGCAGCACCAGGAAGAATAATCTTATGGTGCTGCGACTGCTGCATCTTGATTGTGGTGGGAGCCCCAAGAGTCTCTATGTTAGCAAAGCTTAACAGCACGGTACAGAAGAAAGGAAGAAAGGAAAGAAAAGGAGGAGGGAGGCAGGGAAGTTTGTTGTAAATGTAATAAGTTAAAAAATAAACAAAACTTTTAAAAGTGATTAATCTTTGCACAAAGTGTATGTGTGAGTGTAGAGGAAATGGGAAAGAGAAGAGAGAGAGAGATTTCACTGAAAGATAGATCCTGTATGAATGGGTGGGAGGCATGGACCTTTCCCCAGAGAAAACCTCTCACAGAGCAGTCATTCAATAAGCATTTGTAAGCTGAAATGAATAAACAAAAGAATAGCAGGGTGTACAAGTTTATTTCAAACTAACTTACTGTGAAACTATGATTAAACCATTAATGTCATTCTTAATTGTCTCGGTAACGAGTCAGAGCAAGATCTTGAACTTTTACCACTGTATACACACGAAACTTGGAAAGTTACATGAAAGCAACAAACTCAATTCAACTAATTTCTTAGCACACCTAAAATTCAAGATGGACAGTGATGATTTTTGTTGTCACTTGAAGTTATAAAGTAGCAATTTATAAAGCATAACAGTGGAAAGGAAGAATAAGACATACATATCATGCATGATTATGATTTTCTGGACATTTTAGAATTCATCTGTATTACAATTGATGAATATGTAATATAGAGTGTTAATTTAGAACAATGTGGGCACAATGAAAGTATATCTACAGTAAATTTAAAGTATATATACTTTAAAGTATACTATATAAATATAGATTAAAATATAGATATATATCTATATATAATACAGAGACTTAAATATAGACTTAAAGTACACTATATAAATATAGTATATTTAAAATTTAAATACAAATTAAATTTCTACAGAATGATTCAATGCCACTTTAAAAAATAAACTGCCTGTAAAGAATACAAATTATAGTCTTTATCATGATTTGTTTTAAAAACATGTCATTACACCTTAAGTTAAATTTCAGCTTAAGGAAATCAACTACAAATCAAAAAGCAAAAGAAAGCATTGATAAAACAATCTATGAGTGATATTAGTGGGTATATTTTACTTCTGGATATAGATAAATATCAAATGAATTAACTTTTTAAAGTATAAATTTTTATGGGATTATTTAGATATTAAAAAACAGCATCAGCTCTTAGCACAAAGCCTAATAGCACTTACTGACATGCACTGAGTTGGAAAAATAAGATACTATAGTGGAATGAAAAGTGCACACATTAGCTTCAATTTTAAGACAGTGTATGTTGCCCAAGCAAACCCTTGTTCAGTAGAGAGAAATAATCAGATTAACAATGCAGCCACTTCCCAATCTAAGAGAGTGAAGCAGCAAATGAAATTTAAGAAAAAGAAACTGTATCACTTTGCAATTATCTACTCAGCTTTAATTTTGCCTTGCAACATACAGTTTAATTTTCAAGATATACAATGCAATCTCATTTATTAACACGTGTTGCTATTTGTTTCAGTAGCAACTTGACATATGGGCCTACAAGTACAGTGTAGCAACAAGGATATGAGACTTAGTTCCAACACACTTTTTTGTCCTGAATAATTAGTTCAGCATTTGCCTTGGAGCCAGGATTGCATTTTACTGTGATTACTAATACTTTCCTAGGAGTCCAATAAATATTTGTGGTAAGAATGGATCAAGCAAAAGTTATATTAACATCTCTAATAAAGGTTTTAAATATTCAGAGAAAATGTTAATCTTTGTGTCACCCATCCAAGATATGATAAATTATTCACAATAAATGGATTGTAGTAGGTGCCACAAAATAAATGTGGTTTTCCTCCAATAAAAGTTACTCTAACTAGCTTTATTTATCTTCTCATCTTTTTCTATACAAAACATTTGATGGTCATGTATTCAGACTACGACAAGATGCTGACTTTCTGGAAAATCACAGATAATGAATTTTTGTATATTTAGCACCTACCATAGTGACTGGGCTTTCCCAAGCACGGGCAAAAAAAAAAAAAAAAAACTCTTGCCAGTGTAGGAGATGTAAGAGAGGAGGGCTCGATCCTGGATCGGGACGATCCCCTGGAGAAAGGACGGGCAACCTACTTCAGTCTTCTTGCCTGGAGAATCCCATGGACAGAGGAGCCGGGCAGGCTCAAAGAGTTGGACACAACTGAAGCAACTTAGCACTCACACACAGTGAGTGGCCCTGCTACATACTCAGTAAAAGTACTGAACTGGCTAGAAATGGCAGTAATTCTATGTAGCACAAACTGAGCAAAATAATGCTCTTAGGAAATTATGCTGGAGTTAAATTTAAGTAAAATAGGATGCGGGGAAGTGGGAATATTCCCATATATGGCATATATGAGTAAATATTTATACAAATTTTCTGATGGCAGTTAAACTAGAGTTTTTAAAAGGCAAAAAAATGTGCATACACTTAGATCTGACATTCTCTTTCCTAGAAATTAATCCCAAGACAAGTATTTAGGATGTACACAAAGATTTGCATGCTTTTAATAATATCAAAAAGCTGGAAATCATCTTTTAAATATATAATATAAAGTAAATGGTTAAATAAATTATGACATAATCACACATCAAAATATTTTTCAGACTATTAAGAAGAATGCTATTTTGTCTAGGGAAACTTGCTCATTATTTATTAAGTTAAAATTTTAGTTTAAATTGAAATATATAGTGTAATCCTATGTTTGGTGTCAATGTGCATATGTGCATCTTTAGTCAGAAAAGTGTTACATACTAAGTTGTTCTTCATGGTTATCTTCAGATGGGGGATTGAATTATTTTCTTCTTTTTCCTATCTGAATTTTATAACTTTTAACAGTGAACCTGCATTTTTATGGAAATAAAAACATGCAAATAAGAAAATGAAAAATAGATGCTTGCAGTGAGTTAGTGAGAAGGCCACTCAGTGCACCAAGATGACTAATGGTGCCTCTTCTGAGTAACCTGCATGACGCTGCTACTTTACTGCTTCTCACACTGCTTAATCCCCTCACTTATTACATAAAAAGGATTAAGCTGCCCCTGTTTCTTGATAGCCAGAAAATCCAGAATGAGTTTCCACTTTATAATCCACCCTTAGAAGCATCAGCACAGTCCAAATCCTGTAAGAAGATCCTCCCAAGACTCCTTCCCTGAAGTGCTTTCATCTGGAAGGCCTCCTCACACCTACTGCACCAGGTAATTAAGCCCAGCTCTGTGACTATGGATGTGTCCCTGGTGGTCTAGGGTTTTTTCTGGTGTTGTGATGATGGTGGTGGTGGTGATGATGGTGAAAGTGATGTCGGTGATTCTGGCAGTGGTATTGGTAGCATTTGATGGTGTTGGTAGAGATGGGGGGTGGTTGTGGTGGTGGGGGTAATAGAAGTGAAGGTGTGTGGGTGAGTTTTTGACACTGGTAATATCAGGACCCCAGGAAACAAAAGAAAAAGGTTCTTTTATTTTTAACATATTTCAGCAATATAACAATAAATCCTATAATTCCCAGCACAGTAAAGGCAATCAGTTCACTTCAGTTCAGTCGCTCAGTCGTGTCCGACTCTTTGCGACCCCATGAATCGCAGCACGCCAGGCCTCCCTGTCCATCACCAACTACCGGAGTTCACTCAGACTCACGTCCATCACGTCAGTGATGCCATCCAGCCATCTCATCCTCTGTCGTCCCCTTCTCCTGCCCCCAATCTCTCCCAGCATCAGGGACTTTTCCAATGAGTCAACTCTTCTCATGAGGTGGCCAAAGTACTGGAGTTTCAGCTTTAGCATCATTCCTTCCAAAGAAATCCCAGGACTGATCTCCTTCAGAATGGACTGGTTGGATCTCCTTGCAGTCCAAGGGACTCTCAAGAGTCTTCAACAGCACAGTTCAAAAGCATCAATTCTTCGGCACTCAGCCTTCTTCACAGTCCAACTCTCACATCCATACATGTAAAGGCAATAAAGTGAAGTAAAAAGAAAGCATATTAGGAATTGGGAGTCACAGGTTTGGGTCTTGGTTTTTCCACCAGTTTAGTTTGTTACCTTAAGTTCATTATTCATCCTCTCCAGTGCACCCTCTCCAGACCTCATCTAATTCATCTACAAAATGCAGTTACTTAACTTCTAAAGTAACTTCTCATACTATATAGCTTTGTGAGGCTCTTTCCAAGCTATCAGAGGCAAAGCCTAGACCACACCACCTACAGTCAAAGGGTACTGCCTGCTTTTTGTAAGTAACCTTTTACTGACACACAGTCACATATGTTACATATTGTCCATGGCTGCTTCACATAACATGAAACCCACCACTGAGTGATCACAATAGAAACTGTATGCCTAAAGTATTTATTACTAATCCTTTGCAGAAAACGCTTGCTGACCCCTGGTTTAGGCATATGATAAATAGAAGTTTGACATGTTTAAGACATATTTTATTAGCAGAAGATACATTTCAAAGACAGATTTTAGTTTACTTTGTTCATTAGTGTATCCCAAGTGCCTACAACAGTGCCAAGCACCTAGATGATGCCGAATAAATATTTATTAAATGAATGATTCCATTAGAATGAATGAATGAACACACTGTAGCCTCTGGAAGCCTAAAATAGCTTTTCATCAGTACCCTTCTTGCCATGGCATGGTTTTTATTTGCTGCGGAATTTAAAATACAGTCTGATAAAGGAAATCTATACATAAATACATCTGCAGTGTTGCCATGTACGTTGCCAAGTTGTATATAGTTCCAACTGAACAATAGGGAGGTCGATGACAGGAAGTGAGCGTCAGCATGAATCTCAAATACAGTGGCAGCACACAATATCTGATCCCACTTAGAAGACTAGCATGGGTTAATAAAAGTAGAGTCTCATATTTCTGGAAAATCACTCCTCTTTGATTCAGAAGGTAAAAGAATCAAGTAAAAATGGGAACAAGTCACCAAACACAATCTGAGTATCCAGTGTTTTCATACTTCTAAAAGTAAGCTATTCTGATCTTTTGTGTGTTTTCTGTCAGTTCACAAAACAAAAGTCATTAGCAATGAACCAAAAGTTAGAAACTTAGTAGCTTCATTTTTTTTATATACTGGCACATCCAGTAAACTCCTACTTTCAGAAAAGTATATTCTCTTTTGTTTACTGGATTAAAAAATGTATCTACTGTGTTACACATAGGTTTTTACTTACTTTGCACCTCATCCAAGATGGTGGTGATGATAAATAGCTACTGAATAAAGAGCACAGCCTTTGAAATTACTGACCTTGTTCAAATTTCCAGCTCCATAAACTTATAAGATCTGTGTATCTGGGTAAGTTACTTAACCTCACTGTGCCTCAATTTCCTCATTTTTTAATGTGGATAATAAAATGTACTTTACATAATTGTTATTATATAAGTAATATATGTTGTCATATATAATTTATATAATACTTAATCACATAATGAATTAATAATATTTGAATATAAAAAGCCTAATACCGTTCCCTATATCCAGTTTGCACTAAATAATGACAGTGATTATGATATCCACCTTGACTATATTGTATATTTAAATGAAATGGTTGTCATATATTACACAATTACATTGCAGTATTTATAGCAAGTTTTTGAGAACTTTGATTGCAAATGGGAAGAACAAATGTTTCAAAGTGCTGTCTGATATGAGTCATTTTTTGCTTTAGAGTTTAATTTTAATCTTTTGTGGGGTCATCAACACCCAAGCATTTTTCCAACTATGAGTTTACTTTTTCTTTGAAAAGAAAGGCTGTTGCATTGTTTCACTAGTATTCTTCCCAACCAGTAACACCAGAGAGATTTGCTGTTCTTTGCTCTTAAAGAGATCATAAAGGGTCAGCATTCTTTAGGAACTTTCTTAAACAAAGCTACTCATTCCCAGCTGGGCATAGGAAAGTGCTTACATGAGGTCACAGCAAATAAGCATTGACCACTGAGATTACTAAAGAGTACAGAAAATATTCTTTTATTTCAATAAAGAGCACACTATAAAATCCTGAATGTGTACAGAGTGCTATTCAGACAATAATTCCCTTTATAACAACCACCAGCATCATTTTGAAATTATGAACCATTTTTTAAACATTTTAAAATTTTTGTTTATTTATATTAATTGAAGGATAATTACTTTACAGTATTACAATGGTCTCTTCCATACTCAACATGAATAGGCCATAGGCATACATGTGTCCCCTCCCTCCTGAATCCTGCTCCCACCTCCCTCTCCACCCCATTTAAAAGTTCCCTTCCAAACATATCTGAGTGTCTACTAAAATTTCATTCCAAAAATAACTGAGTGTTTATGTAGAAGATATCATTAAGTGTAGTGGTAGCTATAAGGATGAATAATATAAACTTCAGGAAGATTAGATGGAAGATTTTCTGTTTCTGCTCTTTAATACTGGATCCAGCTTGATTGCCATAAAGTAAAGTTTACATATTGTTCTCTCTTTGTGTTTTAAATGTGTCTATAAAAACCTTTGGGTATGTCTCAGCAACTATCTCAAAAACTTTTGACATTAACTTACTGATTTGAGTTCCTTAGAAGACTTGAAACATAGCTAAAGAAAATTTAGCTCTATGTGAATTCAAGAAGTATGCTCAGTCCTTTGTCCAGTGCCTAAATTAGTTACATTCTTTCTGATCTATTCTATATTGCCATTGTTGTTAAGGGAACATTAACTGTGTAGTCATGCAGCCATGTCCAATTCTTTGTGACCCCATGGACTGTAGCCCACCAGGCTCCTCTATCCATGGAATTCTCTAAGCAAGAATACTGGAGTAGGTTGCCATGCCCTCCTCCAGGGGATCTTCTCAACCCAGGGATTGAACCTGGGTCTCCTGTGCTGTAGGCAGATTCTTTACCATCTAAGCCACAAGGGAAGTCCTTAACTGAAAAGTCAGTGCAGAAGAATATGTTATGGACAAAAAGAAAATTTTAAAACATTATAAGAGTTGTGGGATATGGGGAAAAGTGAATGATACAATATGTAGTTTTCCAGGTATTTAAATTTTACTTTGAATTCTTACAGGAAAACAAAACATCTTCCTTCTCCCACCCTCCTGAACCCACCAATAAGCTCTGAACCTGACGTAAACATTAACAGTGATCAAGATTAAAAATGATTAGATTATTGGACTAAAGTGCTGATGCCAATAATTAAACCATCTTCTTTGGAGAGAAGACATGCAAATCATTTTTATTCAGATAGCTTATTCCCCTGGAGTTTGTCCTCATTTTAGATTCACCTTATTTTGATTCTCTTTTAAAATTTTTAAATGGGACTGGGTCTACTTTCTGCTTAGAAGAGGCTCCATCTTCAAAAGGTTTTTAGATCAACTACTGAGGTGCTCAGGAAGAAATATTCCCATGTCTCCTTAAAGAGATTTTCCTTGGCATTTTCATCTTGATTTCTTTCACCATCAGACTGATAGAATCAAGATGACTGAGCTTAGGATGCAGGTACTGGAGAAAATACACAAGCCCTCTTGGGGACCTCAGACTTCTTTACTCTGAAAGCCTCTAATGTTTTAAATGAGGCCCTACATTATGGTAATTTGTTTTACTCAAAGGCTACTGATTTAAATGCTAGTCTCATCTAAAAAATACCTTCATAGCACATCTAAGTACCCTGGCTTCATTAGGTTGACACATAAAATTAACCATCATACATGTCCATATAATTAGCCTTACTCAAATTTTTAAATGTAAACGTAATCTTTTCTCAACTGAAGTTATATAGAGAAGTCTCTTACTTTTATATAAACTGATAAAAATTGGATAGCTTTATCAGGTGTCTCACCAAAAAGAAACATACATTCAGTAACAAATAGAACATGACTTAACATCATATACACAAAAATAAACTCAAAATTGATTAAAGCCTTAAATGTAAGACCAGATACTACAGAACTCTTAGAGGAAAACATAGGAAAAGCATAAGTTGACATAACCACAGCAAGCTCTTTTTTGACCTATCTCCTAAACTAAAAAGCTTTTGCACAACAAAGGAAACCATAAACAAGATGAAAAGACAATTCTCAGAGTGGGAGAAAATATTTGCAGACAAAGCAAAAGACAAAGGGTTAATCTCCAAAACAGTCATCCAGTTCATGCAGCTCAATATAAAAAAAAAAAAATCCAATCAAAAAATGGGCAAAAGACCTAAATAGACATTTCTCCAAAGAAGACATATGGATAGCAAAGAGGTCTATGAAAAGATCTTCAACTAATTATTAAAGAAATGCAAATCTAAACTATAATGAGGTATCACCTCACATCAGTCAGAATGCCCACCATTGAAATATCTACAAAAAATAAATTCTGGAGATAGTGTGGAGAAAAGGGAACTCTCTTACACTGACAGGGGGAATGCAAATAGATACAGCTACTATGGAAACCAGTATGGGAGTTCCTTTAAAACTGAACATAGAACTACCATATAATCCAACAATCCCACTACTGGGCATATACCCTGAGAAATCCATAACCCAGAAAGACACATGTACCCCAGTGTTCATTGCAGCACCATTTATGATATCCAGGACATGGAAGCAACCTAGATGTCCGTCAACAGACAAATGGATAAAGGAAATATGGTACATATAAACAATGGAATATTCAGTTCAGTTCAGTCGCTCAGTCGTGTCCAACTCTTTGTGACCCCATGAATCGCAGCATGCCAGGACTATTACTCAGCCATAAAAAGAAATGAAATTGAGTCATTTGTAGTGATGTAGCTAGACATCCTGGAATGTGAAGTCAAGTGGCCTTTGGAAGCATCACTAAGAACAAAGCTAGTGGAAGTGATGGAATTCCTGTTGAGCTATATCAAATCCTAAAAGATAATGTTGTAAAAGTGCTGCACTCAATATGCCAGCAAATTTGGAAAACTCAGCAGTGGCCACAGGACAGGAAAAGGTCAGTTTTCATTCCAATCCCAAAGAAAGGCAATGCCAAAGAATGTTCAAACTACTGCACAATTGCAATCATCTCACACATTAGCAAAGTAATTCTCAAAATTCTCTAAGCCAGGCTTCAGCAATACATGAACTGTGAACTTCCAGATGTTCAAACTAGATTTACAAAAGGCAGAGGAACCAGAGATCAAATTGCCAGCATTCACTGGATCATCAAAAAAGCAAGAGAGCTCCAGAATAACATCTACTTTTGCTTTATTGACTATGCCAAAACCTTTGACTGTGTGGATCACAATAAACTGTGGAAAATTCTTCAAGAGATGGGGATAGCAAACCGCATGACCTGCCTTTTGAGAAATCTGTATGCAGGTCAGGAAGCAACAGTTAGAACTGGACATGGAACAACAGACTGGTCCCAAATCAGGAAAGGAGTACAACAAGGCTGTATATATTTTCACCCTCCTTA
Source organism: Oryx dammah (assembly GCF_014754425.2). Lineage (NCBI taxonomy): Eukaryota > Metazoa > Chordata > Mammalia > Artiodactyla > Bovidae > Oryx > Oryx dammah. Next base: position 66,452,582 of record NW_024070186.1, read on the forward strand.
TTTAACTTACATGCAGAGTACGTGATGAGAAACGATGGGCCGGATGAAGACAAGCTGGAATCAAGATTGCTAGGAGAAATATCAGTAACCTCAGATATGCAGATGACACCACCCTTAAGGCAGAAAGCGAAGAACTAAAGAGCCTCTTGATGAAAGGGAAAGAGGAGTGTGAAAAAGTTGGCTTAAAGCTCAACATTTAGAAAACTAAGATCATGGCATCCAGTCCCATCACTTCATGGCAAATAGATGGGGAAACAGTGGAACCAGTGGCTGACTTTATTCTTTTGGGGCTCCAAAATCACTGCAAATGGTGACTGTAGCCGTGAAATTAAGATGCTTGCTCCTTGGAAGAAAAGTTATGACCAAACCATACAGCATATTCAAAAGCAGAGACATTAGTTTGCCAACAAAGGTTCATCTAGTCAAAGCTATGGTTTTTCCAGTAGTCACATATGGATGTGAGTTGAACTATAAAGAAAGCTGAGAGCCGAAGAATTGGTGCTTTTGAATTGTAGTGTTGGAGAGGACTCTTGAGAGTCCCTTGGACTGCAGGGAGATCCAACCAGTCCACCCTAAAGGAAATCAGTCCTGAATATTCATTGGAAGGACTGATACTGAAGCTGAAATTCCAATTCTTTGGCCACCTGATGCGAAGAACTGACTCATTTGAAAAGACCCTGATGCTGGGAAAGATTGAAGGCAGGAGGAGAAGGGGATGACAGAGGATGAGATAGTTGGATACCATCACCGACTCAATGGACATGAGTTTGAGTAAACTGCATGAGTTGGTGATGGACAGAGAGGCCTTGCATGATGCAGTCCATGGCATCACAAAGAGTCAGACATGACTGAGAAACTCAACTGAATTGAACTGAAGGTGAACTTAAAGTCCATCATACAGAGTGATATAAGTCAGAAAGAGAAAAACAAATATCACATGTTAATGCATATATGGGCTTCACAGATGATTCAGTGGTAAAGAATCCCCCTGCCAATGCAGGAGACTTGGGTTTGATCCCTCGGTCGGGAAGATCTAGAGAAGGGAATGACAATCCACTCTAGTATTGTTGTCTGGCAGAGAAGCCTGGCGGGCTACAGTCCATATAGGATCACAAAGAGTAGACCATGACTTAGTGACTAAGCACTTAACACATTTATATGGAATCTGGAAAAATGGTACTAGTGAAGCTATTTGCAGGGCAGGTATAGAGATGCAGACGTACAGACCAGACTCATGGACATGGCAGGGAGTGGAAGGAAAAGAGGGTAGTATGAACTGAGAGAGCAGCACTGAAATATATACACTACCCTGTTAAAATAGATTACTAGTGAGAAGTTGCTGTATAACACAGAGACCTCAGCTTGGTGCCCTGGGATGACGTAAGAGGTGGAATGGGACAGAGGGGGCTCGGGGGGAAGGGATATGTGTATCCTGATAGCTGATTCACATTGTTGTATAGCGGAAACTAACACAACATTATAAAGCAATTATACTCCAACTTTTAAAATGTACATTGAGCTGATTTTAAAAGGACAATGAAAGAAAATCATTGAAAAAAATTTATTAATATGTCTGGAAGAGGCAGCAAAGGGAAACTATATTCAAAACACACAGCAGTGGTTTTAAATAGTTTCCTTTTTTTTTTTAATATCATTCTCTAACCTTGTATCATAGCTACCCAGAATCTCTGGTCTCTAGCTTCTAGGCTCATGTGTTCAAAACCTTCAAAAACTCTATTTTCCCTGCTTCTTTTTTTTTTGCATCTCTCTTTTGCTTTCCATTCTTTCACTTTGACAGAAGTAGTCTGTTATGACCTACATGTTTGTGTCCCTCAAAATTCATATGCTATAATCTTGTAAAAAGCCTCTTGATGAAAGTGAAAGAGGAGAGTGAAAAAGTTGGCTTAAAGCTCAACATTCAGAAAATGAAGATCATGGCATCTGGTCCCATCACTTCATGGGAAGTAGATGGGGAAACAGGGGAAACAGGGTCAGACTTTATTTTTTTGGGCTCCAAAATCACTGCAGATGGTAACTGCAGCCATGATATTAAAAGATGCTTACTCCTTGGAAGGAAAGCTATGATCAACCTAGATAGTATATTCAAAAGCAAGACATTACTTTGCTCACTAAGATCCATCTAGTCAAGGCTATGGTTTTTCCAGTAGTCATATATGGATGTGAGAGTTGGACTGTGAAGAAGGCTGAGCACCGAAGAATTGATGCTTTTGAACTGTGGTGTTGGAGAAGACTCTTGAGAGTCCCTTGGACTGCAAGGAGATCCAACCAGTCCTTTCTGAAGGAGATCAGTCCTGGGATTTCTTTGGAAGGAATGATGCTAAAGCTGAAGCTCCAGTACTTTGGCCACCTCATGCGAAGAGTTGACTTATTGGAAAAGACTCTGATGCTGGGAGGGATTGGGGGCAGGAGGAGAAGGGGACGACAGAGGATGAGATGGCTGGATGGCATCACTGACTCAATGGACGTGAGTCTGAGTGAACTCTGGAGATGGTGATGGACAGAGAGGCCTGGTGTGCTGCAATTCATGGGGTCACAGAGAGTCAGACACGACTGAGCGACTGAACTGATAATCTTGTAAGGAGCTGAAGATACCAGAGTTCTCCCACCTGTGAAGACAGAACCAGAAGATAGTCATCCATGAACCAAGAAGCAGTCTCTCACCAGACACCAAATCTGCTGGTGCTTTGATCTTGAAGCCTCCAGGACTGTGAGAAATAGATTCTCATTGTTTATAAGCCAACTACCTCTGGTATTTTGTTCCAGCAGCCTGAACTAAGACATAGTCTCTGCTCCAATCATCTTTGTAATCTGTCTTTTCTGCTTTTAGCAATGCCCTGCCTCACCCATTACTCGGGTCAACGAGTGAAAAGTCTGATAACCTAGCTGACATACTCAGGGGAAGGTAAGAAGCAAGAGATTTTTGCTGTTGTTCAGTTGCTCAGTTGTCCGGCACTTTGCAACCCCATGGACTGCAGCATGCCAAGCTCCCTGTCCTTCACCAACTCCTAGAGCTTGCTCAAACTCGCATCCATTGAGTCGGTGATGCCATCCAACCATCTCATCCTCTGTAATCCTCTTCTCCTGCCTTCAACCTTTCCTAGCATCAGGGTCTTTTCTGATGAGTCAGCTCTTCACATCAGGTGATGCAAAGATTTTAACATTCAAGTATTAACTATCTTAAAAATCTTCACTATATCTGGATTTTAAATATGTGGTTTAGTCACTAAGTCATGACTGACTCTTGCAATCCCATGGACTGTAGCCTGTCAGGCTCCTCTCCTCATTCTCCAGGCAAGAATACTGGAGTAGGATGCCATTTCCTTCTCCAGGGGATCATCCTGACCCAGGAATCAAACCCAGGTCTTCTGCATTGCAGGCAGATTCTTTACTGACTCAGCTATGAGGGAAGCCCCCCCCAACCCTGGATTTTAAAAATTCCAGTATTATTATTATATCTGAGAGTAGGCAGATTTTTTTCATAAGTACATACCAGTCAAATTCTATCAAAACCTACCTGACCCACCACCAGACATCATCCATTTCTCCTCATAGTTTATGAACATCAGAAATATTGAACTTATTGCAATCCCTGAACACATTATGTATTTTCTGATTTCTTTAAAGCATGTAAAGGCTTTTACATGCTATTTGTTTAGTTTTAGAAAGTGCTCCTCTCCCTCCTCTGCCTTGGTTACTATTCATGCATAATTTAATATCCAGCTCAAATATTACTCTCAGGAAGGCTTCACAAGCCATTGTAAGCCAAGTTTCTTTCTTCTCTCTGGTTCCCTTACATTGCGAACAAGCCACAAACAGTGCTTTAGAAAATAATCTGCCTATAATGTAGGAGACCTGGGTTAGATCCCTGGGTCAGGATGATCCCCTGGAGAAGGGAATGGCTACTCACTCCCATATTCTTGCCTGAAGAATCCTATGGACAGAAGCTTGGTGGGCACAATCCACGGGTCACAGAGTCAGACATGACTGAACAACTAACACTTTCACGTTCATTGCTTTATAAGTCTATCTAATCAGATGGAATTACTTACAAGCTAGACCTTTACTTCCTATACCTCTGCCTACACAATTTTATTCACCCAGACTTTTGACTACAAGAGATAGAAACCTGGTACCAAAGAAGAAACTCCTGTGGTTTACTGATTCATCCTGGATTGTGAGATCTCAAATGAGCAATCCCAAAGGACAGTAAATCTTTCTTCCCACGCATCCGCAGATTAATTCTCCTATAAGTCGACAAATCACTGTCATCGACAAATTACTACTAAGCCAAGTGCTATGAAAAGATCACCCTGAGTCAAACACCTGTCACTGTGGACTCTAAGGACATGGGCTTCATGACCATTGTCTCACCAGAACCAAAAAGTGAGAGGGGGTGGCTGTGCAGAGAGCATGCTGCTACTGAGAGAAAAGGGGCTCTGGCTCTGTAATAGGCCATGGAAATCCAGGGCAGCTGCAGCGTGCTTCTCTGAAATGTAGCACAGTATTTACCACTGTGTGTGTGTGTGTACTAGTCACTCACTTGTGTCCAACTCTTTGTGACCCCATGGATCGTAGCCCACCAGGCTTCTCTGTCCATGCCATTTTCTAGGCAAGAATACTGGAGTGGGTAGCCATTCCTTCTCTAGGAAATCTTCCCGACCCAGGGGTTGAACCCAGGTCTCCTGCTTTATAGGCAGATTCTTCACAGTCTGAGCCACCAGAGAAGCCCCCTAATTTTCAGATATTATTAAAATTCAGTTGTTGTTGAGAAGGAAACTGAATATTGAGTTTATAAATAAACACTAGTTGTTCTCCTATGTCCTACTAATGTTCTCAGGGCCTATCAACAGATTTACCAACACACTGTATTACCAAAGACAATTAATCATAGTAATTCACAACAGATTTCACATTAAATTTTGATACTTCATGAAACACATGTTGTTTAGATATATCCAACTTATAACTCTGAAAATCTAGTAGCAATGCCCCTTAAAAAATAATTTATAAATTATATAAATAATCACTAAGATTTCTCAAGATTTAAATATATATAGATATGCCACATTAACACATATATTTATATTTATGCACATACATAGGCACGCATTTATATGTATGCACACACTTACATATGCACATATTAAAAGAGGTCATTCTCATATCAGAGAAATAAGTCTCAATATAGAGTCACCATGCCATAAACTTGATGAAATTTGTTTTGCAATCTGCCTCACCAATTATCTACTAAAAATGTTCTTTCATTTTATTCCATACACATAACGAGCAAGTGTTTTATTAGGAAAAATCAAGTTTAAAAAGTAGGTTCCTCCTGTATGGGATAGTTTAAACTATAGTTTTGCCTTTGAAAGAAGTGAGATGGAAACAAAAGGACAGCTGAATAATAGATAACAAAGTAAAGGTAAGCTTTCGAGTCGATTTTTTCAGATGGCATGTTTAGATTAGTCTTTTATTGTTGAAGAACATGGTCCTTTGCAATCAAGTTTCAGAGCAATCAAAAACATCCTTAAATCTGCAATCTTTATGTTTTTAAGAGCTGTAATTAAAACAAGCCATTTTCTTTAACTTTGTTTCTATCAAAGAAGCCATTAACCTAAAAATATACTCTCATTTTTAATAAAAGTCCAGGAGTGACACATCCTCAGTACAAATAAATGCATAATCCCTCACAATAACACTTGAAAGTCTTTCATTATCCTTTCATTACCTCTTATCCTTGTAGTTATTCTCAGCAGCATCAGAAACCCACAAATTGTATAGAGCAGATATTTTGTCCAAACTTGTCAAAAAGAGGCAACAGACACAGTTACATACAAAGAAAGTCATTGCTGATTCTGCAGGAGCCAAATGAACTACACAAGGTGTAAATTAATTTCACATTTCTAACATTTCAGTCACATTTTCCTGAAAGTGGACATCTACATGAAGAAAAGAAATGCAGTCACATGTAGCTATTAGGTACAAAAATATTCTTAATATATAAATGCAAGACTATTCTTGGATAACATTTATATTTTCCATTAGAATCTGGCTCCTTTTCCAATAAAGTTCAGTATTTGTGGCAGCCTTTCTTTCAGAAATGTGAAGGCTTCCTTGCCGTGAGCATTTCAAATGTTCAGAAATACCAACTGTGATTCAAATGATTTATAAGGTCATCACCAAGAAAAGCCATGTATACTGAATTTCCAAGTGTCAAACAGAAGAAAATATATAAAGGTGCATGTGTGTGTGCACACACGTGCATACACACATATACTTGGGAAGAAGCTTTTAGAAAGCATAGTGAGACAAAACAATAATAAAAATAGAAGTGAAATGTACAATATAAAACAGAGCTGGAATTTATGTGAATTGATCTGACAGAGAATAACCAAATTTGGGTCAGTGTGTAGAGTCTGAATAAAGTCTCCCTTCAAAAAAAGGCCAACTTGATCTAGTTTATTCTAAATACTACTACTAAGAAACATTTGTTGAGTGCTTACTATTAACCAGAGTGTGGAACAGATGCTTTATATGGTTGATGTGATGCAAACCCTAAAGCCATCCTGGGTGAGAGCTGCCATTACCGTCCTAACTCACATACAAGGGAAGGGAAGCATCAAGTTCTGAGGGACTCTCATCTGCTATGCCTTCCTCCTGGAATGCTCTTTCCCTGGTTCTTACATGCCTGCCTCCTTCTTCTCTGTCCAATCTCAGCTTAAATATCACCCCCTCACAAAGGCCTTCTCTGAGGCCCACATAGCTCTATTCCAGCCCATTTTGTTCACAGCATTTTCCTCAGATGCTATCACTGGGTTTGTTTATTCATTTATAATCTATTTCTCTCATAGCAGAGTCATTCCATGATGCTGGTAGATGACAAGAAGAAATCATATATATATATATCATAATTTAGTGTATTTAATATATGTTTCTGAGTAATGGTGCTAGAGAAGTCTCTTGAGAATCCCTTGGACAGCAAGGAGACCAAATCAGGCAATCCTAAAGGAAATCAATCCTGAATATTCTTTGAAAGGACTGATGCTAAAGCCCCAATATTTTGGCCATCTGATGTAAAGAGCTGGCTCATTGGAAAAGACCCTGATGCTGGGAAAGATTGAAGGCAGGAGGAGAAGGGGACAACAGAGAATGAGATGGTTGGATGGCATCACTGATTCAATGGACATGAGTTTGAGCAAACTCAGGGAGATAGTGAAGGACAAGGAACCCTGGCATGCTGCAGTCCATGGGGTCACAGAGTCAGACACAACTTAGTGACTGAACATTAATGTATATTTAATTTGTATTTAAGAGAATTAATAAATATCTCAAATACAGAGCTAATAAGAATGGAGAAGGGATTCTAATTCATAATTACTAGACTCTATACATTGCTAGATTCCAGTAACAGCATTGATTAATTTATTTTTTATTTTTATTTTTTCAGTGTAACATACATTTTATTATATGGTACAATATATAATCACATGTAATTTGGCATATAGTCAGCTTTCAAATTTTAATGTATTCATTCTGTTCTTTTTTACTGAGTGCTTGCTGCTGCTGCTGCTAAGTTGCTTCAGTCGTGTCTGACTCTGTGTGACCCCAGAGACAGCAGCCCACCAGGCTCCTCCGTCCCTGGGATTCTTCAGGCAAGAACACTGGAGTGGGTTGCCATTTCCTTCTCCAAAGCATGAAAGTGAAAAGTGAAAAAAGTGAAGTCGCTCAGTCATTTCTGACTCGTTGGGACCCCATGGACTGCAGCCTACCAGGCTCCTCTGTCCATGGGATTCTCCAGGCAAGAGTAGTGGAGGGGGGTGCCATCGCATTCTCCTACCACATTCCAGATGCTTTTCCAAGCTGTGAGAAAGCAATAGTGAATGAGATAAGAAAAGAACCTGAAGCACTTATTGTAAAGTGGGTATAAAAGGCAAATGAACAGGCAATTACTGAAGGGTAAATGATGTGATTAGGCGTTAATCAGAGACAGGTGACTGATTAAGGGGACAGGAAGTTATCAAGAAAGACTTCCCAGAGGAAATGATGTCTAAAGAGCAAGTGAAAAGTAAGTGGAAGTCAATCATTTGAAGGCACACCTAGTAGTAACATGGAGGAGAGAATAATGGAAGAAATTTCCAAGCAGAAAGGAAAACATGGACTTAGAGGCTGCCACGGAAAGGCATGGCAGGAAATAAGGCAGGTAGACAACGCCCAGGTCATGACAGTAGTTGAAAATGAATTGGGTAGCTAAGAATCTAGGCTGAGAAAAAATGAACACTGTTTAAAGATAGTGGCATATTTTTTATTATTATGGCTTTGGTGGTGGAGAGGTTTAGATGGAGCCTGGAGGCAGCAAAATCTATTGCAGTACTATTGTTTAGAAATAGTAGTCAGAAATGAGTAATAACAAGACGGACATAAAAATAAAGCATATTTGAAAAAGACTATAGAGGTATTTAGAAGGAAGAATCAACAGGACCTGATTAGTTTTATGTGAGACATGAAAAGGCAAGGGAAAAGTGAAGATAATTTCCAAGGTCATGACTTCAGAAACCAAATATCAATACTGAGATAGGAAAAATATAAAGAGCAAAAGCTTAAATTCTCCCAGGTCAATAGAATGGGCAGTGGGGCAGTGGTGCTGTGGAAAGCAATGAAGACATATTGAGTTGAAGGCCTCTCATAAACCTCCAAATCAAGGGATATAGGCCTAGAGTTCAGGACTATGTTCTGAGGCTATAGACTTGTCTTCATCAGTATTTAGAGCCTTATTGAAGACATGTGAGGGATGAGGTGGTTCAAGGAACACAGGTAGAATGAGATGGCCTGAGCAATTGCACTCATCTCACATGCTAGCAAAGTATTGCCAAAAATTCTTCAAGCCAGGCTTCAACAGTATGTGAACTGTGAACTTCCAGATGTACAAGCTGGATTTAGAAAAGACAGAGGAACCAGAGATCAAATTCCCAACATCCACTGGATCATTGATAAAATAAGAGAGTTCCAGAAAAACATCTACTTCTGCTTTATTGACTATGCTAAGGCTTTGACTGTGTGGATCACAACAAACCGGAAAATTCTTCAAGAGATGGGAATACCAGACCACCTGACCTGCCTCCTGAGAAATCTGTATGCACGTCAGGAAGCAACAGTTAAAACTGGACATGGAACAACAGACTGGTTCCAAATCAGGAAAGGAGTACATCAAGGTTATATATTGTAACCCTGCCTATTCAACTTATATGCAGAGTACATCATGCAAAATGCAGGGCTGGGTGAAGCACAAGCTGGAATCAAGATTGCTGGGAGAAATATCAATAACCTCAGATGTGCAGATGACACCATCCTTATGGCAGAAAGCAAAGAAGAATAGAAGAGCCTCTTGATGAAAGTGAAAGAGGAGAGTGAAAAAGTTGGCTTAAAACTCAACATTCAGAAAACTAAGATTATGGCATCCAGTCCCATCACTTCATGGCAAATACATGGGGAAACAATGGAAACAGTGACAGACTTTATTTTCTTGGGCTCCAAAATCACTGCAGATGGTGACTACAGCCATGAAATTAAAAGACACTTGCTTCTTGGAAGAAAAGCTATGACCAATCTAGACAGCATACAAAAAAGCAGAGACATTACTTTGCCAACAAAGTTCCATCTAGTCAAAGCTATGGTTTTCCCAGTGGTCATATATGGAAGTGAGAGGTGGATTATAAAGAAAACTGACCACTGAAGAATTGATGCTTTGAACTGTGGTGTTGGAGAAGACTCTTGAGAGTCTCTTGAACTGAAAAGATATCCAACCAGTCCATCCTAAAGGAAATCAGTCCTGAATATTCATTGAAAGGACTGATGCTGAAGCTGAAACCCGAATACTTTGGCCACCTGATGTGAATAACTAACTCCTTGGAAAAGACCCAGATGCTGTGAAAGATTGAAGGCTGGAGGAGAATGGGACGACAGAGAATGAGATAGTTGGATGGCATCACCGACTCGATGGACATGAGTTTGAGTAAGATCCAGGAGATGGTGATGAACAGGGAAGTCTGGCGTGCTGCAGTCCATGGGGTCACAATTGCTCAGACACAACTGAGCAATTGAACTGAACTGACTGACAGAGGAACCGCATTTAAGGGACATGTGGAGAACTAGGAACTTCAAAAGGATCAAGACAAACCATTCAGAGGATGGGGAGAAAACTAGGAGATGTCACAGATGACAAGAAAAGTCTCTAGAATGAGACGAGTCCAACATACCCAAAGGAGCTGTAAAGGAACATGTGGATAGAATGTGGCCCCAATACTGACAAAAATAAGGGAGAGGTAGGTGTCAGTGATGTTCTAGGACAGAACGGTGACAGGACAAGGAATGGAGATAATGACCTTGAGCCTAGCACTTAAAACGCATCTGGATGTTCATGGATGACAATGATGCAGGGACCAGAGAGTATGATCAACCACATGAGACTCTCAGGGCGGCAGTTTTTCACTTGAGTGAGGAGTAGTGGTGTGCACAGCAATGTGTTTGCTGTGTTTAGTCACTCAGTCACGTCCAACTCTTTGCAACCCCGTGGACTGCAGCCCACCAGGTTCTTCTGTCCATGGTGATTCCCCAGGCAAGAATACTGGAGTGGGGAGTGGGTTGCCATGCCCCCTCCAGGGGATATTCCCAACCCAGGGACCAAAGCCAGCTCTCCTGTACTGCAGGTGGATTCTATATTGTCTGAGCCACCCGGGAAGCCCAAGAATACTGGAGTGGGTAGTTTATCCCTTCTCCAGAGGATTTTCCTGACCCAGGAATCCAACTGGTGTCTCCTGCATTGCAGGTGGATTCTTTACCAGCTGAGCCACCAGGGAAGCCCAAACAACAGTGTGAAGATAAGCAAATCTGCCTCCCAACCTAGAAAGTCTCGTTTGGACTCAAAAACTATTTCTGACTCATAAAACTACATAACACCCTGTTTCCTTTTAAGACGTTCAACTTCAGAACTTATACAATGTTCTGTATATTTTTATATTAGAAATATATATATATATACACACACACACATACATACATACATTTATGGGGCTTCCCCAGTGGCTCGGTGGTAAAGAATCCACCTACAATGTGGGAGCCACAGGAGATGTGGGTTCTATCCCTGGATGGGGAAGATCCCCTTGAGGAGAGCACCACAACCCACTTCAGCATTATTGCCTGGAGAATCCCATGGACAGAAGAGCCTGGAGGGCTATAGTCCATAGGGTCGCAAAGAGTCAGACACAACCCAGTGAATGAACTGAACTGAACTGAATTCTTGCAGCAACTTTGAAAACGTGTTTCCTTATCTGCACTAATGCAAAATGTATCTTTCACAGAAAGGTATACACAGATATTTGTAGAGCTTATTAAAAACAATAAGTAACAAAATCATTATAAATTAATATTTTTCTAAGAAAGAAGAAAAATTACTTCCTATAAATTCAGACTTAGAAGGAGTCTCAGTTCTCTGAAGGGGAATTTGATCAAAGAACTACAAGCAGTCTCTCCCTGACGGGGTCAAAAGGAGGAGCCATATTATTGGGGAAATTGGCTTCATTAAGATAAGAGGTAAACAGCAATGTTCAGAGGTTCCAGAGAGTCTGTAGACAGTGCAGAGCAAAGGGAGCAGCGGGGTGGGATGAGGGTGGGGAGTGGGGATGGAACAGTGTGACAAGACAGAGCATCATGGGGCGGTTTGTCTGCAGCTTAGATTAGGGTGCGAGGCCACTGATTCATGGGTTGCAGGAAGCCCTTTGAGGTCTCAGGGCTTTGAGAGCCTGTAAGTAGTGTCTCAGAGACGTGAACAGAGGCTCTCTTCTGTAGGAGTCATGAAAGCCCAACAGGGAATCTTAACACGGAGTATGATTCTGTCTCTTGTATGCCCCAGTGCCTAGTGAACATGCAGTCACTGTGGTAAACTGCAATGAACTTTCTTTAGAGACAATGTGCTTCAAGTTTACATCGTTTCTATTGCACATTTCTGTCACTTTTTCAGGGTGAGAAAGCTTTATAAATGCTGTGACCTAGTTTTGTTTCCTCCCCACCAGATAGATGCCTAGGTAGCGTCTCCATTGTTGAGTGGGAAGCAGGGTCATCCAGATAACTGTCAACATCTTCAGTATTTCACTCAATACATTTATTCATTCATTTGAGCATTTACTAAACTATCAACTACATAAAAACAAAGGGGAAAATAGAAGTGAACAATATCCTACCATCTAGAAAACAGTGGAGAATATTCAAGCAGTGGAAAAAGTATAAAATGAAATTAGAAACTTTCCTCCCTACTTCTTTGTCACTAATGTTAGTCATTGATAACAGCTTATTATGTTCATGTCCAGGTCATTCTCACCCTCCCAAAAATATAACAACAATTTGCTGTACATCTAACTACATTACTGAGATTTACCTAGACAATGCTAGCTTGCTCATCAGGTTTCTAATGTACATGTACCCTCAACCAATAATGCCAGATACAAGCACTTCAAGAACTTCTTGGACAATAGAGCAATTTTAAATTATCCACATCCTTGAAACTTTGATTGAAAAAAAGTGATATTTGTTTGCCAGAGGTAAAACGTATGACCATCTTTGAACAATCTTAATGTCTATCTTACATCAAACAGGACTTGAAGTGACTGTAGATTTGAGCTTTTTTATTGATTCAACCATTCACTAAATCATCTTCATCTGCTTACTTTGCAGTCTCATGAGATCAGTGTATATCTTAGTTCTAAAGGAAAGAGTTATCTTTTTATTAAAATAATGTTTTGAACACTACCCACCAAATCACTCAGCACTCCCATATAAAGAACTAAGTGAGAAATAAATTTTCTAATTCATTGCTGGGAGAAGCATGACTTCCCCTAAGTAAGTGGTAGACATCCTCTTTTTTTTTTTTTTTTTGATAACAAGAATTGTGTTACTGACTATATCTTTCCAAATTTACTTGTAAGAAACTGAGAGCTAAATTTAATTTACACCAACCTTATAAATCCTTACTACTTCATATGCATGTTCTTTCTTCTCTTGACTTTGTACTTTTATTTTATGTTTTCTCTGGACTTGCCTTTATTATTTCTGCACTAACCTTATTTTATTTATGTTCTTATTGCAAATGACTTCATTCCCTCCATAAATATATAAATAAATAAATAATAAAGGTATAAATTTATATAGATCAGTAGACAAGGATAAATGAATGATAAAACGTGGTTTCCCCACTGAAGTCTATTCTGAGTTTTCTATTTTCCTCATTCCATCTGCCAATTCCCTACCTTCTCACTGCAGTGGAAGCCAACTAAAAATCTCCAAGCAGAGAATGTAAGGTATTTCCCCTGTATTAGCAGCTCTGCTCAATGTGCTCCATTCTACCTTTACAAATAAAATCTCCACTCCAAGAGGACATGGCTCTTGATAAAGTCAAGGAGAAACTTTTGGCAATTTGACCAAAGCTGTTGCTGCTGCTGCTGCTGCTGAGTCGCTTCAGTCGTGTCCGCTCTGTGCGACCCCCATAGACAGCAGCCCACCAGGTTCTGCTGTCCCTGGGATTCTCCAGGCAAGAACACTGTAGTGGGAAGTGGGTTGCCATTTCCTTCTCCAATGCATGCAAGTGAAAAGTGAAAGTGAAGTCGCTCAGTCATATCTGACTCTTCACGACCCCATAGCTGTTAGATCATGCCAAAAGAGTTAACAAGATGGAGTTTGAGTTTGAGTTCCTGGGGCTGATGCAGGCTCTCAATAAGCCATGGCATACAGCTCCTGCCAGATGGGCAGGGATCATGGAGTTGGTGGAGGATTCAGTAGATCAGGTCAGGACAGAGATCAACTGGCAGGGAGAGGTGAAACCTAAGCAGTGTGACTGAGAAAAAGGAAGTAAGGGAGAGAACTAGAAATTAGGAAAATCTATCCAGGAAAAAAATACAGGCAGTTATTGTGGCACCCCACTCCAGTACTCTTGCCTGGAAAATCCCATGGATGGAGAAGCCTGGTAGGCTGCAGTCCATGGGGTCCCTGAGAGTTGGACGTGACTCAGTGACTTCACTTTCACTTTTCACTTTCATGCATTGGAAGAGGAAATGGCAACCCACTCCAGTGTTCTTGCCTGGAGAATCCCAGGGACGGGGGAGCCTGGTGGGCTGCCATCTATGGGGTTGCACAGAGTCTGACAAGACTGAAGCAACTTAGCATTGTATAATCAGAGGCAATATCAAATTTATTTAATTACAAAGCTTTGAATTAGAAGCCAATTCCCAATCTTGTGAAGTAGCATGGCAGAGTGAAAAGGCAGAGCTGAGTTTGTTTCCCTATTCTGCCGTTTACTAGATATAAGGCACTGAATCTGTCTCAGCCTCTCTGATCCCATTATTGGTAAAAGGTACAACTAACCCTTAAACTTCACATATATAATATATATGTGTATATATGTCATTCATTCATTCATACACAGTCAGGACTAATTTTTGTTCCTTCTTCTTACTCTTAACAGTATTAGTGGTTCTGGATTTGCAGGAAAAATATTTGAAGTGCCTATTTTGAACTGGGATAAGAGCATTGAATCTACTATCTGCCTTTTATTTTACTGGCCATTCTACAATTGTCTTTGTGAGTGAATGTCTATTTGCTTAACCCAGCTCTATTAAAATCCAATAATAGTCCCCAAAAAAGAAGGCTTTACTTTGCATAACCTCAAAAAAGGAGAGAAGAAAGCCTTGTGCTTGATGTTAATGAACAGAAAGAATACCCTCCCCAAAACATTTTCTTCTGATATTTCCCAACTGCTGCTGCTGCTGCTGCTGCTAAGTCGCTTCAGTCATGTCCGACTCTGTGTGACCCCAGAAATGGCAGCCCACCAGGCTCCCCCGTCCCTGGGATTCCCCAGGCAAGAACACTGGAGTGGGTTGCCATTTCCTTCTCCAATGCATGAAAGTGAAAAGTGAAAGTGAAGTCGCTCAGTCATGTCTGACTTCTAGCGACCCCCTGGACTGCAGCCTACCAGGCTCCTCTGTCCATGGGATTCTCCAGGCAAGAGTACTGGAGTGGCTTGCCATTGCCTTCTCCAATTTTCCACCTAACTCCCCACAAAACTTATATGGATTTATTCCAGCTCATTGGATTGGGATTCTGTGAGTTTCAGGCTAAGGCAACAAGGCTACTGAGAACCAGGGAGGAAACAAAATCTAAATTCAATAGAAAGAGTTTAAATGAATCTGGAATTCAAGAAGTTTCTGAGGCGAGTATGAAGATCTAGAATAAGAGACAGAGATCAAAGAAAAATCTAAATGTTGATGAAATCTAACAAAGGATGTTCAGATGAAATCTTACATCAATGGTTACAGAAACTTGCTTCTATGTCTAGGTATACCTTCTGAGTGTGTAGGTGTTGATTTAGCTAAAACAGATAAGTCAGGATGAAAAGGTATGAAATAAATATCACAGAAAATATGCTTTTATGAATGAAAACCCAATACCAGCAGTCTTTAAATACTATTGCCTCTAAAAGTAGCTAGGACTTTTGGAGACATGACTGATTGCAGACCTGGGGAAGGAAATGTATAAGATGAACACAGAATATATTGTTATATGTGAAATTAAGGAAAGACTTTTGGGGCAAATCACATGGACTTAGATGTAGGTTCCCATGGTAGAAGATAGGAAAATTTAATAATATCCATAAGAATATTAATTATAATGAATTGATGCACATTAAACATATATTAATGCATGAGTTCATACTGACTTTTTAAAAGAAAGAAAAAGTCTCATACACTACTTTCAGACTATTCTAGAGAAAAATTTCTTTATTTAGAAAGTGGCAACTAAAAGGAAAAATTGAGCATTATCGCAGGAAACTTTCCTCTTTGGGTTTTCAAACCATAGACAAGGGGAAGTTTTTCTTTACAAAAACATCAGCTAATAAATGAAGAAGAAACAAACAACAACAAAAAATCATTCTGTTGCAACCACTGTGAATTGACAGATCCAGACTGAGACAACCAATAGCCACTAACATCATAAAAAGAGAGATAACCAGTCATTGTGTTATATCCCAAGGCAGGACCCAATACCACTTAGGAGCAGTCTTCCCACAAAAATTAAAACTGAAATTGGTCAAAACTATAAATCTAGTTAGTAATGTAGAGAAAATACAAATGCCAAAGAGGTGTTTAAATACACGACGTGAATGCAACCAACAAAATCTAGACTATGGGAAATCTATAGGACAAATGATTTGGCTTCTTCAAATAAATTGGGGGAAATAAAGTGATGAAAGAGAAACTACATACAATCTATGAAACTTATTTCAATTTGATTGAACAAACTATAAAAGAAATGAGATAAAGAAACTGGAGCACTGACTATTATTTCAAGATTTTAAGAAAATATTTAGTTGTAGTTATGATTGTGTATTATATTTTCCAGGATTCATATAACATGACAGGATGTCTAGAATTTGTTCAAAACACTCCAGGGAGAAAGGTGAAATGGTTAAGAGTATAGATAGAACAAGACTGGTCATGAGTTCAAAATGGCTAAAACAGAGAGATGGCTAATGATACTATACCACTTCTGCAAATGTTTGATGTTTTCCAAAAAGAAAAGTTAAAATCAAAAAGAAATTCATAAACTATTCTATTGGAGTAATCACAATACAAATTAAATTCTTGAAAATGATTATTTTGTTATATTATGCAATTGTGTAATTATTTCTTACCAGAAACGTACCTTTTAGAACTTAGACTAACAAAACTGGATGAAGTACATTTTTAAGAGTTAAACAAACATCTAAATCTTTATAGTATTTATTTTAGTTTTCCACACATTTGATTTTTTTTTAACTTTCAGTTCATACTAGTAGGATGTTAGAAAGAGACAATCAAAAGAATTCAGAGTGGCACTGTGATCAGAGTATATTGGCCTCTTACTGAAAAGAATTAAATGAAAGCAACATTAAAAAAAATTATGTTCTTGCCTGGTCACTGCTAGAAAAAGAGAGATGTGAGACTAATCAGGGATAATGGTAATAAACAAAGAACTCTTAGGAGTAAATGTTAAAGGAGGTCTGAGATAAAGCTGAAATAACTTTCATAATTTATGCAGATGATACAATGAAGCTAAGAATAGGAAATTTGTGTGTAAGAGAGTCAGGTTAATTAGAGGGAGAGAAATGACTGCAGAAGAGCACACTGAGTTCAAAACTGGAAGCAAAACTAGAGATGCAGACATTTTAGGAGAAAAACTTCTGAGGAAAAAAGTCACATATTAAAGGTATTGGAAGTTCTGAAAGGTGAGGAAAATAAAAATGCCTAGCTGTCCTGAAAATACAAATGTTTGAAGGATTGATTATGAGTGGAGAGCACCTATTTCTGAACTCTTCAGTCTGCGAGCAAGTTGAAGGGCCAAAATGCCATTGAGTGAAAGGCACAATGACCCCTTTGCAGGCAAGACACACTTCCAAAGCTCCTCTGTCCCTTCACAACAGTGCAGACTCCACTGACAGGGGATAACAATTTTACAAAGCATAATCCAATCACCTCCTGAACCTCCAAATTGCATGTTGCAGTTAATAGAAGTATTGATTCGATTGTCAGAGTCACTGCAATTTTTTTTATTGTACAGAAGCATGGATGGTCAAAAATCTAAGCTGGGCAAAAACAGATAATGTACTTTTTTTTCTCGATTGTGCAGTGATATAGGGAAAACCTCATCCTGCTGTTCTCATACCACACACACACCCACAGACTTATCACAGACTCAGCCCTGTTTTCATCACATCAGTTCTAGACACAGAGGCCACACAGTTTAGTGCCAAAAGGTATGGCCTTTGACTTCAAGTAGACCTCAATGTCTATCCTTACCCTGCCACCCACCCCCTAGTTGTATTCTTGCAGTCATAATCCTTAACCTCTCACCTACTCCATAGGATGGTTATCAGGGTTAAATAACATAATAAATACAAAGTGCTTAGCCTGCATTCTGGCACATAACAATTTGTGGCAGTTTCATTATTATGTTTAGTAATTTGCAGAACACTGATGGTAATCCAAGTCATTCTTGGTTATAGGCACACAGATAAATTCTGTCCAGTAGAAGTTCAACTGACTTCCATCTCCCACTATTTAAGAAGCCAGTTTTGCTACTGTTAAGCAAATTTCAATCACCTTTTCGGATGAACTTATATATTTGGTAGCTCTTTAGAGTCTCCTTTGTTCTGATTAGTTTTACTATCCTTTCTAGTCCCGTTAGTAATTAATGAGTTAAACAAAATGTTTGATGTGTATTCATCTCATATTTGTAGAAGAGTCATGATTATATGATTATTCTCTTTCATTTATCTTTTATCAATAGTGGCTAACAAAGTGAAAATCTCCATTGTGGTCTTTACAATTCCTTCTTCCTAGAAGAAGTGAAGACAGAGACAAGTTGATCCATAGAAAGTGTTAGTTGATTTACTAAAAGAATGCATTTCCTGTGAACATGGATTTGATAAAGCAACTACTTTACCTTCCTGAAAGGAGTACAAAAGGGCATTTCAGATGTCCTAAAGAAACTATGCCTTGCTTGTAGTGGAAAAATCATAATTATATTAGCTGTGAATCATCACCACAGATTCATTTCAGATGACTGTGAGGAATTACAGATACAAAAGCCATTAGGTACTTATTACTGTATCAGTTCAATTCAGTTGCTCAGTCATGTCTGACTCTTTGTGACCCCATGAACCGCAGCACGCCAGGCCTCTCTGTCCATCACCAACTTCCAGAGTCCATCGAACCTATGTCCATCGAGTCGGTGATGCCATCCAGCCATCTCATCCTCTGTCGTCCCCTTCTCCTCCTGCCCTCAATCTTTCCCAGCATCAGGGTCTTTTCAAATGAGTAAGCTCTTCGCATCAGGTGGCCAAAGCATTGGAGTTTCAACTTCAATTTCAGTCCTTCCAATGAACAACCAGGACTGATCTCCTTTAGGATGGACTAGCTGGATCTCCTTGCAGTCCAAGGGACTCTTAAGAGTCTTCTCCAACATCACAGCTCAAAAGCATCAATTCTTCAGTGCTCAGCCTTCTTTATAGTCCAACTCTCACATCCATACATGACTACTGGAAAAACCATAGCCTTGACTAGATGGACCTTTCTTGACAAAGTAGTGTCTCTGCTTTTTAATACACTGTCTAGGTTGTTCATAACTTTCCTTCCAAGGAGTAAACCGCTTTTAATTTCATGGCTGCAGTCACCATCTGAAGTGATTTTGGAGCCCCCCAAAATAAAGTCTGACACTGTTTCCACTGTTTCCCCATCTATTTCCCATGAAGTGATGGGACTGGATGCCATGATCTTCGTTTTCTGAACGTTGAGCTTTAAATCAACTTTTTCACTCTCCTCTTTCACTTTCATCAAGAGGCTTTTTAGTTCCTCTTCACTTTCTGCTATAAGGGTGGTGTCATCTGCATATCTGAGGTTATTGATAGTTCTCCTGGCATTCTTGATTCCAGCTTGTGCTTCTTCCAACCCAGCATTTCTCATGATGTACTCTGCATATAAGTTAAATAAGCAGGGTGACAATATACAGCCTTGACATACTCCTTTTCCTATTTGGAACCAGCCTGTTGTTCCATGTCCAGTTCTAACTGTTGCTTCCTGACGTGCATACAGGTTTCTCAAGGAGAGGTCTGGTGGTCTGTTGTTCCCATCTCTTACAGAATTTTCTACAGTTTATTGTGATCCACACAGTCAAAGGCTTTAGCATAGTCAATAAAACAGAAATAGATGTTTTTCTGGAACTCTCTTGCTTTTTCAGTGATCCAGAGGATGTTGGCAATTTGATCTCTGGTTCCTTTGCCTTTTCTAAAACCCGCTTGAACATCTGGAAGTTCATGGTTCATGTATTGCTGAAGTCTGGCTTGGATAATTTTAAGCATTACTTGACTAGCATGTGAGATGAGTGCAATTGTGCAGTAGGTTGAGCACTCTTTGGCATTGCCTTTCTTTGAGATTGGAATGAAAACTGACCTTTTCCAGTCCTGTGGCCACTGCTGGGTTTTCCAAATTTGCTGGCATATTGAGTGCAGCACTTTCACAACATCATCTTTCAGGATTTGAAATAGCCCAACTGGAATTCCATCACCTCCACTAGCTTTGTTTGTAGTAATGCTTCCTAAGGCCCACTTGACTTCACATTCCAGGATGTCTGGCTATAGGTGAGTGATCACACCATCATGATTATCTGGGTCATGAAGATCTTTTTTGCATAGTTCTTCTGTGTATTCTTGCCACCTCTTCTTAATATTGTCTGCTTCTGTTAAGTCCCTACCATTTATGTCCTTTATTGAGCCCATCTTTGCATGAAATGTTCCCTTGGTATCTCTAATTTTCTTGAAGAGATCTCTAGTCTTTCCCATTCTGTTGTTTTCCTCTATTTCTTTGCACTGATCACTGAGGAAGTCTTTCTTTCTTATCTCTCCTTGCTTTTCTTTGGAACTCTGCACTCAAATGGGTATATATTTCCTTTTCTACTTTGCTTTTCACTTCCCTTCTTTTCACGGCTATTTTTAAGACCTCCTCAGACAGTCAATTTGCTTTTTTGCATTTATTTTTCTTGGGGATGGTCTTGATCCCTGCCTCCTGTTCAACGCCATGTACCTCCATCCATAGTTCATCAGGCACTCTATCTATCAGATCTAGTCCCTTAAATCTATTTCTCACTTCCACTGTATAGTCATAAGGATTTTGATTTAGGTCATACCTGAATGGTCTAGTGGTTTTCTCCACTTTCTTCAATTTCAGTCTGAATTTGGCAATAGGGAGTTCATGATCTGAGCCACAGTCAGCTCCCAGTCTTGATTTTGCTGACTGTATAGAGTTTCTCCATCTTTGGCTGCAGATAATATAATCAATCTGATTTCGGTGTCGACCATCTGGTGATGTCCATGTGTAGAGTCTTCTCTTGTGTTGTTGGAAGAGGGTGTTTGCTATGACCAGTACGTTCTCTTGGAAGAACTCTAATAGCCTTTGCCCTGCTTCATTCTGTACTCCAAGGCCAAATTTGCCTGTTACTCCAGGTGTTTCTTGACTTCCTACTTTTGCATTCCAGTCCCCTATAATGAAAAGGACATCTTTTTTGGGTGTTAGTTCTAGAAGGTCTTGTAGGTCTTCATAGAATTGTTCAACTTCAGCTTCTTCAGCGTTGCTGGTCGAGGCATAGACTTGGATTACTGTGGTATTAAATGGTTTGCCTTGGAAACGAACAGAGATCATTCTGTTGTTTTTGAGATTGCATCCAAGTACTGCATTTCAGACTCTTTTGTTGACTATGATGGCTACTCCATTTCTTCTAAGGGATGCCTCCTCACAGTAGTAGAAATAATCTGAGTTCCCTGATTCCTCTATTTAAAGACGTTTGTCTGGAGAGATGAATCACATTTTATTAATTTACTGACAGAAACGTCACCTCACCAAGACTATGCCCATATCTAAGTATATGTCCCTTACTTCTAGACGTTGTAAATTTTCTCAGTTCCTTTTTCATCATATAATAAAGTTGTTCTAAAAATGGAATAACATTTCCTTAACAAGATCGTAATATGTGAATTGTTGAACTAAGATAATTTATGTTGCTGCTAAAGTTTATTACCTTATGATTATTCTTGGGTTAATTATTGCAAAAATTGGACTTGGCTAATTTTTTGAGACTGGCCACATGTTAGGGTTTGAGACCATAACTCTATCCAGAGGAAACAAAGTGTGAAGAGACACAAAGACACATACTCAAGGTCCCTGGATGAATCAATATACTTGAGTCAGATAAAAATAAGTTCAAACTTTTGAACATGAACTTTTACAAATATAAAGCATGAAATTCCCAGGTGTTACTGTCATTGGTCTGAAGATCTGAAAAGTTATGAAAAAAGAAATGGATGTGAACATATCTAGAAAGATGTAGAAAATGTCATTAGTCAGCAGTCACACTTTTCTCATTATAGTTAGCAGAGGCATAGCCTCACAAATGGCCTGGAAACACACATAACTTCTATCTGCATCATACTCTTTGTGTTAATATAATAAATAATTTCTCTAAATGACTTCTAAGACCTTTTCAGGAATTTAGAACATGTGTATTTTAAAGTTCTTTGCAGTTTTTCATAAAAGCTCATAACAAACAAAAATTTTTAGACACTGAATTGTTAAAAATTTAACAACAAAAAACCTCTGAACTCAAACTTACCTAGGAAGAATTAAAATAATATTTTCTTATAATTTAAATAATTTTTATGTAATTGAGCACAAGTCAAGATAAACCATTGAAAGCTTAGCAAAGATCTCTGGACACTAAGAACCTGGGATAACAGCTTTGGTACCAAATGTCAAAGCACAGAGTGTAGATATGAGCCCAGTGTTAGACTGGGTGGGTGTGAGGTGGAAATTCCATCAAGTATGTGAAAATATAGACTCAGAGCTCAAGAGAGATGTTAGGGCAAGAGATCTAAAAATGAGCTTTGAAACCGCAGTATAGGTATAGTATAGGCTTCCCTGGTGGCTCAGTAAAGCGTCTGCCTGGAATGCAGGAGACCCAGGTTTGATCCCTGAGTTGGGAAGATCCCCTGGAGAAGGAAATGGCAGCCCACTCCAGTACTCTTGCTTGGAGAATCCCATGCAGGAGGAGCCTGGTGGGCTACAGTCCATGGGGTCGTAAAGAGTCGGACACGACTGAGCGACTTCACTCACTCACTTCACTCAATATTGATGACATATTGGAAAAAGAACAACCTGAGAGTGATAACTGAGGATAACATAAAATAAGAAAGTGAACAGAAGTGGACAAGCCACCCAGAAAGACAGAAAAGCACTGAGAAGCAGGAGGAAAACCATGGCATAATCTCCAGAGCCAAGAAAGAGGGCAGAGATTCAAGGACCATGCAGAAAAGGTCCACTAGTCACTGAAATCTGGCGGGTAAGTTCCCCAGTGTGTGTGATAATACAGCTCTTCCACTAGCAAACAAGATTAGTCACTCCAGTACTGTCTTCCTGAAACATAAAAATAGTATTTCTTCATTTTCCTTCAAAAACAAGAGTATATAACAAGTTTTTCTAATTTAGGCAAATATGTGTGAACACCTGCACGTCCCTACTATCCAAGCTCCACCTGGGAACACCTTAAAAAATGTTTTCTCTCTTTTGTTTTCTTTATAGAGAAGACTTCAGTTAGAAAATACGAAATTGAGATTAGAATTTAGAGTGCTGCAAGAACTAGGTAGCTAGAGTTAGTCAGATTGAAAAATAAGTGCTTTGTCTAGGAAACAGAGCTAATGTATTTATATGCATTTATATAATGTATATAAATATTTAAAACTCCAGATTCATTTATGACTTGTAAATAATAAAAGAAATCTAATAATATAACAAATGTGAAAAGAACCAGAGATAATAGGCAAAAAACTTTGGCAGTGGTTGGGAAAGAGATGAGACACAGACTTTTAAAAGCAAAACCCCAAAGGCTTCTCTCCACAGTTTTGTGGTACAGAGCGGTGATTAGCAACCGTGAATAAAATGAGATCCTTGAGTTTAGCCCAGCTACCTGTAGACGTTTACAGAGCATTACTTAAACAGACAGCTTGCATTTGTACTACCTAGCTGCTGTTTATTCTCACACTCTTTTTCCAATGGCCAGGCCACCGCCCTATCCAAACCGTGCTCACTCACAATGATTCTCAAGGCAACTCCACAGCAGAGAGCTGGAAATGAGGGTCTCGGTTGAATAGCATTTCCCCTGGCTTGACAAATGCCTCTTGGTGTCTATCTGCACACCATCCGGTAACATTTGCAGATGCTGAACTGTGTCAGAATCTGACAAAGCTTCAGATGTACACAGGTGCTTTTCTCTCTTTTTAATTCCAGGAGGAGGGGAGATGTGATGGGTTGCCACAAATACTACTGTGAGACTCCAGATATTTCCCAAATAGAGAAAAAAATAAACATTACAAGAGAACGGATTTGTAAAGCCATTGTGCTTGTTTAAAAGACATACCGAGAACCATAAGGGAAAAATAACAAACCAACACTCAGTTTATTTTCAAATCTTTCTGAGGGATTAAGACAGTTGAAAGGAAGCACCCTCACATCCTTAACTACAGAATCATATATCCCATATCTAGGTTTCACGACTCCTCACATGATTCCCATAACACTGAGAATTCTGGCTGGCTGACTGTCCTTCAAGTTGGCCACACTGAAGCCTGGCTGTCCTGTGGTTCTCAGAGTTAAGCCTGTGGGAATGCAAGAAGGTGACACCTGTAACAGGGCTCCTGACGAGCACAGGACAGGCACTGTTCCGAATTCTGCCTTATCTTGACATCCCTGTGTGTGATCCTTCACAACAAATTCCGTCAGCGTGAATACTAAATGGCATGCTATTATTTTAGAACACCAATATCATAGTTGAACTTCACGCAATGTGGTGCCACAACATTGAGAGGAAAAAGCAAAACTATATGAAACTCCCACAGAGTAAATGTGGAATATCAGTACAGTATAATTTAAAGGCAGATATTGAGTATGGTCTCCCCAACAGTCAGCCATCTCAAACCGTTTCACATTAACAGCACCTACAATGTGCCTAAGCACTGCCCATACATAGATGAGGAAATATGGGCACTGTGTCTAAGCACTGCCCATACATAGATGAGGAAATGTGGGCACTGAGGATTTACATAGCTTGCCTGCATGCTCAGTCATCCATTCGTGTCTGACTCTTTGTAACCCATGGTCTGTAGCCACTCCAGGCAAAAATACTGGAGTGGGTTTCCATTTCCTCCTCTGGGGATCTTCCCAACCCAGGGACTGAATCCACATCTCCTGCATTGGCAGGCAGACTCTTTACCATTGAGACACATGGGAAACCCCTTACATAGCTTACCTAGTGTTAAAAAGATACCCAGAGGCCAAGTCAGTGTTTAAATCCAATCTGACTCCAGAGCCTGTATTTTTTTTTTTAATCACCATCTTCTTCTTATTCAAAATAATAGTACTGGATGACTAATAAGAAATGTCTTCTCACTGTGCACAGTAAGGAGCCAGAACAATACAGAAAAATAAGAGCAAAGAGAAACAACTTTTTACCAAGAGGACAATTAACAGGGGTTTTGTGCAGATAAGTATAAGAAATACTAGGAGATAAAGCAAAAAACACTTTAGCTAAAAAGAAGATATATCTCTAAAAACATATAATTGTCAATACGTGATAGGCTCTTCCAGGTTCTATTACCTGCTATCACAGCATACTGTAATTATCTATTTTCACATAAGGCTCCCTTTTAGATTGAGGACATGGTCAGGCTCCCATTCACCCTCACATCTGCAGACCTCTGAGACAAGCACACATCAGATATTCAAAGAGTATCGAATGCCTGGTTGGCTGAATGAATGAATGAATGCTTGCAACACAGTAACATTCATGTATGATAAACACGGAGATTTTCAGAGAAAGAGAGAACCACAGAGGGATAAAGCAGTAAAACATCTAAAAGAAGTAGGTCTTCACCTGGATCATGTACAATGAACGGAATTGTACCTTTAGATATGAAGTACGGCAAAACCAATACAGCGTTGTAAAGTAAAATAAATTTAAAAAAAAAAAGAGAAGAAGAAGAAGAACTGATTGAAAGATGACAAAGTTTTAATGGCATGTCATCTTTTCTCACCTAAAACCTTGCCAATTCTAGGAGCAAATACTTAAAAGGGCAATATTGTTTCCTAATAGGCCCTGAGTTGAACAACCCTAGGAATGAAAAGCTATGAATAAAAGATATAGTAAAGTTTGGTAAACTATAAGAAAGAAAGGTGCCAATTAAAAAGCACATTAAAAAACATCAGTGATCCGTGTTTCAAGAACTGTCTCCTCTCATATAACTGCCTATCTGCTTTTCTGTTATCCGGTAGGAATACTGCAATATTCCTATAGCCTTATAATTTAGATTTCTACCACTCCCTAATTTTAATGGCTATCTAAAGAGTTTCATGGTCCTCTGATTATTGCTCTAAAAAAAAAATGCATTCTCATAAAGAGTACATGGTGATGCTGCTTTAGCACCAATATACATTTTTATAGTTACTCTTACCAAGGGATATTGAGATTATAACAAAATGCAATTTATTCCAACCTGAGAAGCAAACTCAGAACAAGCCATTACTCTTCTGTATTTCTAATACATCATTTTCCTCATTAGATTTTGCTGGCACAATCTTCCCATCCATATGCATTCTTCAAATATAACTTTATATTCAACTGATTGCTTGTGGCAATCAATTTCTTAAAAGCTATTCTTAAACTGGATGCCTAGCTTTATATATACAGCAAAATATCTGGGGGGAATTGAATTGTAATAATAATTAGGCACAGACCTGGGGTTAGAAAATAAAGGAACCAAACTGGAAGGGGTAAGGAAGAAAGTGCAGGCACTTTGCTTTATTAGCATAGGTGTAATTATCATTTTCAGTACCAAAATTTGGAGTGTCTTAAGCACCATCAGTTATTTTATTCCATGATTTTCACCTTTCAAAAGACTTTGGAACTGTAACATTGAGGTAAACTACTGCACAATTTTTAACCTTTATGTATCATGCACACCACCAGAATGTTGACTAAGCATGGAGATTCCTTCTGCATTAGTTTCCTAATGCTGCTGTAACAAATTATCACAAACTTAATGACTTAAAACATCAGATGTTTTATTACATTTTTATAGGTCAGAAACCCTGTATGTGGATAACTAGACTAAAATTAATTTGTGCCGATTATAGGAGATAATCTGTTTCCTCCCCATTTGGATAGTTGGCAGGTTTCAGTTCCTTGCAGTTTTAGGACCACAATTCCCTTTCTTTGCTGCCTGAAGCTGAGGATCTTTCCCACGACTTTCATTCATGGTTGCCTTTCTCCACTTTCAATGACAGCAACAGTAGGTCCAGTCCTCAGTTCACACCTGTCTAACCCAATATTCTTCCTTCCCCTTCCACTTTTAAGGACTTGTATGATTAAACTGGACCCATGTGGATAATCTGGGACAATCTTCCCATTTCAGGGTCCTTAACCATAAGCATATATTGCAAAGTCCCTTTTGTTTTGTAAGGTAACAAATTCACAAGTATAAAAAATTAGGGTAGGGACATTTTGGGGGGCCATTATTCTGCTTACCATGGCTCCTCAGTATAATTTTTGTTTATAAAATAAAAACAGGATTTTAAAAGGGAATCAATTACATCTAAATATAGCTCATAAAGAGTTTTAAAACAAATTTTTGACATGGTTACACATGTGCTTCTTCACTGATGCAATAAATAACAGGATCAAGTTTTGAGTCCACTAACTAGCATATTTTTCAAAGTGTTAAGCAGAAATGATACTGTGTATATTGGCAGAAACTGGAAATGTGATATAAAAAATATGTGTGAGTTCTATAGATATCAATGCCACAGTTATTGCCAGTTCTATTGTGGTTTGTTGCTTATTTTATAATGAAAAGAAATGCTAAATTTCAGTTTTAGATTAGTAAAAAATAAATATGTACACTCCTCAAATCTACAGAACCACTGGACCTTAACCCCTGAATTCCTAATACAAGGATGCTTAATTTGTGATCTTGTATACTTTAGTTCACTTCCATGACAGAGATTTCCAGTAGCACCAATGAAGACAGAGAATGTCAGAGTGGATCAAAAAACAAGACTCAACTATATGTTGTCTATAAGAAACTTACTTTAAATATTAAGACACATATAGATTAAACCTAAATGGATGGAGAAAAATACACCATGATAACGCTAATTAAAGAAAAGCAAGAGGAGATATATTCATTCAGACAACAAACTTGGAAGCAAGGAAAGTTATCACAGATATAGAAAAGCATCATTTATGATAAAAAGTTTAATTCTGTAAGAAGACATAGAAATTTTGACATGTACATGCCTAACAACAGAGCATCAGGGTACATGAAGCAAAGACTTAGAACTGCAAGGAAATATAGAAAAACCCACTATCATAACTGGAAACTTCAATACCCCTCTATTGGAAATAGATCCAGAAGGCAAAAAGTAAGTAAGGGCATCAGTTCAGTTCAGTCACTTAGTTGTGTCCAACTTTTTGAGACCCAATGGACTGCAAGACACCAGGCCTCCATGTCCGTTCACCATCTCCCAGAGTTTACACAAACTCATGTCCATTGAGCTGATGATGCCATCCAACCATCTCATCCTCTCTTGTCCCCTTCTCCTCCTGCATTCAATCTTTCCCAGCATCAGGGTCTTTTCAAATTAGTCAGTGCTTCACATCAGGTGGCCAAAGTATTGGAGTTTCAGCTTCAGCATCAGTCCTTCCAATGAATATTCAGGACTGATTTCCTTTAGGATGGACTGGTTGGATCTCCTTGCAGTCCAAGGGACTCTCAAGAGTCTTCTCCAACACCACACTTCAAAAGCATCAATTCTTCAATGCTCAGCTTTCTTTATAATCCAACTCTCACATCCATACATGACTACGGGAAAAAACAGCAGTATATAAAGTAGTATAGCTTTAACTAGAGAGACATTTGTTGGCAAAGTAATGTTTCTGCTTTTTAATATACTGTCTAGGTTGATCATAGCTTTTCTTCCAAGGAACAAGTGTCTTTTAATTTTACGGCTGCAGTCACCATCTGCAGTGATTTTGGAGCCCAAAAAAATAAAGTCTGTCACTGTTTCCACTGGTTCCCCATCTATTTGCCATGAACTGATGGGACTGGATGCCATGATCTTAGTTTTCTGAACGTTGAGTTTTAAGCCAACTTTTTCACTCTCCTCTTTCACTTTCATCAAGAGGCTCTTTAGTTCTTCTTTGCTTTCTGCCTTAAGGGTGGTGTCATCTGCATATCTGAGGTTATTGATATTTCTCCCAGAAATCTTGATTCCAGCCTGTGCTTCATCCAGCCCAGCATTTCTCATGATGTACTCTGCATATAACTTATAACCAGGGTGACAATATACAGCCTTGACGTACTCCTTTTCCAATTTGGAACCAGTCTGTTGTTCCATGTAAAGCATGTTCCATGTCCAGCTTGTTCCATGCTGCTTCTGGACCTGCATTCAGATTTCTCAGGAGGCAGGTCAGATGGTCTGGTATTCCCATCACTTGAAGAATTCTCCACAGTCTGCTGTTACCCACACAATCAAAGGCTTTGGCATAGTCAATAAAGCAGAAGTAGATGTTTTTCTGGAACTCTCTTGCTTTTTTGATGACCCAACGAATGTTGGCAATTTGATCTCTGGTTCCTCTGCCTTTTCTAAAACCAGCTTGAACATCTGGAAGTTCATAGTTCATGTACTGTTGAAGCCTGGCTTGAAGAATTTTGAGCATTACTTTACTAGTGTGTAAGAAGAGTGCAATTGTGCAGTAGTTTGAACATTCTTTGGCATTGCTTTTCTTTGGGATTAGAAGGAAAACTGACCTTGTACAGTCCTGTGGCCACTGCTGAGTTTTCCAAATTTGCTGGCATATTGAGTGCAGCACTTTCACAGCATCATCTTTTAGGATTTGAAATAACTCAACTGGAATTCTATCACCTCCACTAGCTTTGTTCATAGTGATGCTTCCTAAGGCCCACTTGACTTCACATTCCAGGATGTCTGGCTCTAGATGAGTGATCACACCATCGTGATTATCCAGGTCATGAAGATCTTTTTTGTACAGTTCTTCTGTGTATTCTTGCCACCTCTTCTTAATATCTTCTGCCTCTGTTATGTCCATACCATTTCTGTCCTTTATTGAGCCCATCTTTGCATGAAATGTTCCCTTGGTATCTCTAATTTTCTTGAAGAGATCTCTAGTCTTTCCCATTCTATTGTTTTCCTCTATTTCTTTGCATTGATTGCTAAGGAATGCTTTCTTCTCTCTCCCTGCTATTTTTTGGAATTCTGTATTCAAATGGGTTTTCTTTCCTTTTCTCCTTTGCCTTTCACTTCTCTTTTTTTCACAGCTGTTTGTAAGGCCTCCTCAGACAACTGTTTTGCCTTTTTGCATTTCTTTTTCTTGGGGATGGTCTTGATCACTGCCTCCTGTACAATGTCTCGAGCCTCCGTTCATAGTTCATCAGGCACTCTATCTATCAGATCTAATACCTTGAATCTATTTCACTTCCACTATATAATCATAAGGAATTTGATTTAGGTCATACCTGAATGGTCTAGTGGCTTTCCCTACTTTCTTCAATTTAACTCTGAATTTGGCAATAAGGAGTTCATGATCTGAGCCACAGTCAGCTCCCGGTCTTGTTTTTGGTGACTGTATAGAGCTTCTCTATCTTTGGCTGCAAAGAATATAATCAATCTGATTTCAGTATTGACCATCTGATGATGTCCATGTGTAGAGTCTTCTCATGTGTTGTTTTGTTGGAAGTAGGTGTTTGCTATGACCAGTGCATTCTCTTGGCAAAACTCTGACAGCCTTTGCCTTGCTTCATTTTGTACTCCAAGTCCAAATTTGCCAGGTATTTCTTGACTTCCTACTTTTGCATGCCAGTCCCCTATAGTGAAAAGGACATCTTTCTTGGGTATTAGTTCTAAAAAGTCTTGTAGGTCTTCTCAGAACCATTCAACTTCTTCAGCATTATGGGTTGGGGCATAGACTTGGATTACCATGATCTTGAATGATTTGCCTTGGAAATGAAAAGAGATCATTCTGTTGTTTTTGAGATGGCATACAAGTACTGCATTTTGGACTCTTTTGTTGACTATGATGGGTACTTCCTTTCTTCTAAGGGATTCTTGCCCACAATAGTAGATATAATGGTTCAGTACAGTTCAGTTCAGTCACTCAGTCGTGTCCGACTCTTTGCAACCCCATGAATCACAGCATGCCAGGCCTCCCTGTCCATCACCAACTCCCAGAGTTCACTCAGATTCATGCTCATCGAGTCAGTGATGCCATCCAGCCATCTCATCCTCTGTCATCCCCTTCTCCTCCTGCCCACAATCCCTCCCAGCATCAAAGTTTTTCCAATACATCAACTCTTCACATGAGGTGGCCAAAGTACTGGAGTTTCAGCTTTAGCATCATTCCTTCCAAAGAAATCCCAGGGCTGATCTTCAGAATGGACTGGTCGGACCTCCTTGCAGTCCAAGGGACTCTCAAGAGTCTTCTCCAACACCACAGTTCAAAAGCATCAATTCTTCAGTGCTCAGCTTTCTTCACAGTCCAACTCTCACATCCATACATGACTACTGGAAAAACCATAGCCTTGATTAGACAGAACTTAGTCAGCAAAGTAATGTCTCTGCTTTTGAATATGCTATCTAGGTTGATCATAACTTTTCTTCCAAGGAGTAAGCGTCTTTAATTTCATGGCTGCAATCACCATCTGCAGTGATTTTGGAGCCCCCAAAAATCAAGTCTGACATGTTTCCACTGGTTCCCCATCTATTTCCCATGAAGTGATGGGACCGGATGCCATGATCTTCGTTTTCTGAATGTTGAGCTTTAAGCCAACTTTTTCACTCTCCTCTTTCACTTTCATCAAGAGGCTTTTGAGTTCCTCTTCACTTTCTGCTATAAGGGTGATGTCATCTGCATATTTGAGGTTATTGATATTTCTCCTGACAATCTTGATTCCAGCTTGTGTTTCTTCCAGTCCAGTGTATCTGAGTTAAATTCACCCATTCCTGTCCATTTCAGTTCACTGATTCCTAAAATGTCAATGTTCACTCTTGCCGTCTCCTATTTGACCACTTCCAATTTGCCTTGATTCATGGACCTAACATTCCAGGTTCCTATGCAATATTGCTCTTTACAGCATCAGACTTTACTTCCATCACTAGTCACATCCACAACTGTGTATTGTTTTTGCTTTGGCTCCATCCCTTGCTTCTTTCTGGAGTTAGTTCTCCACTGATCTCCAGTAGCATATTGGGCATACTGACCTAGAGAGTTCATCTTTCAGTATACTATCTTTTTGCCTTTTCATGCTGTTCATGGGATTCTCAAGGAAAGAATACTGAAGTGATTTGCCATTCCCTTCTCCAGTGGATCACATCTTGTTAGAAGTCTCCACCATGACCCATCTGTCTTGGGTGTCCCTACACGGCATAGCTCATAGTTTCATTGAGTTAGACAAGGCTGTGGTCCGTATGATTAGATTGGTTAGTTTTCTGTGATTGTGATTTTCATTCTATCTGCCCTCTGATGGAGATGTATAAGAGGCTTAAGGAAGCTTCCTGGTAGGAGAGTCTGAGGGGGAAACTGGGTCTTGTTCTGATGGGCGGGGCCATCCTCAGTAATCTTTAATCCAATTTTGTATTTAAGGGTGGGGCTGTATTCCTCCCCTGTTATTTGACCTGAGGCCAAACTATGCTGGAGGTAATAAAGATAATGATGATGATCACCTTCAAAATGTTCCATGAAGGCATTGCTGTTCAATGCCCCCAACCCTGTAGCAGGCCACCGCCGACCCACACCTCCGCCAGAGATTCCTGGACACTCACGGGCAAGTCTGGGTCAGTCTCTTGTGGGGTCACTGCTCCTTTCAACTGGGTCCTGTTGCACACAAGTTTCTGTTTGTGCCCTCCAGGAGTCTGTATGCCCAGTCCTGTGTAAGTTCTGGAAGCTCTGTGGTGGGTTAATGGCGACCACCTCCAAGAGGGCTTATGCCATATCCTGGTCTACTGCACCCAGAGCCCCTGCCCCTGCAGCAGGCCACTGCTGACCCGTACCTCTGCAGGAGACACCCAAACACACTGCTGTCTCAGTCTCTGTGGGGTCTCTGGGTCCTGGTGACCACAAGGTATGTTTTAGCCCTCTGAGCATCTCTGGCGGGTATGGGGTTTGATTCTAAACTCAATTTCACACACACACACACACACACACACCGCCCCCACCATCTTTCTGGGGCTTCTCCTTTGCCCTTGGACGTTGGGTATCGCACACTTGCTCCAGCACCATGCAGCCACCGCTCCAGTGGCACAGAGTAAGGGCACGGTTGAACTCAAAAACAACAACAATTTCAACAATATAATGGACATCGATAGACTACTTCATTCATTAACAGAAGAACATACATTCTTCTCAAGCTCACATGAAACATTCACCAAGTTAAGGCACCTTCTGGGCCATAAAACAAAAAGAAAGAAATCATACAACCACTGATCTCAGACCAAAAAGGAATTAAACTATATAATATAAACAGTACCTATCAATAATACTTATATACTGGAAAATCACAAAATACATGGAGATTAAACAACATTTAAATAGCATCTAAATACTTGAATCAAAGTATCTTAATGATTACATTGGGCCTGTCAACTAATCCAGGATAATTTCCAAATCTCAAGACTCTTAGCTTTAGTACATCTTCAAAGTCAACTGTGTAATGTAAGGTTAAATACTCACAAGTCTGAAGTGAAAATCAGAACATGGGTGTCTTTGGAAAGCCATCATTATGCTTACCACAACCAGCAAAGCATAATTATAATTTAAAATAACAATAGCATTTACAATAGCACCAAGATAATTAAAGTTAGGTATAAGTTTAACAAAATATTATAAGAACTATTTCTATAACAGTAAATAATGGAAAGACGTTCAATGTTTATAGATTTGAAGACCCAGTCTTAAAAGATGGCAGTCCAGTCTAACTTGGTCTGTATATTTAAAATACAAAATCCTGCAAGCTATTTTGTAGAAATCAACAAACTGATTTTAAACTTTATATGGAAAAGCAAAAAACCTAGAAAAGCCAACACAATACTGAAGAGGAAGAACAAACCTAGAAACAAAACTCACACTATCAAATTTTAAGGCTTACATAAGTTTGCTGCAATTAAGATAGCATAATCTTGGCCACAGAATAGGCACAGTTCAATGGAGCAGAACAGAGAACTCTGAAATAGACCCATACAAACCTAGTCAAGTGATTTTTTTTTTAACAAAGAAGTGAAGAATTCAAGGGAAAAATAGTAAAAGATGGTGCTAAAACAACTGATCATTCACAAGCCAAAAAATGAATCCAGACACTGACCTTTCACAAAAATGAGCTCTGAATGTATCATGTACCTAAATGTAAAGTTCAAAGCTATCAATTTTCTTGAAGAAAACATAACATAAAAATCTACATGACCTTGGGTTTGGTGATGAGAAATTAAATGAAATACCATTAGCATGATCCACGAAAAAAATGTTTCATTTCTTCTGGTTTCACATCCTCAGATTCAACCAACCACAGATTGGTTCAATTTGCAGATACAAAGTCTAGACTGTATATTTACTGAAGAGTGAAATAGGTGTATGAGTAGACATATGCAGTTCAAACCCATGTTGTCCAAGGGTCAGCTGTACAGTATCATCCAAATTTTAGAACATTCTGGAAAAACAAAACTACAGAGACAGTAAACTGAACGGCATTTGCCAGGTGTTTAGTGGTGGTGGGAGGAGGGGGTTGAACAGGTAAAGCATAGAGGATTTTTTAGAGTGGTAAAATTATTTTTTTGAGTGGTATGATACTATATTGTATAATATGAGACACTGAGCATCTGTCAAAATCCAAAGAACTTTACAGCACAAAGTGAATTTTATTCAATTTTTTTGAAAAATTCATTTAGGAGATCAAGATAGAGACAGCTTCAATGAAGGAGGTGGAAAAATAAAGTGCTGACTTAAGTAGCTTCAGAAAGAAGAAAGGCAAAAGGAACTGTGGTTGACATTGTACTCCAGCTGATAAAGTTATTTCCTGTGGAGATACAGCTTAACAATTCCAAAATGACTGTTGTAATATTATACTGAGACTGAACAATAAATGGATGCTAGATGGATGATAGAGTGGGAGGTTACAAATAAGCAAAAGGGGGAAGCTTAGAATAGGAGACATCCCTATAAACTGATGTTCAGCTTAACATAAATAAAGATGGTTCCATATAGAAATAGCTTTCTTGTTCTGTTAGCTGAAAGAGGCTAAAAGCAATGAGAGTCCAACAACAAGGAACAAACTTAGCACCCAAATTTTGGTTTATAATACCATTCTCCAGTAATAAGACCCAAAGTTCCTTACAGAAATGTTCGTTGTATATTTCCTGCCTAAATCTTACATGATGAGCTTAGAGCACCTTGAAATGTCAGAAAGTAAGGAAGTGCTCAGAGAAACACAATGATGGGAGTGTATCAGATGGATGCTGAAAGAGCTCCTAATGGCCAAAGCTGGAACAATTTGAGAAAAAAATTAAAGTATTGGATTATAACCCAAAACAAACAAAAAAAAATGTTCATGAATTCAAACTGATGTAAATTAATGACATGAGACAGAAAGAAGAAAAAAAGAAAGAAATTCTGTACAGAAGAATTCCAAATAATATATATAGATATTCCACCTGAAGGAGATGAAGAATAAATTCCTATATTTTAAGTATGGGCTGCACACAGTGACCTTTTTCCAAAGAGTACAGTATGAAAAGAGAGAAAGGGAGTGACTTTACAGTAGAAAAACCTGACAAACATTACTGCAAGTTGTGTTTGTCAAGGTTAACATCAACAATGTTAAGAAAAGGCAGAGGAACCAGCAAATTGCCAACATCCATTGGATCATCGAAAAAGCAAGAGAGTTCCAGAAAAGCATCTATTTCTGCTTTATTAACTATGCCAAAGCCTTTGACTGTGTGTATCACAACAAACTGTGGAAAATTCAAGTGATGGGAATACCAGACCACCTTACCTGCCTCCAGACTTCCCTGGTGGCTCAGCTGGTAAAGAATCCGCCTGCAGTGAGGGAGACCTGGGTTCAATTCCTGGTTGAGAAGGGTAAGGCTACCCACACCAGTGTTCTGGCCTTGAGAATTCCATGGACTATAGAGTCCATGGGTCACAATGAGTCAGACATGACTGAAAGACTTTCACTTTCACTTTACCTGTCTTCTGAGAAATCTGTATGCAGGTCAAGAAGCAGCACTTAGAACTGGACATAGAACAGCAGACTGGTTCCAAATCAGGAAAGGAGTACGTCAAGCTGTATATTGTCACCCTGCTTATTTAACTTATATGCAGAGTACATCATGTGAAATGCAGGGCTGAATGAAGCACAAGCTGGAATCAAGATTGCCAAGATAAATATCAATAACATCAGATACTCAGATGACACCACCCTTATGGCACAAAGTGAAGAAGAACTAAAGAACCTCTTGATGAAAGTGAAAGATAAAAGTGATAAAGTTGGCTTAAAACTCAACATTCAGAAAACTAAGATCATGGCATCTGGTCCCATCACTTTATGGCAAAAAGATAGAGAAACAATGGAAACAGTGACAGACTTTACTTTTGGGGGCTCCAAAATCACTGCAGATGGCGACCGCAGCTGTAAAATTAAAAGACTCTTGCTCCTTGGAAGGAAAGCTATGACCAACCTAGACAGCATACTAAAAAGCAGAGATGTTACTTTGCCAGCAAATGTCCATCTAGTCAAAGCTATGGTTTTTCCAGTAGTCATATATGGATGTGAGAGTTGGACTATAAAGAAAGCTGAGAACTGAAGAATTGATGCTTTTGAACTGTGGTGTTGGAGAAGACTCTTGAGAGTCCTTTAGACTGCAAGGAGATCCAACCAGTCAGTCCTAAAGGAAATCAGTCCTGAATATTCAATGGACAGACTGATGCTGAAGCTGAAACTTCAATACTTTGGCTACCTGATGCAAAGAACTGACTCATTGGATAAGACCCTGATTGTGGGAAGGATTGAAGGGAGAAGGAGAAGGGGATGGCAGAGTATGAGATAGTTGGATGGCATCACTGACTCAATGGACACGAGTTTGAGAAAGCTCCAGGAGTTGGTGAATGACAGGGAAGCCTGGCGTGATGCAGTCCATGGTGTTGCAAAGAGTCTGACACAACTGAGCATCTGAACTCAACATCAACAATGCTAAGTTTTATTGATGTGATCTATGAGAATGGTACTTCATATCTGTGGTTTTTTCACAAAAATATATTACCCCTGTCTAACTGGAAGAAAAATCTCAGACAAATCTCAACTGTGGGACATTCTACAAAAGACCTTAACTCCTTGAACTCTCCAGATGAGCAAAACAGAGGAAATTCTGAATAACTGTCACAGTGAAGAGGGATTAAGGATTCTTGATCACAAAGTGTAACATGGTATCATGGGTGGGATCCTGAAGCAGGAAAGGAACAGTAAGGGAAAACAGAATAAAGGTGACTAAAGCATGGATTTTAGTTACCAAACTTTCTATCTTATCTTCACAATAATTCTACAATGTTAAAATTGGTCTAAAATTTAATTTTTTAAAATTCTGTGACAGTCCAGTAATTACAAATTTCAACGAATATACATCACAGGTTTTCCTACTGTAAAGATCTCATTCAATGGGGGACACTACGGGCTCAGGGCACCTAAGTCTAGTGGGTTTGTTAGAGCACAGAATTTACATCGTGATGAGCCATGGTGGATCTTGCCCTCTTTCTCTCAGACATCGGACTTAGTTTGAATTCTCTTTCAAAACAGTGTTCAGAGTATCTGTAACTGCCTCTAGTTTACAAAGTCTAGAAGACTAGACTAGAAGACTTCTAGTCATCTAGAAGACCTGGAGGGAGACACAGGAAGCCTGGGCCTGAGAGAGAACTCAAAATATTTCTCTCCTTGACTTGATTTTCCTCGGATGCACATTTCTTCATTACTCGAATGATAAAACACAGTAGGATGAAACTGGGTGTAAGACTCAAAAGAAAACAAACACAAAAAAAATTTAAACCCTGCCTTGGAGCAGCCTATTCTGAAGCAATGAGTATTCAAGGCTCTTCTAAGTATGGACAAGCTCCAAAATTAGAATCCTACACTGCAGGATGGAACCAATACTCCACCTAGAAATAAAATACTTTGTTTGGGTTTGGTATGGCCTGGTCTTGTCTTTACTTCTTCTTCTAGAACTTCTTTGGGTCATTAAAGCAAAATCCAACTTGCTCATGGTCCTTGGTGCCAACCAAGCATCCCCTATAAAATGACCAATAGAACTTCCTGCAATACCTGATTGCAGTAAGCATTAAGTTCTCCATTCTCTTTGTGTCCAAATCTCTTCAAACTACTGCCTGCCAACAAGGACCTACTATATAGCACAGGAAACTCTCAATACTATGTTATAATTTGAGAAAAATAGATATATGTATAGAAATGATATATGTATAGAAATGATATATGTATGTGTATAACTGAATCTCTTTGCCGTCCACCTGAAACTATCACAACATTGTTAATCAACTATGCTCCAATATAAAATTAAAAGTTTTTTTTAAAGTAACTAGTGCCTAAGTGTACTTTTCTGCCTCCTCTGTGCCTACTTTCTCTTTTCCTTGTGTAACTTTTCTTCTGTCTACCCTCAAAGTGCTGGTATTTAGGAGATTCCTGAACATTGCTATCCTTTTCCAGTCCCTGGGAAATTTCATCCACTCACATCATCTCACCTGAAAACATTCCCTCTTCCCAAATGTATATTTTCTGCACAAATATCTCCCTAAAAGCACAGACGTATACAGTTTCTTCTCTGTTAAATATTTCACTAGTTTATCCTAAATGCAACTTATAAGCAGCACTTCAGTTCATATTATCCTTAAACTCCTCTTATTTTAACTCACTTGGTAACATCAGAGTCTGCACAGAAACATGACTATTATTCTTTGCCCCTTTCTCATCATCATGCTTAATCTGTCTCCAGGTATCTTTCCTTTGGCCTCCTAAATATGCATTATAGCATACCAGTCGTTTAACTCCATGGCCCAATGTCACAGTCTGTCAGAACCTGCCCTACTACATCAGCTTCATAACCTCAATCCAGCTACCATTCTTGTTTTGGTTGCAGTTTCCAATACTGCTAGTGCTGCTCTGAAATGCAAAGGTGATCATGTTCTTACCTTGCTTTAAAAGCTTCAGGGAATCCCTGAAGTTTTAAAGAAAAACGCTAATTTCATTAGGATGTATTATAATACTCTCATCTCAATTTCTCATCTTACCACTCACCAAACTTACTTGTACTTCATAGTCCAGAAACATTGGGCTGCTTCTTGTTTCCCTTATAAACTCTGCTATCTCAAGCATCTATTCTTGCTTTGGCTGTCTTCTTCACCTGGAATGATCTTCCAGCTCTAATCCTAACCTGCCCTTCTTATAAGTTCCCCAAATACCCAGGCATCTCTCTCTTAACTAGATGCATTACTTTCCAGCTATACATTTCTGACTGACTGTGAAGATAGTACTCAGTATTAGAGCAAAATGTTTATATTTATTCATTTTTACATGTCCATACCCAGCAGTGTATGCTACATACCAAGCACTCAATGACTATGTAGAGGAAAAGAGGGAAGAAAAAATGGAAAGAAGGAAAGGAAAGAAGGAGGAAGGGAAGAGGAAGGAAAAAGAATCTAAAGAGGATTACTACCCAAAGAATCTATATTGGTGGACCCTTAGAATTGTAATGCTTGAGTAGGAAAATACTTGAAAAGATACTGGTAAATTATAGACCAGGCAAATGGTACCACTACTGAAAATTATGCTATTATTGGGTGTCCCTTTTTCATTTTGATTTCAAGATTTTGGATCATTTTCACTATTATTATTTGGAATTCTTTCTCAGGTAGATTCCCTATCTCTTTCTCTTTTGTTTGGTTTGGCGGGCATTTATCCTGCTCCTTTACCTGCTGGGTATTACTCTGTCTCTTCATCTTGTTTACATTGCTGAGTTTGGGGTGGCCTTTCTGTATTCTGGAATCTCTTTATTATGGAGTTTCCTCGCTGTGGGTGGTGGTGTATCAGTGTCTTGATATCTTGGTTAGGGAAGCTTTTGTCGGAGTTCTGGTGGGTGGAGCTGGATTTCTTCTCTCTGGAGTGCAATGAAGTATCCAATAATGAGTTATGAGATGTCAATGGGTTTGGAGTAACTTTGGGAAGCCTGTATATTGAAGCTCAGGGCTGTGTTCCTGTGTTGCTGGAGAATTTGTGTGGTATGTCTTGCTCTGGAACTTGTTGGCCCTTGGGTGGTGCTTGGTTTCAGTGTAGGTATGGAGGCGTTTGATAAGCTCCTGTTGATTAATGTCCCCTGGAGTCAGGAGTTCTCTGGTGTTCTCAGGATTTGGACTTAAGTCTCTTGCCTCTGGTTTTCAGTCTTATTTTTACAGTAGTCTCAAGACTTCTCCTTCTATACAGCACCGTAGATAAACATCTAGGTTAAAGATGAAAAGTTTTTCCACAATGAGGGACACCCAGAGAGGTTCACAGAGTGACATGGAGAAGAGAAGAGGGAGGAGGGAGGAGGGAGTTAGAGGTGACCCAAATGAGATGAGGTGGAATCAAAAGAGGAGAGAGCAAGCTAGCCAGTAATCACTTCCTTATGTGCACTCCACAGTCTGGACCACTCAGAGATTTTCACAGATTTATACAGAGAAGAAAGAGGAAGGAAGGAGACAGAAGTGGCCAGGAGGATAAAAGGGGGGAATCAAAAGGAGAGAGACAGATCCAGCCAGTAATCAGTTCCCTAAGTGTTCTGCACCATCTGGAACACACAGAGATTCACAGAGTTGGGTAGAGAAGAGAAGGGGGAGGGAGGAGACAGAGGCCACCTGGTGGAGAAAAAGGAGAGTCCAAAGGGGGAGAGAGCAGTCAAGTCAGTAATCTTGCTCCCAAGTTAAAGTGGGTACTGGAGATTGAGTTCTTAAAGGTACAAAATTGATAACAAATACCAAAAAGCAAAGATTAAAAATATAGAGTAGAGGTTGGATTTTCAAAAATACAATATTAAAGAAAAGAAGGAAAAAAACAAAGTCACAAAAATTATATAAAAAATATATATATACATGAAGTTTGCTTTTAAAAAATAGTCTTTTTTTTTGCAAAGTAATAGTAGATTATAAAAATGAAAATTAAAGGAGTAATAGAGGACTTAAAAATTTTTTTTAATTGAAAGAAAAAAAAGAATGATCATAAAAATAGTAAAAATATATCTAGGACTTTCTCTGGTGTTGTTGTGGGCAGTGTGGGGTCAGTTCATTTTCGGATAGTTCCTTGGTCCGGCTTATATTTCTCAAGATCTATATGCCCCTTCCTATGTAGTTGGTACTAACTACAGGGTTTTAATCTATTGCACCTGTCACTTCCAAGGCGGTTCCCTCTGTTTTAGCTTCTTCTGTTTGCTGGTCTCCAGTGTCTGACTTCCGCCCTAATACAAGGAGGGTGATGGTGGACACTTTTTTTAGGCTCACTTGTTCAGTCGCACTGTGGGGAGGGAGGGACAGTGCAAACAAATAACACTGGCTGTGCTCACAGTGTCTCAGCCACACTGGGCCTGCCCCTGCTCATGACGCGTGTGCCTTCCCTGCCCACACTGCTCAGCTCTAGGTTGCTCCGCAGGGAACCATCGGAGGCTGGCCCTGGGCTGCATACACCTCCCAGGTCTAACCCACTCAGGTTCAGGTACTCCGGTAGTCCTCAGAGGCGCAGACTCTGTCGGGCCTGCGTTTTGTGCCCTTCCCAGGTACGAGCACCTCAGGTGATGAGCTGTTTGGTGAGCGCAGTCGCTGTGACTTATCGCCTCCCCTGTCCCTGCCACTTGGCTTTCTGGGTGTATAACCGGCATACCTTCTCAGGCAGATGTTGACCATCCAGAACCCCAAGAAGTCTTAGTTAGCAAAGAAGCCTGCTTGTAGTTTGGTAGATAATGTCTCCCTGGGGCTGCGATTGCCCCCTTCCGGTTCTGGCTGCCTGTCACCGGAGGGGGATGGTCCGCAGCCAGCTATCTCTGTTCAGTCCTTTGTTCTGTGTGTGTGTGGGGGGGGGGGGGGCTTTTGCATAGTAGCTATCCCACAGTCTGGTTTGCTAGCCCAAGTTAGTTCACTCAGATTGCCCTTGTGGCATTCAGGCCAGATCCTTTCTCTAAGCACTGCAGCCCATACCTCCCTGCCCAGCCTCTGCTTGCTAGTGGTGGGTACAGGCGTCTGCACTGCTTCTGCCCTGGGGGGAGTTACTGTTGGGCTGGTAATCTGTGGGTTTTAATTATTTATTTATTTTCCCTCCCTGTTATGTTGCCCTCTGTGCTTCTAAGGCTCACCACAGACTGGGCAGTGAAAGTGTTTCCTGGTGTTTGGAAACTTCTCTCTTTTTAAGACTCCCTTTCAGGGACGGAGCTCTGTCCCTACCTCTTTTGTCTCTTTTTTTTTGTCTTTTGTATTTTTTCCTACCTCCTTTCGAAGACAATGGGCTGCTTTTCTGGGTGCCTGATGTCCTCTGCTGCATTCAGAAGTTGTTTTGTGGAATTTGCTCAGCGTTTAAATGTTTTTTTGATGAGTTTGTGGAGGAGAAAGTGGTCTCCCTGTCCTATTCCTCCGCCATCTTAGGAATGCTTGGTGTCCCCTTTTCAAAGTCATTCTGAGAAAGATGCTTGGGGAATTCTTGACTAACTACAGAGCTAAGTGCCATTAACCCTCATTTTTTAGAAACAGATTAACTGGCATGTGAGTTTTCCAGACCTTTTGATTGTTCTGCTTAATTGCTCATTAGAGAATTGAAACAGGAAGCAGACAAGTCAACCACATCTGTCACCTGTTATTGCTTGTAGTAAAAATTTATTAGTAAAGAGGCTGGAATCAGAGACTAAAACATGAATTTTATTTTTATATTGTACCAAATCTTGTAGCTCAGTGGGTAAAGAATTAATCTGCAGTGTAGGAGACCCGGGTTTGATCCCTGGGTTGGGAAGATCCCCTGGAGAAGGAAATGGCAACCCACTCCAGTATCCTTGCCTGGAAAATCTCATGGACAGAGGAGCCTGGTGGGCTACAGTCCATGGGGTTGCAAAGAATTGGGCATGACTGAGCGACTAACATTTACTTACTAACACTAAATCCTCATTATCACAGATAATGGAAAATTGTCTCTATTCAGCCCACATTTTCCTAAAACTGAGTTTGGAAATTTCCATATTGCTATCACTCAGGATTTTTATGAATACATTTAATTCATTTAATGTACATTAGGCATCCTAATGGTCCCTAATATAGGCAAATACATAAACTGCTGTGTTGCTAACCAGTGACAGGGCTGAGCATGTATTTACCCTCCAATCAAAAGTCATGTCATTGAAACAATGATAATCAACATAATAGTTCTAACAATTTAACTTAAATTGAACAGAGAATTTCTTTAAGTATTACTAACATAATACTGGGCTTCTCAGGTGGCATTAAAGAATGGTAAAGAACCCGTCGGCCAATGCAGGAGACATAAGAGACGTGGGTTCAATCCCTGGTCAAGTATACCCCTGGAGGAGGAAATGGCAGCCCACACCAGTATTCTTGTCTGGAGAATCCCAAGAACAGAGGAGCCTGGCAGGCTGCAATCCACAGGGTCTCAAAGAGTCAGACACAACTAAAGTGACTTAAAACATACACAGCATAATATTATGTACATCTAATACTTGGTATAAAAATCTAAACCCATAACTGTAAATTTTATCTCTCTTCCTCCCTCCACAAATTACTGTAATGCTAGGTATATTTTGGAGAAGGAAATGGCAACCCCCTTCAGCATTCTTGCCTGAAAAATCCTGTAGACAGAGGAGCAGGACTGCTACTACCGTCCATGGGGTAGCAAAAGAGTTAGACATAACTTAGCAACTAAAGAAAAACAACAAGGTATTTCTAACTTATATTCCTTGACAATATTTTTCTGGTCAGGTTGGTAGACTTTTATTCTGTCTGGTGTTGTAATACTTTGAACTATTTATGACTCTCACCTATTAGGACAGTTCTAAGAAGGGTTAAATTCTTCATTTTACTTCTAAGGCCCAAAGTACACAAAACATTTGAACAAACCTTGTTGGCTATCCAACTTAAAAGAGGCAATTAACTCTATTTAAATGACCTTTCAAAATTAAACTATGCACTATGGCACATCTCAAAGACCAAGCTAAACTGCAAAGACCGTATCATCATTTTTCATATTACTGCTTTCATA
Source organism: Oryx dammah (assembly GCF_014754425.2). Lineage (NCBI taxonomy): Eukaryota > Metazoa > Chordata > Mammalia > Artiodactyla > Bovidae > Oryx > Oryx dammah. Next base: position 66,496,620 of record NW_024070186.1, read on the forward strand.
GTTCTCCCTAACTTCTCTTTTTGTTGTTTCCTTTTTGTCAGAAGTTGCTTTTCAAACCTTTCCATAGTTAGAAGCAATCCAAATTCCTATCAGAACTTTATATTTTAGACATTCCTAGTTGTTCTATATTAGTGTTTTCTGCTTCATTTCTCATATGCCTACAAGAAGGCTAATGACAGCACTTCTTTGAATCTTGACAAAGAAGTAACCAATTTATCTTTTTTTTCTCTTTTTATAGCTAATAAGTACTAAAGTTATCATAAATTTGTCTACAAATGGTCAGTCTTATGAAACTGTTTCTTGTTTGCTACCGATCCATAAAACATAAACACAGAAATTTGAACTCAGGAAAAAACAACATATATTTCTCTAACTAGGAATAATTTATTTTTAAAAAAGAAAATCTGTAAATAATGTATGTGTGTATTTAGTCACATTTGACTTTTTGTAACCCTATGGAATGTAGCCCATGGGGTTTCTCTGTCCATGGGATTCTCCAGGCAAGAATACTGGAGTGGGTTGCAATTTCCTCCTCCAGGGGATCTTCCTGATTCCGGGATCAAACCCTCCTCTCCTGCATCGGCAGGCAGATTCTTTACCACTGAGCCACACATTCTCAAAGAAAACACATCAATTTACAATGTACACAAAGTTCAATGGCTTTTCATAATAAAATGTTATCACTAATTATGCCATTTTATTAACATGGCCTGAGTAGTATATCACTTATATAGCAGTTTGAAGTCTTTCTGAGAAAATGGTGAGTGAAAAAGATCAGAAACTATTTGATAGTCCAATATGATACATATCTCCTCTTCTTTAATATTTTGGAGCTGTGGGAGGTGAAACTTTATCACTACTGCTAAAAAGCAAAATTCAACTGAGTAAATTTTAAAGATCTTGCTGGCTTTATTCAATGATTCATGAACCGGGCAGCATGTGATCTAGCATGCAGAAAGGAATTCTGAGGAACTACAAAATGAAAGACTTTTATAGGCAAAAGGGAATGGGAACAAGGAAGTTATAATAGGGAAAAAATAGGTTGATTATTTCAAGGTTATCTTCCTTCAGGGAATGGCAGGAGTTTAGCAGACAAATTTCCTAACTGGTGCTGATCAGGTGATTCCTGATTAATTGGTTTAAGACTCTATTTCTGGAAGAGCTGAAACTGTCATTAAATTAAGTACCAGTTTGGTGCTGTGGGGCTTAGCATAAGTGACTCTGTTTGGGGCCTGTTTTCTTGGTTTTACATGACTATCCAAGAGGTTTGGCAAGTCAGTCAACAGAATAGCAATATACCAGAAGCCTAAACGTTCAGAAAACCTGGGCTTCATTAACATAGGCCAAAGTTTTCCCATTTAATAAAAGAATGGTGGAATTCTGAAATGTTTATTCAAGACAGAAAATTTCCATTTGGATACTAACTGCTGGATCATGATTTCGATGCTTCATTTCATCTTGAAACTTTTTTAATGATGTATAATAAACAAAAAAAAAGTGCACAGATTGCAGTTTTATAATTCAAAACCTTCTAACAAATTAAACATACCTGGATACCCTTAGTCAACTTATTGACTAGAACACTGGCAGGAAGCAACAGTTAGAACTGGACATGGAACAACAGACTGGTTTCAAATAGGAAAAGGAGTATGTCAAGGCTGTATATTGTCACCTTGCTTATTTAACTTCTATGCAGAGTACATCATGAGAAACACTGGGCTGAAAGAAGCACAAGCTGGAATCAAGATTGCCGGAAGAAATATCAATAACCTCAGATATGCAGATGACACCACCCTTATGGCAGAAAGTGAAGAGGAACTAAAAAGCTTCTTGATGAAAGTGAAAGTGAAGAGAGAAAAAGTTGGCTTAAAGCTCAACATTCAGAAAACAAAGATCATGGCATCCGGTCCCATCACTTCATGGGAAATAGATGGGGAAACAGTGGAAACTTTATTTTGGGGGGCTCCAAAATCACTGCAGGTGGTGATTGCAGCCATGAAATTAAAAGACACTTACTCCTTGGAAGAAAAGTTATGACCAACCTAGATGGCATATTCAAAAGCAGAGACATTACTTTGCCGACTAAGGTCCATCTAGTCAAGGCTATGGTTTTTCCTGTGGTCATGTATGGATGTGAGAGTTGGACTGTGAAGAAGGCTGAAGGCCGAAGAATTGATGCTTTTGAACTGTGGTGTTGGAGAAGACTCTTGAGAGTCCCTTGGACTGTAAGGAGATCCAACCAGTCCATTCTAAAGGAGATCAGCTCTGGGATTTCTTTGGAAGGAATGATGCTAAAGCTGAAACTGCAGTACTTTGGCCACCTCATGCAAAGAGTTGACTCATTAGAAAAGACTCTGATGCTGGGAGGGATTGGGGGCAGGAGGAGAAGGGGACGACAGAGGATGAGATGGTTGGATGGCATCACTGACTCGATGGACGTGAGTCTGAGTGAACTCCAGGAGTTGATGATGGACAGGGAGGCCTGGCATGCTGCGATTCATGGGGTCGCAAAGAGTCGGACACAACTGAGCGACTGAACTGAACTGAACCCCCTAAATGCCCCTTTCATGTCCCTCTGCTTATTATGATGGCTTCCACCACTAGAGATTTGTTTTGTTACTGTTTGAAATTTATACAAATGTTATCATATACTACACTTGATCTAAGCAGAAAGGCTGAGAAGTGATAAAGGGTATTATATAATATGCATTCATTTAGTTCTGAATTCTTTCATCCAACACTATTGTGTGTGTGAGATGCATCCATGTTGTTACATGCAGCCGCATCTCATTCACTTTAATTGCTACATTAGTATTTCACTATATTTATATACAATAGCCACCAATTCTACTGTTGAGGACATTTGATATATTTCTAATTTAGAGCAATTATAGATAGGGCTGCTATGAACATTCATCTGTATATATTTTGATGAATATATGTGTTCATTTCAACGTGTCATATACCCAACAGCAACAATGCTGAATCACAGGGCGTACCTATATTCTGCTTTAGAGATATGAGGAAACAGGTTTTCAAAATATTTTATATCAATTTACACTTGTATCAACAGTACCTGAGTGTTCCAGTTGTTCCACATCCTCAACAACATTTGGCATTGTCTATCTTTTTCATTTTAGCTCAACTGATTATCAGGCTCTTATCTAAAGCTTCCATGGGAATGATAAAGTGAAAAAAATAAATATTATTAGCACTCAAATATTTGGTACTACAAGAAATAAAATGGATATAGAAATTGACATTCAATAATTTTTCAACAATAACAATAATCTTGCAAAATATCTTTCCTGTGATCCTAAGAGATGCATTTATATTCAATAAAGGATTTGCAAATAAATTGTCTTTACAGCAAATGTACACGTTATGTCACTCTGTATGAGTTTAGAAAAGGTATAAAAATGAAGCTGAAGAAACCAAAACACCACAAATAGATTTTCTTCAAATATCTTTCCAAATCACATATTTAAGAGAGTCTAAAAATGTTTATACATTCATTCAACTTGCCTAATGTCAAGAACCATGCTAGATACCAGAGATACAAAATCAGATAAGTGATGATCCCTACTTTTAAGCCACTTAAGCTTCCCTGATAGCTCAGACAGTAGAGAATCTGCCCACAATAGGGAGAGTTGGGTTCAATCTCTGGGTCAGGAAGTCCCCTGGAGAAGGGAATGGCTACCCACTCCAGTATTCTTGCCTAGAAAATTTCATGGACAGAGGACACTGGCAGGCTACAGTCCATAGAGGTGCAAAGAGTCAGATACACTGAGAGATTAACACCTTCACTTTCAAGAATAGTGGCAAATATGTGCAAGTAACTCAACAGTGAGGATTGAGAGTAACACATGTAGTGACAGAGACAAGTGCATAGAGATTTCTGTAGGAGGGGGAGAAATCTTTCCAAGAAAAAAAGCTTTAGCGTGGGTGAAAATCAAGCAGATCCATAGAGGAAAATTTAGAATTATCTATCACATACATTTCTAAAAGGGTCTTCCAGGCATAGGAGTAGAATGTTCCATATCACCAATCTGATACTTAAGCTCCCTTTACTGTGTCTTTCAAAGACTGGAAATGCCAAGTCTCTTTGCAACCCCATGGACTGTAGCCTGCCAGGCTCCTCTGTCCATGGAAATCTCTAGGCCAGAATACTGGAATGGGTATTCACTTATCCAGGGGATCTTCCCAACCCAGGGATCAAACTCAGGTCTCCCGCATTACAGGTGGATATTTTACCCGCCAAGCCACCAGGGAAGCCCCAAAATACTGGAGTGGGTAACCTATCCCTTCTCTAGGGGACCTTCCCAACCCAGGAGCTGAACTAGGTCTCCTGCATTGCAGGCGGATTCTTTACCAGCTGAGCCACCAGGGAAACCCTGGAAATGCCAAGAGTCAAGTCCAAAGTCTTTTTTTACAGTGCACCAATGACCCTCTGAAGCTTTTGCCCGTGTGTACTTTGAGGTACTAGGAGACAATCTAAATACTTTTTCTGTAACTTCACATCCTCTTTTTGTAAAATAAAGGAAAAAATGCCCCCAATTTCCAAATGTACTGAAAGGAATAATGCGTAATAACATAAAAGAATATTGTCCTAAGGAAAGATAATAACAAGAAAAAAGGCAGACAGAAATGCTCTAGATAATATATTCTGAGAAAATGGCTTCAGTGTGCCCTGTTTTCTCTTTTCAGGACATTTCTGGCACTTAGGAGAGGAGGAAATAACTGAGCAGGGGGAAAAAATCACTAACAAAAGCATAATGTCCTCTCCAGGAAGAGGAAAATGGTTCCAAGTCATTAAAGACACAATAGTCATTCCATAAAAGCACAAGAATTTGATTGAAAAGATTACTTCATTCATGTTTCCTGCAATTATTAATATAATGTGTTTTTTAAAAATAAAGACATCAAATTACCTTTACAATAGTTTCCAAAATGTAAACTAAAGCTACAGTTCTAGCCAAAAGAGCTGTATTGAATTTTTCCAGGTATATTAACTTTCTATAGATGTGGCAAGGTCAGAGTTTTTGTTCTGAAAGGAAGAATAGACACAAGGGATTTTCATGTTCCCTTCTATTTACTGACATTGAAATTATTTGATGAGAAGATGGTTATTGGAAGACACACATACATAGCACAATTCATGTTTAGGGAGATGGATTTCTTTGCAATTGCAAAAGTCAATGGCATTTCACAAATGCTCTCAGCACTCTTTATTGACTTTCTGGATAGATATTTCTACTAATGAAATGAGTCAGAGTTTCATGAAGCATTGATGACACATACCAACTTATTTCAAGCATCCTCAATGTCATGATACTTTTAGAATTGGTTTCTGGGTTCAATTCCTGGGTCAGGAAGATACCCTGGAGAAGGGCATAGCAACCCACTCCAGTATTTTTGCCTGGAGAATCCCATAGACAGAGGTGCCTGGCAGGCTACAGTCCAAAGGGTTGCAAAGAAACAACTGAAATGACTTAGCATTCACCTTTTAAAATTATCTTGCTTTGCATATTCATGAATTTTTTCTCTAAACAAAGTACATTTAAACAATTTGAGCAACAGATGAGAAATCGCTAACTTTAAGAGTTTTGGAAAATCAGAATTTAATTGTGAATTGAATATACAGATAAAGGATAAATAATAACTGAATCATGACTAGTTCAAAAAGTAAGTTGGTTAAAGGCAAAAAGCTTTTCCCTTTATCTCACACATAACTGTAAACACAGATCTTGTACTATGGTAAAAATATCATCTTTTCCACAATTTGAGTGAGAAAATGCAAATTTTAATTAAAGGAAACATATAAAAAGCTAAGTCACCCCACTGAGTTGTGAATATTTTCTTCTTAAGACAGAGAACACTTAATATTATAGAATGAGACATGAATTAACAAAGAGCATAAAATAATCTCTCTTCCTTTTATCATAATTTTATAATATTTTTAGGATCACTATGTCTAGTTGATAGTTAGTCTGTCCAAACATTCAGTATCATCTACATGGCCATGAACAAATATCAATCAAAATCTTAATAGAATCAGGAAATACTTAAAGTATGGTTTGTGGAAGATCATTTCACAACCATTATATCCATACATCAAAGATAAAAAAGAGTAAGAAAGTTGTCGGGTATACACTGAAATTTTATTATATTGCTCACCCTGTTGAAGAAAATTCTACTCACATGAACTGGCAAAACAAATGTATACCTTATAAATGTTTCTTTCTATGTGTATTTCTTTTGTAGCCTTTTCATTGCCAAATAGAATTCAGGGGCAATTAGAAATAAAAGCATATAAAGAAACTCAAGACTATTAATTCATGAAAAAATATTTTAAAAGAACTGTGGCAGGAGAACTAAGGAGAAAAATATTATATAAAGTCTTGACTGGGTGGAAAATAAGAATGATTCAAACCTTAATGCTAAATTCCTAGCAATTCAGGTCAAAGACAGCACAATGTCATCAAGCAGACATTGAAATCATTGGGAAAGTTCCCAGCTTTTGGAGGAATATGTTGTAAGAATTTCTTTTACAAGAGGTTTTGAACAAGGTAATGAATGAAGACCTCAGCAGTAGGGTTGGTATTTTTTAATGCCACAGAAACTTCCTATTATATCTGACCACCAGGAAAGCCGAACATACAATACTTCAGTAAATTCAGTAATAAAAATTCTGTAAAAAGAACCAGAGGACTAAAGCTAAGTTATGCTACATTTTGGTCTTCAAGCTTATGTCTACATAAAGAATAAGATGAAACTTTCTAAAATTATGAGTATTTTTCAATCATTTTCACTGGAAATAATTTTACAGAAACACGCAATAGTAATAATGTTAGGACATTGACATAATCAACATGAAAGTAAAAATGAATCATGCTGGAGGCATGATATATTCATTCTGTGTAATAATGTAACCTCTGCTAAGTCACTTCAGTCATGTCCGACTCTGTGCAACCCCATAGATGGCAGCCCACCAGGCTCCTCTGTCCCTGGGATTCTCCAGGCAAGAACACTGGAGTGGGTTGCCATTTCCTTCTCCAATGCATGAAAGTGAAAAGTGAAAGGGAAGTCGCTCAGTCGTGTCCGACTCTTCGATACCCCATGGACTGCAGCCTACCAGGCTCCTCCATCCATGGGAGTTTCCAGGCAAGAGTACTGGAGTGGGGTGCCGCTGCCTTCTCCAAATATAACCTCTAGAGAAGCATAATATATCCAGATGAAGGAACATAGGACCAGAGAGAAAGACACAAAACCAGAGAAGCAAACATACCCCAGACTAAGAAACATGCACGTGTACTGCCTCTGTTTAATATTCTCTCTTTCAACCAGCATATTGAGAAGCATTTCACAGAAACATGTTTGCTAGAGAGAGACTATCATCAAGAGTACAGTCTCTAGCCTACACCTGTGGTCAAATGGCCTGGGTTCAGGGCCTAAACATACCACTTCCTGCCCAGAAGCCATAGACTCCTTACTTAACCTTGTCAGCATTCTTTTTCTCTCTAAAGTAAAGTTGATGACAACGGCGTTCACCTATCAGGCAGGACAAGGCACCCATGGAAAGATCAACCCTGTAAGTCGTCTAACACAATACCAGACACGGGGTAAGCATTTTCCCAATATTAGAGACATTTGATGCTCTTCACTGATAGAAACTAATGTGTTCCAGATATCAAGCATGTACACGAGGCAGTATTTTACTTCTAAAGTTAAAAGGCTGCCTTCTGTTTCTGGCTTCAGAGCAGGTTATCCAAATGCATTATTCCTTATTGGTAGGCCGTTTCACAAAACACACTGAACCCAGGAAAAGAAGAAGAATTTATATCCGGAATCCAATTTGTACTCACAGACTTCTCAGCTGGGCCAGACTTCTCAGCTGAGCCACACTTTTTATAGGATTAGATTTATTTGTGATCATTAGCTGAAGCATTCACTTCATAGTAAAAAACTAATTTACAAAGATTTGCATCCTCTAAAATCATATTAGGCCCAATGATTCGCTTTGAAAGACTCCAGTAGTGTTTTCCATGTGTTTTATAAAGCTCTCCAAACTCACTCGTTTACAGAACAGGACCCCAGTAGTCTCCTTGCTTTAAAGCGAAAACACACACATGCACACAATAAGTGAACAAACAAATAAATTATTAGCCTCTCTTTTGATGTGGAATTTGAGGTTTTGCTTATTTTCCTGGTTATAATGCAAAAGTCAGGGTTCCCATTCATAGACTGAAGACTTCAGAGTCCTGTATGAACTTAATTAGAAATTCTACTCAATAGGAACACTTCTGTGATTCCACTTGACATGCTATAATGAATTTTTAAATATATTGGCTTCTTTTTGCTTTGCTTCCTCTCTTTGTATGGTTTAATTACAGAACTTTGCAATCTGGTTATTCCTTGCTTAAGCTTGAGTCTAAAGAGAGAAGTGGAAGCGAATTGTCTGATATGAACATAACTGAACAAACTTTATCCAGGTATTAATTCACCTTTTCAGTGATTCATCCTAACAAATCTTTATTGAATACTTTCTGTGTAATACTTCTGTTGCCAAAAGGAGAAAAAAATGATGAGAGATTATTTCTCAGAGGAAAAGAAAAACCACAAAAGCTATTGCTTACTGAAGAGGTATTATGAGTCAAATACCTAAAGGGTACAGATAGTTTTACTAATTTATTGATTAAAATTGAATTCACCACAATCAAGTGACTTACACCAAGTCACCAGGCTGAGGCGGGCATAGCCAAGTGTCACCTCACAGCCGTCCAATCTCAACACCTGTGCTCTGCACAACTTCTCATGCATTTATAAAAGAAAGTCAGAGCATAATTTCACAATAAAATGGAATATGACCAGAAATTCCTAACAACTCAAATTCATATTCAGTAAACAAAGACATGATTTAGAGGGGAAAAAAATTAGACTAGCATATATTTTCTTCCTAAAGAAGCTCTTTCTCATTCATCTGAAACTACACCAAAATTTTTAAATCCCATTTTCAAAATCTTTCCACAACCCCAGTCTACTTTTATTCCTCTCCCATTCTTATCAAAGAGCATATAATTGCTTCTTAGTCTGGATTAAATTTACCAACAAATTTATATTCTGAGCAATAAGAATAATGCTGGGGATTTCACAGTTTAAGGACAAAAAATGGGCCAAAACAAGAGCATGATTCTGTTTGTTCATGTGCCTTTAGCCTATGGTCATAAAAAAGGTACCTTAAGGTCCAAGTGGCAAGAAATTAGGCTTCTAGAGCTAATATTCTCAGCGTACATTTTCCTGCTCTAAGTTTGCAGTATGCCTTTACATGCATTTGAATTTTTCATCTCCATTTAAAAGCAAGTGATTTAGCGTATCTGCCTTACTGAGGGTTTATATTTTAATTAAAACATTCTCATCTGGCTGTCTGTTGGCTGCTTTTGAAATCAAATCCACTGAATGAGAATAATAAAATGAGCTGTTTGAGAAGGCACTAGCCTCCCACCTCAACGCCTGACTCCTCAGGGCGCAGGGCCAGCAGTACCGCCCTTGAACTCCAGGAGAAGGCCACATGTATTTGTCCCTGGGTTCTTTGTCTGCCTGGTTCCACAGTGGCTCACTAAATTGTGTATATTTTAAAAGTCTGTAGGTTTTAGCAATGATGATTCTTCATCTTTCAGCAGTGTAAAAGCAACCTAAGTAGGAGCCCTGAAATGAAGCATTGTTAAAGAAAAATGAGACAGCTTAGAAAAAAGGTTAAACCAAATATTCTCTAAAACCACACACAATTTAAAATGTAAATACTGGCACTTATAGACATTTGTCTATTCCATACGTACTCTACATTGAAATATATTTCCCGAACTGTATACTTTGAGTTGGCATTAAACTCCCCCTCACTGGTTCTTAAGTAATGCTGTACCTGGGAAGCTTACCTTTCTTTATGCATTTATCTGTTTATTTTTCAAGTGCAACATTGCCATCTACAGGATATGAAATGACAAAATTCAGCCACTCCTTTAAAGACAAGTTTGTAATCAAAACAAGAAATCACTGAGGTTGAAAATGTATGTGCCCAAAATCAGTCCTATTTGATTATCCTGCCAGGTACTGCTATTTTGCAAATTATCTCATAATCTTACAGCTCACCAAAAAAAAAAAGAAAAAAAAAGAATGCATTAAGTCGACTTTGCAGTTTCTTTATCTTTGGAAACTGTGTTAGAGGTTTGCTCAAAGGCTCTTCCATGATAAATGCTAGGGAGCAAGAAAAGCTAATATCAGTATGTGAGTTGGTAACATTAAGGATCCAACTTTGCACCTAATATGAAATGCTCTTGAAGCTAGCTGGATGTCTGCTGCCTAAACTTCCTCACAGAATTCAAATAACAAATATAGCAGACAGTCTTTCTTTCAGATTTCAAATTACAGATTGAGCAAACTAACTCTCTCCTAGTACAAGAAGAGTACTAACAGGAAGGGTACCTAATGAGTCTAACCATCTAGTCAGACTTCCTAACACTTAAAGGACATGACTAAAAGGGGAAACTCTTAGCCTATTTTGCAAATGAAGAAATAGGCATAGGAGGTGGTGACACTGAAAATCTTAGCTCATTTTCAGGCAGTCTTATTTCCCACCCACCCCCCAAAAAAAATGAGAGAAAGGGAGAAACAACATAACTCATTTTCTCCATTTTGACACACAGACTAAAATATGAGATAGAAAAAATATTGAATATACAAATGGTATTGAGAAGCTATTCTTGACCGATCAGTGTAACCTCAGTTCAGTTGAAATTGGAATTACAATATTTATTAGAAAAAGCTTGAATGTTTCAGGAAAAGCTATTACAATTTCTAGTACATTTCTAATATCCTTTCCTGGAGATATTTAATATTAGGATGTATAATTTGTGCTTGCTTTGGCAACACATATATTAGGATGTACAGTTGGCTCATTCTAATTTCTTAAATCATAGCTCATCTAGAAACTAGGAGATGGACATGATAACATCCATATTACCCTACCTTCTTATGATTTTTTAAAAAGTCAACTCCCAGAATAAAGAATTAGAACAATATAAAGCCACCGCAATATAAAAAGTCATATTAAAGTATATAAAATTAAGTTTATTTTGTTATCACAGTACTAGATAGAAAGCAGTCTAGGACAAAATAGAGATGCTTTGGTGCCAAAGAAAAAGCCTCATTAAAATGAAAAAACAATTTGAAAAACTCAGCATCAGGGTTTCATTTCAAATGTTTACTTTACAGCTTTTCATCACACATTCAGCATATCCTCTGTGTACATGAACCAAGTTTAAATCAAAAGATCACAAGAAAAAAATTCTAGCCACAAAATAAATTCCTTTTATCTCTAATCCTTCAACATGCAGTCACCAAACAAGGAACAAAACGTTTATATGGACTAAAGTAGCTTCTGATCCAAAGACAATTATAGGGGTCAATCTTTGGTGGAAGTCAGCAGAGCAACTCCCTTGGAAAAGCAATTTATATATCATCCATGGCTGGCAATATACAGAGGATGCCTCCTGCCTAGAAACTACTTTCTTCAGCATTCCCAATGGCCCCAACACTGCCAAATCCAGTGCAAAGTTCTTAGACTTTGCACTTGCTCAGTCGTGTCTGACTCTTAGAGACCCTACGGTCTATAGCCCACCGGGCTCCTCTGTCTATGAGATTCTCCAGGCAAGAATACTGGAGCGGGTTGCCCTTTCCTCCTCCAGAGGATCTCCCCCCACCCACCACCCAGGATCAAACCCACGTGTCCTGCGTCTCCTGCGTCAGCTGGTAGATTCTTTATCACCGAGCCACCTGGGAGGCCACCTCATCTTATCTGATACCAGAGAATCTGACGTGGCTTTTTCCTTCCTTCCTGACACATTGCTTCCACTTGGCTTCCCAAGCATAGCATATTTTCTTGTTCTTCCTTCCAAGACCTTGGTCACTTCTCTCTGCCTTTTTTTGCTGCATCCTCTTCCACCTCCTAATCTCTCAAGGCTGGCTTGCCCTCAGGAATCAGTCCTTAAGCCTTTTCTCTGCCCTACCTAACTACATTTCTAGGTTATTCTACATGCTTTAAACATCATCTTTACGCTGATAGCTCCCAAATGTGACCTGCCCCAAATTTTACTTTAACTTTAGACACCTTGGTCCAACAGTTACTCAACATTTCCATTTTAACATCTAATGGTGCACTCATACTTGATATGTTTAGAAGAGGATTTTTTATTCTCCTGCACCCCCATGCCTGCTTCTTTTTAAATTAATTAACACAAAGAGACTTTCCACTCCCTTACTGCCAGTTACTACTGAAGAGAAGACTTTGAGAGGACCTTCGTTGCAAGCAGGTCAAACCAGTCAATCCTAAAGGAAATCAGTCCTGAATATTCATTGGATGGACTGATGCTGAAGCTGAAGCTCCAGTGCTTTGGCCACCTGATGCGAAGAGCTGACTCACTGGAAAAGACCCTGATGCTGGGAAAGACTGAAGCAAAAGGAGAAGGGGATGGCAGAGAGTGAGATGGTTAGATAGCATCACCACAATGTACATGAATTTGAGCAAATTCCAGAAGAGTGGAGGACAGAGGAGCCTGGGGTGCTATAGTCCATGGGGCTGCAAAGAGCTGGACATGACTTAGCAACTGAATGACAACAACACAAAGAGAATGTTAGTGAAGGATTGAGAATATGGTTAGGGAAATTATCACAGTAGTAGAAAATACACTCAGAATTTCCTTAGTAAGGCTCATATGAAGGAGGTGATGAAAAAGAGGACTCAACATCCACATTTTTACCCACTTCACATAGCACTGAACAGCACCCACACTTAATGGAGGCTTACTTAATTTAGAGTTTATTTAGGGAAGTCTTCATTCCACAAAGACCCCTGTACTCTACTTTCCCCTCTTCAGAATCCTAGCCCAGTGAGAAAAGCTCTCTGATATTGCTAACAGTGTCCAATGTTATACAAGATTGATTTCCTGCCCACTATTGACTCTAAGAAAAGAAGGCAGAAACAAATCGCTGGGAAACTGATTTAGAACCTCTGCGAAGCTCGAGAAAGTGGCTGTCTGCCCATGGCTACTTAGGAGGAGTATGTTCAATATGAGTGATCCAACTGATGTTTAAAAGGGTTTAAAGAAGACAAGAAACACCAATTCATTTCTTATTTACTATTGTGAAAAAAGGTTTTTAAAAATCAAAAATTCACTTTGTCCATCTCAATCTTTTGGTCTATACTAATTGCAAAATATGTCTTGTAGAATGTAATACCAAAAAAACTGTTCAATGTATAAAGGGTATTCCTTGAGGTCAGATGCATGAGAAAATCTGTGAATTTCATGACCTCTTGGAGAAATGCAGAGCACAGAAGCATGTTATAGTTACTGAGACTTCTTAAGTAAAGAAGTCTGTTGAGTTTTGTTCCTTCTAAAGTTGATTTGACCACAGTCTAATGTATTTGGGCTTCCCTGATAGTTCAGTTAGTAAAGAATCCACCTGCAATGCAGGAGACCCTGTTTCAATTCCTGTGTCAGGAAGTTCTGCTGGAAAATGGATAGGGTACCCACTCCAGTATACTTGGGCTTCCCTTGTGCCTCAGCTGGTAAAAAAAATCTTCCTGCAATGCAGGAGACCTGGGTTTGACTCCTGGGTTGGGAAGATTCCCTGGAGAAGGGAAAGGCTACCCACTCCAGTATTCTGGCCTGGAGAATTCCATGGACTGTATAGCCCATGGGGTCCCAAAGAGTCGGATAAAACTAAGTGATTTCACTCTGCTCAGGGCACTGGCAGAGCAGGAGTCTGAAAGAAAAAAAACTTAAGAATTTGATTTTTGATATATTTTTGACACATCAGAGTAGTCAATACAGAGGGAGAAAGGCAAAAGTTTTTAGAAACATTTACCTATTTATTTATATAGAGAGACATTTACACACATATATTCAGAGAGGCAGATAGATAATTGATAAACAAATGGATGGATGGATGGACCAATACAAAGATAGATGATACATAGGCAGATAGACAGGGAATATGGGAGGACTACCATCCTATTTTCAATGTCTGAGAGTGTTATGGACTTTATGGGCCCTTTACAGGATGACACTTAGCAACCCAATCCCAATTACCTCTCTTACTCTTCTCCACCATCAAAATAAAACTGTCTCAACTCTCATATAAAGTTTCTGCAATTATTCATTTCTAAAACCCTCCTAGAGAGTAGGAAATTATATCTATATGAAATATGGACATAAGGAATATATGTATGCATATGTGTATGTGTGCCATAAGTTGTACACACTCTTTATCCAGAAATGTGTATAAATTTTATAACCTACTTACATGTTCCATAGAGAATTACTTCTTTAAATAAATATAACTATAAAAACTGAATACTATTGATATAAAATTATATTATTCAAGACTCAGTTTAAGAAAACAAAACCCCTTCTGGGATCATACCCCTTCTGAATGAAACATAGAAACTCAGTGCCTATAAACTGTTGAAAGGAGCAGAGAAGTCAAGAGGCCACCACTGGACCGCTAGCTCCAAGGTCACACAACTCTGGCTAGAAACCAGGGATGAGAAAACTGGTGCTGGTGCTGGTGCTCTTGCTGCCTCTACAGCTATGATGATGGTAACTCCCCACTGGCACATGGAATTTGGCCACAGTAAACATATCCATCTGACTTGCCGCAGCCACCACTGCAGAAAAAAGATGGCTTCTGCCCACTTTCTGTCTCCTAAAGTTCACGTGAGTCCATCTTAATGGTAAAGTCTAAATCATACCCAGAACTCTAATAGGAAAGGGACTTAGAAGAGATAGCATTTAGCTTACCAGCCCCTGAAATACAGAAAGTGAAAAGAAAGTGACTTTGCTTAGTCGTATCTGACTCTTCGCAACCCCATGGACTACAGCCTACCAGGCTCCTCCGTCCATGGGATTTTTCAGGCAAGAATACTGGAGTGGGTTGCAATTTCCTTCTCCAGGAGATCTTCCTGACGCAGGGATCAAACCTGGATCTCCTGCATTGCAGACAGATGTTTTACTGTCTGAGCCACCATGGAAGCCCAGTAATACAGAAGACAATGCAAATAGATGCTGATACAGAAGACAGTGCAAATAGATGCTGAGTACTGATAGACAACTGCAAAACTGAAGTCCTTCCAAATTAATTTGGAGTAGACAAATTGCTGACAATATTTTTAAAATACTTGGAGGCAAAACCATGGCAACACAAAAGATCAGTAGTTATGGTGGGCAGGGCTGAGGGGAAATGAATAGGCAGAGTATAGAGGAGTTTTAGGGCAGTGAAAATGCTCTATATAGTGTTAAAAAGGAAAGTCAAACCCACACAGCATATTAAAAAGCAGAGACATCACTTTACCAACAAAGGTATGTATAGTCAAAGCTACTGTTTTTCCAGTACTTATGTACAAATGTGAAAGTTGGCTGATGAAGGCTGTGTGATGAAGAATTGATGCTTTCAAACTGTGGTGCTGGAAAAGACTCTTGAGAGTCCCTTGGACAGCAAGAAGATCAAACCAATCAACCCTAAAGGAAATCAACCCTGAATATTCATTGGAAGGACTGACCCTGAAGATGAAGCTCCAATATTTTGGTCACGGGATGCAAAGAACTGACTCATTGGAAAAGACCCTGATGTTGGGAAAGATTGAAAGAAGGAGGAGAAGGGGGCAACAGAGGATAAGATGGTTGGACAGCATCATCGACTCAGTGGACATGAGTTTGAGCAAACTCTGGGAGGTAATAAAGGACAGGGAAGCGTGGCATGCTGCAGTCCCTGGAGACACAATAGAATTAGACATGACTTAGTGACTGAACTGGAGAAGGCAATGGCACCCCACTCCAGTACTCTTGCCTGGAAAATCCCAGGGAGGAGCCTGGTAGGCTGCAGTCCATGGGGTCGCGAAGAGTCAGACACGATTGAGCGACTTCACTTTCACTTTTCACTTGCATGCATTGGAGAAGGAAATGGAACCCACTCCAGTGTTCTTGCCTGGAGAATCCCAGGGACGGGGGAGCCTGGTGGGCTGTCATCTATGGGGTTGCACAGAGTCGGACACAACTGAAGAGACTTAGCAGCAGCAGCAGCAGCAGTGGCATATCACATACAAAATTTTTTCAAATACTTTTGGCAACTGTGCTTCCATTAACCTCACTTCATTTTTTACTACAAGACTATAATCACTTTACTGCAAGGATGTAATCCATCAATTATTGGGTTGGCCAAAAAATTTGTTCAGTTAGTGACTACATTGTTCAGTAAAGTTCTCAGTGAATATGAAAAGTATGTCTTTTACTTAAAAATCAAGTGAACTTTTTGGCCAACTCAAAATATGCAATAGGGTAACAGATATTTGAAGTATTAATATACCTAACTTGTGGATTTTTTAGCCAAGGACTTAGTAGAGACTGTTGCAGATTAGTCAAAGTAAACTAACTACAAAGAAATCCCATAAATGAAGTGTTAAATAGAAATTTATAAAGGAGAAAAACCTTAGAAATCAGAAATATTAGAAAAAATAAGGTATAGTTAGAAACCATTTTAAAGTGTTTAAATTTTTGAAACGTTGTGGTTTTGTGTGTTTTAGTCAAGGACTTCTTTAAAGCTATATAAAGAGGTTGCTTTTCAATCAAGAGTTCCTAGGGAGCCTTCCATTCCTGATATATTAAGTTATAAAGCAGAGATGAGAGAGGAAGGAAAAAGAAAGGGCACAGGCAGCTTGTCCACAGATGGGGCAACCATACAAATTAGCTTGTATGGAACTGTCTACCTTACACCTCTAGTTCTGTGTAACTACTAATGTGTCCCCTTTTACTTTAAAAAGTGTTCCAATTTGAGTGGTAAATTATATGACCATTCTAACTGGTAAGAGGAGTAAAGAATAGGGATTATAAATAACATGAAATTAATGACATATTTAATGGAACATGCAAGGAGTGAAAAATCTAAAGAGGAGAAAAATCACTGAAATTGGGTCAGTTGCTAGGAGAAAAGTATTATAAAACTACCGAATATAATGATAAAGTACAAGTTAATAAGCAAAGATCAATTTACAGTCCTGCACCAAGTAACACTGGATTTTATTTCCTCTCATCTTTAATTCTTTATCAATTGATATATGAATACCTATAATTTATCATAAATCACTAGTCTGAAAAGATATCAGTAAGTCACGCTGTTCATTGTCTTTCAAATAGCCTTAGACCCAGCTTTTCTAGGACAAAGAGCTAACTGCTGAAGGTCATGGTATTAACAGACTTGCATCCTTGAAATCACCGCTCTATTGGCCTTCCTGAAACCAGGCTTTCCTGCTTTATTATCTATGGAGACCTTTATTTTCTATCCCTTTTCATAGCTTCTACTTGCCTACCTGATCTTTAAATGTTGGCAGTCTTAAATACATAAAAGACAATGTGGGGAACATTGAGTAAATCTGAATATGAATTAGATATGTTAGTAAATTTTTGCCAATCTTCCTATATATGACAATGGTACTGTGGTCATATAGTGCAATGTCTTTAGTTTTGGAAGATGCCTGCTGAAATATTTCATGGTAAAGTGTCATAATACCTATAGCCTATTTTGAAATAGTTTGGAGGGATAGGTACCGACAGATATAAATACAAATGTAGAGGCAGATATAGAGATAGGTAGATAGATGAACAAAATAGGGCAAAATGTAAACAATTCTTGAATCCAGGTAGTAAGTGTATGGCTGTTCATTGCACCATGTAGCCTTGCTTAAACTTTGGTATTTTTATTTTACTTTTTAATAAGTTTTAAATTTTGTCTTTACAATTTATTTTACTTTATAATACTGTATTGGTTTTGCCATACATCAACATGAATCCACCACGAGTGTACACATGCTCCCAATCCTGAACCCCTCTCCCCCCCCCATACCATCTCTCTGGGTCATCCCAGTGCACCAGCCCCAAGCATTCTGTATCCTGCATCGAACCTAGACTGGCGATTCATTTCTTATATGATATTATACATGTTTCAATGCCATTCTCCAAAATCAACCCACCCTCTCCCTCTCCCACAGAGTCCAAAAGACTGTTCTATACATCTGTGTCTCTTTTGCTGTCTCACATACAGGGTTATTGTTACCATCTTTCTTAATTCCATATATATGTGTTAGTATACTGTATTGGTATTTTTCTTTCTGGCTTACTTCACTCTGTATAACTTTGGTATTTTTTAAAATTTTAATAATATAGAACAAAGTTTAAAAAATTGTTTAAGTTATTATCTTTTGGCATCCTAACACCCATTTCACAGTAATCCCCAGCCCTTCCTTCAACTCTGTCAACATTTTTTCTCATACTTTTTCTAGGTGAACTCATCCATTCTTTAAACACCATCCAGTATAGTTCATTCCCCCAAATCATCTCGGGTTCGCACCTCACCACCAAACTCCTATATAGATAATATAAAAAATTAAGCATTCTACCTAGATATCTGGAGAAGGAAATGGCAACCCACTCCAGTATTCTTGCCTAAAAAATCCCATGGACAGAGGAGCCTGGCAGGCTACAGTCCTTGGGGTTGCAAGAGTCGAACATGACTTAGCAACTAAACCACCACCACCACCACCACCACCTAGATATCACATATACATGTCGAGTTTGACAGATCTAAAAGTGAAGTCCTGATACCCACTACCGAATAAATCTATTTATCTCCCTGCATTCTTCAACTAACTATTTAACACTTTTTTACAGCCAAGAACTTAAATCAGAAATCTGGGTATCATTCTTGATTCTCATATCACCTTCTTCCTCCATTCACTCAATTAATAAATTCTATCACTTTGACCTCCAAAAGACAACTCAAGGCCCAGACTGTCACCACTGCTCTGCTCCAACCAACATAATTATCCTTTCCTGACAATGGAGGCCACTGTCAATACTTCCTTTCTTTCCCCTTTATAATACACGTTCCACAGATCATCCAAGCAATTTAAATATATGTATATATCTAATCTTTAAATTTCCTGATTCAAATAGAACAACTTCCCATCTCATTTACAACAAAGCACACCTACAATACTCGGACCTTAAGGTCTGAGTTGGTCTTGCCTGGAGCCACCTCTCCCATTTCATTCCAAGTTTGTCTTCACCATTACTCATTGTTCTTCTCATATCAGCTTCCTTCCTGTGCTCAGAGATTGTTGAGCATTGTCTCCTCGGAAGTTGTGTCTATAGTTTTTCATCTGCTTGATATGCACTTTATTTTTATTTATTAACAAATCCTCAAATCAGACATGGCTGAGCGACTTCCCTTTCACTTTTCACTTTCATGCATTGGAGAAGGAAATGGCACCCCACTCCAGTACTCTTGCCTGGAAAATCCCATGGGCGGAGGAGCCTGGTAGGCTGCAGTCCACAGTGTTGCTAAGAGTTGGACACAACTGAGCGACTTCCCTTTCACTTTTCATTTTCATGCATTGGAGAAGGAAATGGCAACCCACTCCAGTGTTCTTGCCTGGAGAATCCCAGGGACGGGGAAGCCTGGTGGGCTGCTGTCTATGGGGTCGCACAGAGTCAGACACGACTGAAGCGACTTAGCAGCAGCAGCAGCAGTATGTCACCTTAGATTCTTTTCTTCTACAGGCTCAGATTAGTCTTTTAAACAAGGTCTTCTCGAGTACCCTTTCTGCTTCATCTTAGCATCTTAGTGTTTCCTTCACTGTACTTTTCTCAAAGTGTAATGCATATCTCTTCATTGCTAGTGTTCATTTACCTTTTTGCTTACCTACTATATGACAGGCTCTGCTAGGTAACGGATGTACAATAATACCTGAGATAGACTTTAACCCTGCTCACATAGAGCTTAGAGTCTAGATTTATCTCCTTTTTGCCATTTTATTTCAACATCGGAATCATAAACACCAGTAAAGAATGAATGTCAAATGGAGAGTTAAGACCAGATGAAATCAGGACAAACCAAAAGACAAGTTGTAGATGAGTATAAGGCAAGGAGCTAGAGCTGATCTAGGTGAGGTCATGGTCAGGCTGAAGAGACAGGAGTAGTGAAAGCCAGGGAGATGCTAACAGAGATCTGATTAAAACTTTCCTTCTTCCCTTGAAAAAGGTTCTCATTTATTTAGTATCTGTACATGTCAGGCAGGCCCTGAGGTAGACCTCAAACAAAAAGAGCATGATCTGATTGCTAAAAAGGTCGATGTCCCAGAAAGTGTAATGAACCATGATGAAAACTGAGATCTTGTCCCCATCTTTGAGAGACATGACATCAGTATTCTGCAGTACAGAATTAGTCCTGATTTAAGTATGCCTGATAAATGGATTTAATCCAACAACCTAGCTGTTCTTCTTCTGAGGAGTCAGTGACCAAACATTTCCAGTTCAAGATGGGGTCTGTCATTTCTAAGAGGGCAAGAACTCAATTAAATGCAGCTCCAGCATACAATCTCAAGTTTGACCCCTTAACTGCCCTGATGTGTGAGCTTCTCAGATGATGTGAAAAAGGAGGCATCGCTGATGAAAATCTTGTAGCTCTCAACTTTAGCAAGTGGTTCTCCAGTCTCAGGGACCTCAAATTTTTGTGAATACATTCTACATGACAAACATTTTTCTATGCACTAAAGATGCAGAGGTAACACAGAAACAGAGCGTGGCGCTACTGTTATAAATCTCATATTCTAATGAGAGTGTAAACAAGAAAAATGAATGAACTCATTAATTTAAAATCATTTCTGATAATAATAGTTTCCATAAAGAAAATAAAACAGAGTATTATGATAACAGAGTAATTTAGTGGTGTGAGGACTACTATAGAAGGAATCCACCTACTATAGAAGTAGAGTTGTACTGAGCATATGGATGCCCAACAAACTTCATTTCCCAGGCTCCCTTGAAGCAAGGGTGGCCATGTGATTATGTCCTCACCAATGGAGTAGGTGAGGAAATGACATGTTCCACTTTGGGTTCTAGACTTCTTCCATGCTCCCTCTCCTCTTCTCATTGGCTAGAAACTGAATGCAGAGACAGTCCAGCTCTAATTATTCCAATGATGACAATACTTTGGGTATAACAGACAGAAAAACATGAGAGGATCCTGGATACAAGAATGACCCAATGGAGTAGAATTTTCCAATAACCTGGACCAAGCACATTGATACTCTGAATGTTATGTGAAAAATAAGCACCATCATGAGTCCATTTTTGAAGCAGCAGTTTAGCTTCACAATGGCACCCCACTCCACTACTCTTGCTTGGAAAATCCCATGGATGGAGGAGCCTGGTAGGCTGCAGTCCATGGGGTCGTGAAGAGTTGGACATGACTGAGTGACTTCACTTTCACTTTTCACTTTCATGCATTGGAGAAGGAAATGGCAACCCCCTCCAGTATTCTTGCCTGGAGAATCCCAGGGATGGGGGAGCCTGGTGGGCTGCTGTCTATGGGGTCGCAGAGTTGGACATGACTGAAGTGACTTAGCAGCAGCAGCAGCTTCCCCAAACTAGGCAATGAAGGCTTGGGTCAGAAATACTGGGATGAGCACAGGAGATGGAATTTAGAAGATGCGGTCTGCATGATGGGAAGGAGTTAGCCATGTGCCTATGCAGAAGTGAAGAAGAGCGAGCACTAACAATATCCAGAAAGAGCTTGGCAAACTCCTATCCACAGTCTTGGTAAGACCCAGCTCCTACATTAATACCAAAACCATAGTTACTAGTAAACCTTTGGCAGAGGGCTAGGCGTTATGTCATGGAGGATTTTAAAGGTTGAAGGTGAAGATTATAAAGTAAGGCCAGACACAGGCCAGATCTAAGGCAAGAACCAGAATCTGATGACCTCCGCATTTTCTAGAAGTATATAGCTTTCAAAAGTCAAAAGGTCAAAAGCAAGTGGGTAACTGATGTCAGGACAAACAGAAGTATCAGGAGACATGGCAAGCAGTTTGGTCATACACTGAGTGGTAAGATAAACCAGAGCTGGTTTATCTTACCACTCAAGACATTTTTAGTAATTTACTCATTCAACAAAGATTTTTTCTTAATTAAGACACTGTATTTGTGTGTGTGTGATGGTTTCTTTGAGAATGATGTACCCAGATCTTTTCTTGTTCCCCAGAGTGATAATGTATTGCTGTATTTTTGCCTTAACATGTGTTGAGAACTGTTTCTGTGTTCTGTCATTCAAGTAACATCCATTGACCTACACAAAGTGGTGTGTATGTGCCTGAGATTTCAAGCAGATTCACAAAAACAAGTGCAGAAAGATAGGAGAAAGGAAAGAGGGGTTTACTGCTAAAGAGAGAATGTTGGCTTCTAATGATTTTTCGGGCTTCCCAAGTAACTCAGCAGTAAAGAATCCGCCTGCCAGTGCAGGAGATGTGAGTTCACTCTCTGGGTCAGGAAGATCCCCTGGAGAAGGAAATGGCAAACTCACTTCAGTATTCTTGTCTGGGAAATTCCATGAACAGAGGAGCATGGTGGGCTACAGTTCAAAGAATCACATAGAGTTTGGCATGACTTAGCAACTAAACAACAACTGTAATGATGATTTTTCAAGCACCTTTAAGATACACATGAAAACCATTTTCTGAAAAGCGCTAAGACCTTTAAAGAATGATGATGAAGGCAGAAATGCAAAGGCCTTTGAGAATAATTAAGAACCAAGTGATCCAGAGGTGCAATGAAGCAAAATAGAGCAAACTGAAAGCTACACTAGGGAAGTCAGAAGATGAAAAAGTCTGTACCTGCGTCTAATTTTACATGTTTCTCTTTGGGGCCTAAGTCTAGGATGACTAATATAAAACCTACAGGCAAAAATAAATAGAAACACCAGGCAGATATGTATAATAAGCACCATTAAGATATGTATAACAGGTATGTATAACAAAGAAAGAGCTTGCCATATAAATTCATTTCGTTTTTTATACCTTCAGTGAAGGTGGAAAAAATGTATGTTAATCAGAGCACCGTTTTTAAACAAAAGCCAATGGGCTTAACATCACGCACCTGTCATGCAGGACTGTAAACATTCTTGCTGCATTACCATTTTTCCTCTTCTGTTAGAGTGAAAAAAAAATTTTTTTTCTCCAGGTAGAGAGTTTTATAAAACACTAGGAGATCTAATTGGAAATATTGTTGTGACTGCTTGTTCTGCCTATTGCCACAGAAGCTCTGGGTCTAGCAGACATCGTATGTGATCCTTCCCTTCAGCCCATCGTTGGAAAATTCTGCTTGAGGAGGAGGTGGAGGGAAACACTGCCACTGTGTTCTCTCCCACAGAGTAAAAGGGAAGGCGGTCCCCAGGCTGCTGAGAAGCACCATTACTTTCTACTGGGTTAAGTGTCCTGTCACTCCTCTAATACAAATCCTTCAAAGCTCCCCCTTTCCCCTCAGGATCTAGCAAAAACTCCAGAACATGGTTTAGAAAAGCCTTTATCCCTGTCCGTCTCTCTCAGCCACGTCTCTCTGCATCCTCACCCTACATTCTTGCTTTCTGGTCACGTGGAACTACTCCAGAAATTCTCAGGAAGCAACACATACAAGTTGCCCTTTCTCCTCCCTTGCTTCTTGGTTCCCCTTCTCTTGCCCCAGAAAACTCTCCTGCTCATTCTTCAGCCCTCAACTGAAGCCCCGTGTCCTCTGAGAAGCAGCCCCACACACTACTCCATCTCAGGGACCGCCCCTCCCTCACCCAGGCATTCGTGACTCGGTTCACCTGTGCTGTGACACGCACACACGTCTGTACCAGAACCACCTCACATATCTGCTTCCTCTTTGGCTTTATGAGGGCAGGTTTGCTTCTCATGTTCCAGTGATCCATCAGCATTCAGCTCAGTGTTTGATAAACATCAGGCAACCAATAAATACCTGTTCAGAGAATATGTTTAATTTGAAAAAATAAAGTCAATAAAGATTGTTTTTAGGTATCAAGAAATCAGCTATATACATACATATATCCCCTCCCTCTTGAACATCCCTTCCTCACCCCTCCCGGCTCCCAGACATCTAGGTCATCACAGAGCACCAAGCTGAGCTCCCTGTGCTATACAGTGGCTCCCACAAGCTATCTAGTTTACACGTGGTAGTGTATATATGCCAACGCTACTCTCTCAATTTGCCCCACCCTTTCCTTACCTACCTGTGTCCACAAGACCATTCTCTATATCTGCATACCATTTGGTACTAATGAGCCAATTTTCAAGGAGGGATGTTCAAGAGGGAAGGGATGTATATATGCAAATAGCTGATTCATGCTGTTGTACAGCAGAAACTAACAACATTGTAAAGCAATTATTCTCCAATTTTAAAAAAGTGTTTTAATAAAATAAAATTTAAAAAAAAATAGAACCTCAAATCAAATTTCCAAGTGCTCGCTCTCTCAGTATGCCCAGATTTGGTGTCTCCTGAATCATGCCTCACTTGTTCTTGCTTATTTTTACACCAGTTTTTTTTTTTTTTAAGGCAACCCTATGGCCCTACTAAAATGTAATATCTTTGTGGAATTTGCTTAAATCATTCACTTGACACAAATTTAAATAGCAAATATGAAGGCAAAACTGCACACTATATTTTCGGAGAAGATCATGAGAACGTTACAAAATCACCTTTATGTAACTCTGCTAAAGAGGAAATAGAGATTATTTCCAAAAGTCTTTTGACCATTAAGTGTTAGCTCTGCTTTTAAATTAATTCCAGCAATTGACACAGAGTTGTAAGGTTAAGTAACTAAGATACCAAAGGACATGTGTCTAGCATGTTTTCTTTAGGTAAAATTGGCCCAATTCACTTATAAATACATTTTCTATCACATGCTTGGAGAAGCTGATGGGAGAGGCCTCCAGCTGAGTCAAGACAGACCAGGAGCCACCAGGACAATTCCCATCTTACATGCTTCCTCAGGAAATTGCTGTAGCTTATTCAGATCCTTTCACATACTGTAGAAAGTGATTCATTTTAAAAAGGAAGAAATAAGCATAAAATGAAGGAGCTGGTAGGAGTTCTGCTAAACTGAAGATGTGCTATTTTAAAATAATGATCTTTACATAGGAGGCTACCATCCTCAGTCCTGCTTCCATTCATTCAATCAGCATTCACAGAGCACTTTCTCTGCTCAAGGTGCTGAGCATTCCAAACAAGCGGCGTCCTTATACTTGAGATGTTCAAAGACTATCATAAACACACTTAAGTATAATAATCAGTAAATGGGGTGTATCAGAAGACGATTCAGTCAGTCAGTCAGTTCAGTCACTCAGTCATGTCCAACTCTTTGCGACCCCATGAATCGCAGCACGCCAGGCCTCCCTGTCCATCACAAACTCCCGGAGTTCACTCAGACTCACGTCCATCAAGTTGGTGATGTCATCCAGCCATCTCATCCTCTGTCATCCCCTTCTCCTCCTGCCCCCAACCCCTCCCAGCATCAGAGTCTTTTCCAAAGAGTCAACTCTTCGCATGAGGTGGCCAAAGTATTGGAGTTTCAGCTTCAACATCAGTCCTTCCAATGAACACCCAGGACTGATATCTTTTAGGATGGACTGGTTGGATCTCCTTGTAGTCCAAGGGACTCTCAAGAGTCCTCCAACACCACAGTTCAAAAGCATCAATTCTTCAGTGCTCAGCTTTCTTCACAGTCCAACTCTCACATCCATACATGACCACTGGAAAACCCATAGCCTTGACTAGACGGACCTTTGTTGACAAAGTAATACCTCTGCTTTTTAATATGCTATCTCGTTTGGTCATAACTTTTCTTCCAAGGAGTAAGCGTCTTTTAATTTCATGGCTGCAATCAACATCTGCAGTGATTTTGGAACCCCAAAGAATAAAGTCTGACACTGTTTCCACTGTTTCTCCATCTATCTGCCATGAAGTGATGGGGCCAGATGCCATGATCTTCGTTTTCTGAATATTGAGCTTTAAGCCAACTCAAGTCTCTTTAGTTCCTCTTCACTTTCTGCCATAAGGGTGGTGTCATCTGCATATCTGAAGTTATTTCTATTTCTCCTGGCAATCTTGATTCCAGCTTGTGCTTCTTCCAGCCCACTAATTCTCATGATGTACTCTGCATAGAATTTAAATAAGCAGAGTGACAATATACAGCCTTGATGTACTCCTTTTCCTATTTGGAACCAGTCTGTTGTTCCATGTCCAGTTCTAACTGTTGCTTCCTGACCTGCATATAGGTTTCTCAAGAGGCAGGTCAGGTGGTCTGGTATTCCCATCTCTTTCAGAATTTTCCACAGTTTATTGTGAGCCACACAGTCAAAGGCTTTGACATAATCAATAAAGCAGAAATAGATGTTTTTCTGGAACTCTCTTGCTTTTTCTATGATCCAGTGGATGTTGGCAATTTGATCTCTGGTTCCTCTGCCTTTTCTAAAACCAGCTTGAACATCTGGAAGTTCACGGTGCACATATTGCTGAAGCCGGGCCTGGAGAATTTTGAGCATTACTTTACTAGCGTGTGAGATGAGTGTAATTGTGCGGTAGTTTGAGCATTCTTTGGCATTGCCTTTCTTTGGGACTGGAATGAAAACTGACCTTTTCCAGTCCTATGGCCACTGCTGAGTTTTCCAAATTTGCTAGCATATTGAGTGCAGCACTTTCACAGCATCATCTTTCTGGATTTGAAATAGCTCATCTGGAATTCCATCGCCTCCACTAGCTTTGTTCATAGTGATGCTTTCTAAGGCCCACTTGACTTCACATTCCAGGATGTCTGGCTCTAGGTGAGTGATCACACCATTGTGATTATCTGGGTCATGAAGATCTTTTTTGCATAGTTCTTCTGTGTATTCTTGCCACCTGTTAATATCTTCTGCTTCTGTTAGGTCCATACCATTTCTGTCCTTTTTCGAGCCCATCTTTGCATGAAATGTTCCCTTGCTATCTCTAATTTTCTTGAAGAGATCTCTAGTCTTTCCCATTGTGTTGTTTTCTTCTATTTCTTTGCAGTGATCGCTGAGGAAGGCTTTCTTATCTCTCCTTGCTATTCTTTGGAACTCTGCATTCAGATGCTTATATCTTTCCTTTTTTTCCTTTGCTTTTCACTTCTCTTCTTTTCACAGCTATTTGTAAGGCCTCATCAGACAGCCATTTTGCTTTTTTGCATTTCTTTTCCATGGGGATGGTCTTGATCCCTGTCTCCTGTACAATGTCACGAACCTCAGTCCATAGTTCATCAGGCACTCTATCAGATCTAGTCCCTTAAATCTATTTCTCACTTCCACTGTATAATGATAAGGGATTTGATTTAGGTCATACCTGAATGATCTAGTGGTTTTCCCCACTTTCTTCAATTTAAGTCTGAATTTGGCAATAAGGAGTTCATGATCTCTTGAACTAGAGACTAGGGACTAGATTGCAGAAGCGCTCCAGTTGCGACGGACCGCGCAGAAGCATGGCTGAGAGGAGCTACCCCTCGCCCAAGGTCAGGGCGGCAACTGAGGGTGCCAGGCTTTGTCGGCACAGGAGTGGCGGAGAGGAGCTACCCCACATCCAAGGTCAAGGGCTGTGGCCAAGAGGAGCAACCCCAAGTCCAAGGAGCAGCCACTGCATGGCACATGAGGGCCCAGAGGAACTTCTCCACGTTCAAGGTCAGAAGGGACCGCTGTGAGGAGATACTCCTCGACCAAGGTAAGGAGCAGCGGCTGCACTTTGCTGGAACAGCCATGAAGAGATACCCCAGACCAAAGTAAGAGAAACCCAAGTAAGACGGTAGGTGTTGTGAGAAGGCATCAGAGGGCAGACACACTGTAACCATAATCGCAGAAAACTAGCTAATCTGATCACACGGACCACAGTCTTGTCTAACTCAATGAAACTAAGCCATGCCGTGTGGGGCCACCCAAGATGGGAGGGTCATGGTGGAGAGGTCTGAGAATGTGGTCCACTGGAGAAGGGAATGGCAAACCACTTCAGTTTTCTTGCCTTGAGAACCCCATGAACAGTATGAAAAGGCAAAATGATGGGATACTGAAAGGGGAACTCCCTGGGTCGGTAGGTGCCCAATATGCTACTGGAGATCAGTGGAGAAATAACTCCAGAAAGAATGAAGGGATGGAGCCAAAGCAAGAACAATACCCAGTTGTGGATGTGACTGGTGATAGAAGCAAGATCCGATGCTGTAAAGAGCAATATTGCATAGGAACCTGGAATCTCAGGTCCATGAATCAAGGCAAATTGGAAGTGGTCAAACAGGAGATCGCAAGAGTGAACGTCAACATTCTAGGAATCAGCAAACTAAACTGGACTGGAATGGGTGATTTTAACTCAGATGACCAATATATCTACTACTGTGGGCAGGAATCCCTTAGAAGAAATGGACTAGCCATCAGGGTCAACAAAAGAGTCCGAAATGCAGTACTTGGACACAATCTCAAAAACGACAGAATGATCTCTGTTCGTTTCCAAGGCAAACCATTCAATATCACAGTAATCCAAGCCTATGCCAACCAGTAACACTGAAGAAGCTGAAGTTGAACAGTTCTATGAAGACCTACAAGAGCTTTTAGAACTAACACCCCCAAACGATGTCCTTTTCATTATAGGGGACTGGAATGCAAAAGTAGGAAGTTAAGAAACACCTGGAGTAACAGGCAAATTTGGCCTTGGAGTACAAAATGAAGCAGGGCAAAGGCTAATAGGGTTTTGCCAAGAGAACGCACTGGTCATAGCAAACACCCTCTTCCAACAACCCAAGAGAAGACTCTACACATGGACATCACCAGATGGTCAACACAGAAATCAGATTGATCATATTCTTTGCAGCCAAAGATGGAGAAGCTCTATATGGTCTCAGCAAAAACAAGACCAGGAGCTGACTGTGGCTCAGATCATGAACTCCTTATTGCCAAATTCAGAAGATTATGACTGTACTATTATCTACAGATGCAGATTTTGGCTTTGAATAACCCACAGCTATGTTATCTTGCCAACATTTATATATATACTCCCTTCCCACTAAAATCTAAGTATCTATATAGCAAAGAACTTATACTGCTTTTATATCATACATTGCTTCTTTAAAATTTACCAAGACTCACAGAAATAAATGCACTTTGCATTGATTCAATGACACATATACAGCTATAAACCTATATATACACCTACAACTAATGTTTCACAAACGTATACCTATCATTACTACATCAGTATATTCTATTGTTTTTTATTTTATAATATTCTATTCTAGTTTATTTCTTTTAAATAAACAAACATACATACACACATACACTGATCATAATTTGATAATGACCTACAATCCATGGTTTAAATAAAACTATTTCAAAAATTATTTGAAAGGTCTGCAAATTATTAGCAAAATATGTACAATGATACATGGCAAAGGAAACTTAAAGTATCATATCACATGGTTAGAGGTCATACGCCATAAATATTAGAATTCAGGGTAATAAGACACATATGAACTTAAATTCAGGCTCCACAAATCACTGGCTATGTAATTCTGAACAAGTTATTTAATCTCTTTACGCCTCAGTGTTCTCATACTGAAAATGGTGAAGAGTTCCTACCTGTCAGGAGAGTAGAAGAGATCATGCATGTTAAATAGTTTACTACAGCACAAAGCATATGATAAGTATTTAATAAATATTAAACTGTAAAAAATAATCTACCCCAAAACATGAAAATATGAATTGAGAGGAAAATTAAAAATAAGTTGGCTTTGGCCAGCTTCGACAAGCTATCGGGGGATGGAGGCAAGGATTCAAGTGGAGTGTTCACAAACTAAGCAAATATTTCAGGGGCTAGGGAGATATTAGAACATGCTACCAAGGCAGACAGTTTTCTGTTGAGCTGCAGAAAAATATAATATCCATTTATTTAATATGGTTTAAAATGAAAGTCGCTCAGTTGTGTCCAACTCTCTGCAACCACATGGACTATACAGTCCATGGAATTCTCCAGGCCAGAATACTAGAGTGGGTAACTGTTCCCTTCTCCAGGGTATCTTCCCAACCCAGGAATTGAACCCAGGTCTCCAGCATTGCAGGCGGATTCTTTACCAGTTTAGCCACCAGGGAAGCCCAATATGGCTTAAATATGGTCCAAAAAAGAGGAAGATGAGGAAAAAATGGAACAGATAATGTATTTGAGAATCCTCCAAGTCCTACAATCCTACAGAGGAAGTCTAACAAATGAATCAAGAGCAGATACACAGGACACAATGCCTCCCAGTGATATATCCAGACAGCTGAACCAAGGCCTGGCACCTGCAGGCTTACCATAGGGCTGATTTAAACAACACAGCATCACAGTGGCATTCTGACCTGGATTATGCTCACTGTCTACCCTGTCATCTGTGATCCCTTGGCTGTAAAGACTCATTCAAAATGTAATGCAGATTAGTCTCTCTACCATGGCTCCTTGTTTGGGAACGTGCCACACAGAACATTCTCAGGCTCTTTGGCAAAGCAAGCTTAACAACTGCACTCTTAAACTTTCCTAAAGCTCAACCATTCATCATATTTCATCATTTCCCTCACCCATAACAGCTCTTTGCTTCTTGACCAGCACACAGGTTTCTCAGGAGGCAGATAAGGTGATCTAGTATTCCCGTCTCTTTAAGAATTTTCCACAGTTTGTTGTGATCCACACAGTTGAATAAGATTCTTGAGAGCCCCTTGGACTGCAAGGAGATTAAACCAGTCAATCCTAAAGGAAATCAGTCCTGAATATTCATTGAAAGGATTGATGTTGAAGCTCCAATACTTTGGCCACCTGATGCGAAGAACTGATTCATTGGAAAAGACCCTGATACTGGGAAAGATTGAAGGCAGAAAGGGATGACAGAGGATGAGATGGTTGGATGGCATCACCAACTCAATGGACATGAGTTTGAGCAAGCTCCTGGAGTTGGTGATGGACACGGAAGCCTGGAGTGCTACAGTCCATGGGGTCACAAAGAGTTGGACATGACTGAGCAACTGAACAAAACTGAACTGATAAGAGCTCTAGGTACCCCAGAATTGGTTGACAGGACTAAGAGACTTGATTTCTGCAGGACATTGTGTACATAGTTTCCAAAAAGCAATGGTAAATCACCTTAATAATCTCAAAGTAGTGTGGGGCAGGGGGGAGATGTAGCTGTAACTTGCACCCCCCAAATTCTAAGGCAATTAAATGATGAGGGAATATAGCTCACTCTCTGAATATACATAACAATTTGGTACTGGATGGAGCTGGTTACAGAGAAGCCCTGATGAGGATGAGTACAGTGAATTGTGACCCATTTACCCACAAGAGTTTAATGGGAACTAGCCTTTTGGACTTGCCATCAATGTTGGAGAATAAATAAATGAATGCAAAAAATAGTTATACAATGTTCACTGAATTTAATGGGCAAATGGCAAGGATTCAGCACAGAGCTATACGATGTATAAGCAATCAGAGACAGAGACTACATGCCCATTCAGCCAGAAATAGGTTCTGGCTGCTACTTACAATACCAGCAGTGTGTCTACCACATCACTAACGTGTTTTCAAACTGCTCAGGTACCCAGATAAATCACTCTGTGGCTTTCCCCTGCTGCTTATGGATTGACAGTGTTTATAAACAGCTGTGTTAACATCTTCCAAATTCAAGGTAATGTTCTTATGGCACTGAAAGTTTTTATAGTTCATACATCCAGCAATGGACAGGCAGGTCTTTTTGTTCAGATGGCTGTGTTTCTAGCATCTGGATTATGACAAAAGCCAATAAGTCCTCTTGTGTAGCCAGTGGTAACGAGTGGCGAAAGTCTAACCCAGCCATAATACAAAGGATCGCCAAATAGCTTTTAGCTCCCCCACCTGGGTACTTGCAACAATAGAACAAAGAGCACACATCTTAGGTGTCAAGATCCTTTACCATCTGAGCCCTGACTGCCCTTCCACCGACCCACTTTCTCGCCTACACTTGACTCTATGCCACACTGAACTAGTCACTGGGCCTTAAGCAGACTGTGATCTCCAGTGCCTTTGAACCTGAGCATGAGCCAGCAAGTGCTTTGCTAAAACGCCATCTACCTGGAGGATGACCATGTGTTTTAAACCCCCAACTGCAAGATTTCCTAGAAGTCTTAAACACTTCTCCCCCCAGGCAGAATTTATAGACTTTTAAAATCACAAGCTAGATTGCAAGATTCTTTTTTAAATTTATTTATTTTTAATTGAGGGATAGTAGTTTTACAATTGGAGAAGGAAATGGCAATGCACTCCAGTATTCTTGCCTGGAGAATCCTGTGGACAGAAGAGCCTAGTGGGCTGCTGTCCATAGGATCACATAGAGCTGGACACAACTGAAGCAACTTACCATGCATGCATGCATTGGAGAAGGAAATGGCAACCCACTCCAGCGTTCTTGCCTGCAGAATCCCAGGGACGGGGGAGCCTGGTGGGCTGCCGTCTATGGGGTCGCACAGAGTCGGACACGACTGAAGCGACTTAGCGGCAGTAGCAGCAGTTTTACAATATTGTGTTGGTTTGTGCCATACATCACCATGAATCTGCCATAGGTATACATATGCCTCCTCCCGCTTGAACCTTCCTCCCACCTCCCACCCCGTCCCACCCATCTAGGTTGTCTCAGAGAATTGATTTGAACTCCCTGCATCATACAGCAAATTCCCACTGGCTATGTATTTACAAATGGTAGACTGCAAGCCTCTTGCAGACAGGAAACACATCCCAAGACATCTGCATCTCCACTGTAGCCAGCACAGTGTCTGGCATGGGGTGGAAATACAACAAAGGACTGTCAGGAGTAGAATTTTTAGAGGAGTGCTCTTCTTTCCAAAAGTACAGAAGGAAGAACTGCAGAACTGACAAGAAGAAAAGCGAATGTGGAAGGCTAGCTACCTGATGGAACACTGTGGCAATCTCAAGAAAGCTGACGCTCATCCTTCCTTTGGTTGCAGTTGCATTACGCTTGGAAGTGGCTACTATCAGGCAACATAAAACCATTAGTTATGGCCCAAGAAGGGCTTCCACAGATCTCTTTCTGTCTGCATCCTAGATTTGCATACAAACACATAATTTGCAACATATTCTCAGAGATTCTTAAAGCTCAAAAAAGACTACAGACCACTATCCAAATTTCAAAAAGGACTACAAACCACTATCCAAATTTTACATTTTTATTTTATATTTGGACAAGCCAGGAAATGTATTTCATCAGGTCTTGATGACATTTAGGAGAATCAAAGCGATAGGTAAAAAATTTTTTAAATCACTTTAATGTACCACTTTACTCAATGTAAAGTAATATTCCTCATGTACTTAATGTACAGTTTCCATGATACTAGTAAAAATATATAACAAGTCAATCAGGGTCTGGTAAATGCTTGCTGTGTGTCCAACAATGTCACATTGGGAAGCTTGCTTTCTGATAAGTCAACACAAGAAGAACTATTTTTAAAATAGGGAATAAAAAAAAGCCACATATCTGCCAGATTTGGTGGTTCACATAATAAATGTAGGAGCCAGACATGGAGCTAGCTGTAGGCAGGGAAATTTTCCCAGAAGACCTTGGGAAGGGCACCTTCTCCACAGAGGGTTTAATGGGGCAAAAGGTGTTTCAACTAGGGGGCAAACTGATAAACAGATGTTGGGTTTAAATCAGAAGGTCTAACTTTTAGGCACAGTGTTGCCTCCTACTAGCTGTGTGACTTTGGACCACTCAGTTATTTTCTATGCCTCTGTTTCTGCACCAGTCCCCTGGAGATAATATCTCTGCCTAGCCTCTCTCCCTGATACACTGGCAAGACTCAGTCAAGATAAAATCAGTGAAAGCATTTTCTAAATTATAAATCAGTCTACTGTCAGATGTGAAAACATTATTGGAAGTGGTCGAGTCAGGTACACAGAATAGTCTGTGGCACAAGACATGTTTTTATTGAGTCTGTTTTGTTTGGTTTTCTTGGCTCTGAGCTATCCAATCCAAGGTCCTTTATGTTCATTTAATACTATTTCTTGTCAGACTTCTCATACATAAAATTGTAGATGCAACCAGCCCAAGAACTACAGGCTGACTGCTAGGGTTATTTTCCCAATGGGCAAACAAAAGAATGGTAACTTCATTCTAGCCCAAAACAGGCAGACTTTCTTGTTAAGGACTCTCCCAGAAGTGGAAGCATTCAGCATCCACATCATTTTTTCTTTCAAAGCCTCTCCGCTGAGCCCCGTGCAGCTTGTCCATGGTACACAATTCAGAATCACCCGACCACTTAGGACACTGGGATCTGGAAGCTGTGGCAAATGTATTTCACATTCAAGAGGAGAAGCATGAGCAAGCACAACATTTAATACTGCTCTGCGCCTCCACAGGATCGGGGACTTAGACTCTTCATTTCGGCTTCACTGGTTAGACTGCAATCTGAACAAGAGTGTGCAGCGATGCGGTGCGTCGGGTCCTCGTCTGTGTCAGGCAGCAGTTTCATCATCAGCAGGGAAGCATTAAGTGAACCCCAGGGATAGCATATGTATTGTATTTAGAGGAAGGGGTAAAAATCCATCAACTCTGTGTAACTTAAAAGGTTTTCACGCTGTTCGCAGGAAGCTATCAGCTTAGATTCCTTTGTCCCAGTAAAAAGAGAAAATGGTTCCAGGAAAGAAAGATGGATTTAAAATAGTGGTTAACCACAGAGTGAACTTAAGTGATAAAGGAAGACAGATAGGATAATGGACATGGCCCAGCAGGTTGGAGGACCACACATTACTTTGCATTTGCAGAAGAGCAGGCTTTGGGAATTATGAGCTAGATACCCATTCAAATGAATCTTCTTATTGCCTTTGATGACAAGATCTTTTAGTCCCTCCTTGTCAGTTCCCAGTTGTCTCCTATCACAGGAGAATTACATTCAGTCTTTATTCCAGCAAAGCATAAACTTGAGGGGAGAGAAAGGACAAACAAAATGGGGTGGGTGAGAAGGAGGAGGAGAGATGAGTCAAGATTTCATTATGCAAGTCAGATATGCACTCTTGTGCCATGAATAAATAAACAAAGAGAGTACCCAGACTCTCTTCACAAAACAAGTGATTGTAACTCCATTTAACCCTACAGTCTCTTTGCCTGATTTACTTGGTGTTCCCTTGTTGTTGTTCAGAAGCTAAGTCATATCTGACTCTTTGTGACCCCATGGATTATAGCACACCAGGCTTCCCTGTCTTTCACTATCTCCTGGAGTTTGCTCAAACTCATGTCCATTGAGTAGGTGATGCCATCCAACCATCTCATCATCTGTCACCCTCTTCTCCTCTGCCCTCAATCTTTCCCAGCATCAGGGTCTTTTCCAATGAGTCGGCACTTTGCATCAGGTAGCCAGAGTATTGGAGCTTCAGCATCAGTCCTTCAATGAATATTCACGGCTGATTTTCTTTAGGATTGACTGATTTGATCTCCTTGCTGTACAAGGGACTCTCAAGAGTCTTCTCCAGCACCACAGTTCAAAAGCAGCAGTTCTTCAGTGCTCAGCCTTCTTTATGGTCCAACTCTCATAGCCATACATGATTACTGGAAAAACCACAGCTTTGACTATCTAGACCTTTGTCGGCAAAGTGATTTCTCTGCTTTATAATGTGCAATGTTCGTCATAGCTCTTCTTCCAAGGAGAAAGCGTCTTTTAATTTTGTGGCTGCAGTCACCATCCACAGTGATTTTGGAGCCCCCCAAAATTAAGTGAATTTGTCCAGTTCCCAGCCACCAGCCATTTATTTCAGCTGCACCTTCTGTATGCCATATCTTCTTGTTCTGAAATCACCTACTGAAATCTCCCTCCCTCATCCAAGAGAAGGTGGGCCCAAGTGCTACATTCTCCAAAAGCTTTCTCATATTCTGTCACTTGGAATGCATCTCTCCAGGAAATTGCTTTCTACCTATACTTAGCACAGTGTACGTGGTTTAAAACTGTTATTTGTGGAAACGTTTAGATGCCCCCCCACCACCAAACATGAGCTGTGAGGGCAGACACTGTGCCTTACTCATCCTGAGCATCAGGCAGTTGGCACACCACTGGAGCACAGTGTGCATTGCTACACTGGGGTACAAACCACAGAAATATACAAATGCAGGCAGCACACAACTTGGAGCCCTGTGATCTTGACCAATCCATGCATGAGACTAGCTTGCTACTCTTCCCGCCTCTTCTGCCTTGTCCAGGAAGGGCTTTGTCTCTGAGCTCCCACTCAGTCTCCACCCCTACAGCTATCTTCTAACCTCAAGATGTTTAAACTCCATCTGGTAAGTTTGTCAGTAACTGCTTTTGGAAGACTGCCTAACCTAAAACTCCATTCAAAGATCACACAGGCAACTGACACTTACTCTAGCCTTTAATTAATGATTACACGCATGTCCACAACCTTTAGAATTTGCCAAAGGTTTTGCCTACTTAAATATTATACACTTTATTAAGTGCATGGTTTATTGCAAAAAATGTCCGTATATCAACATATCCTTATAAAACGCCTATATGGTAATAATATTGTTCCCACTTTAAAGATAAGGTAAACTGAGGCCCAGAGAGTTAAAGTAACTTGCTGAAGTTCTCGCTCTTCATAAGCAGTGGAAACAGGCTCTGAACCTTGGATATCTACCTTCAGAGTCTATGCTTTCAACGGTGGCACAGATGGAGGAGTCAAGCTTTCTGAAACTCAGATACCAACACAGGAAAAAACAAGTTTTGAAATTGTATATGATGCCAAAGCTGAACTCAGGACCTGGAAGCTAAAGACTAGACACAGTAGGGCCTGCTTTTTGCAGTACACCCAGACCAAGCTTAATGGAGAGAGACTTGTTGCATTTCCAATTACTTCCAATTATTTATGAGATTGAGGGGAGCAATTAATTATGAGAACATTTGTTTACTTGAATACCAACATGTATTTCTGAATAAAAATGATAGTAGAGAAATACATAAAGACCCTTTGCTAACACTCAGAAATTAGCTAAATTAAAGTTCAAGATCTTCCCAGAATTTTTGCTCCTTGAAAAATATAAGTTTTCCTGGAAATATAGAGACTTCGCCTCAAGAATGATGTAATAGATCAATACAGGATGGATACACCATTCTGCTGAGAAAAGTAGTTCCCTGCATGCGGTCTTTTGACCCTACTGGGCCAAGTAAGTATAAACCCTGGGCCTGAGAAACACCCTCACCAAGAGACGAGTCCTCATGGCCTTGCTGAATCTGCCACCTTGTGCAGGAAGAACTTCCCTGTGCTCCTTTGTTCTGCTTAAGCGTGCGCATCATACAGCATATGGCCAGCCCCACTGTTTCATCTGTCCCCTTTTGGGAGGGGACAGGGGCTGAGTAGATCAACCAAACTATACTAGCTGCCCAGCAGGACCTGCTGGCTGTAGGCAACCTATGCACTAGGGTTGATTTTGCTCCGCCTCTTCTCCAGGTGGTGACTCAGTGGTAAAGAATCTGCCTGCAACGCAGGAGACGTGGGTCAGGGTTGAAAAGATCCCCTGGAGGAGGAAATGTCAACCCAAACCCACTCCAGTATTCTTGCCTGGAGAATCCCATGGATAGAGGAGCCCAGCAGGCTACAGTCAGTCCATGGGGTCACAAAGAGTCAGACATGACTGAGCATACATGTAGTTCTCTACTTAAGTAAAAACACATCCTACCCAGTGCTTGACTGCAGTGACTGCAGTGTATTTTCTTTGGAGACCCTGATACCAACATGCAGTGGGCAGCAGGGCTCAGACTTCTACTAATAACAGGCACCAATACCATTTACTCTACACACACCTCCTTCCTGGGACCCCATGGGCACAGGCTTCCTGTGTTGTTTCTTCTAAGGGGCCTGCCCCTCACCCACCCACAGTCCCCTTCCCGGGCCTTTTCCTCATCAGATCCTCTTTGTTCTTCAAAACTCATCTCAGACACCTTCTCCTAAAGCATCACTGCACCTGAGATGCACCTCCCAGGCACTCCCACAGACCCAGTTCACACCACAGTCATAGCAACCATGTCCAGATACACTAACCCACTCACTTAGCCTGTCTCTCTAGACTGTGAGCTCCTGGGAGAAGGTCCCAGGCATCATTCAGGTTTCCTTACCAGGATCTGATGCAATGCCTGCCACATTGTAGGCATTTGTGCCTTCATCCAAAACACATGTACTAACTGTCTAATGTGTTGCAGGCTATGCTAGGCTTAGTATACCACATGAACAAAGCCATGCATAATCCCTGCCTTCATGAAACTTATAATTTATTGGGGGAAACACCTGCAACCAAATAATCCCAGCCAAGTGAGCCAATGTCAAGATATACCCAGGATGACTGTCACAGTGAGTAGTACTCAGGGTATATAATTGAGAAAGCTGGAATCAAATAAAGACAAACTCTTTAGTAAAGAAGATCAAGGGGTTTCCCTGAAGAAGCAGCCACTGAGCTAAGTCTGATGAAAGAATGAAGAAGCATGTTCCAGGCAGAGGAAACCTCAGGGGTAGGGGAAGGGATGGGCAGCGTCTTCTGCGGAGGCTGAGCAAGCCGAGCAGACACGGCAAGCGGTGCACAGTGAGAGCAGAGGATGGAGAGAGTAAGGACCAGGTCCTGCAGCAGGCTCTGCAGAACCAAGAATTGTGTTCTTCACCCTAACATCACTAGGAAACACATCATCAAAAATGACACTGAGTTGCAAGACCATTTTTCTGCTGCAATGTGGACAGAGAGGGAGTGGCTGGGTGGGGAGACAGGACATTTGGATGTGGGGTGATCAGTGAGGAGATGCCGGCAGTGGCCACTAGAAGGTGACCTGGACTGAAATGGTGACCATGCGATGGAGACTAATGGATGGATCCAAGAAATACCTAAGTGGTAATGCCTGAGGATTGGTGACAGACTTGAATTCACTCGATAGGTATGTGTCCAGTGGGTAAAGTGGTGGAAGAAAAATATTAATTTGAGGTGATTACTAAGAACCCTGCACATCTGAGAACACCACAACACTGCAGGGAGTTAAGTTTAGGAAGGGGATCCTCTTCCTGAGACAACGTCCATGAAAGCAGTGAACTCAGCAATGAGGTATCCCTAACCTAACACAATGTTTGCTCTTTCAGGGCTGTTTCCGTCCACAGTTTCCAGTGAGTGTCCTTGCAGAGGCCTCAGTGAAGCTGCTATTCTTGTCAACAAGGGGATAGGAACAGGAGGCTGGGGTTGAGGGTGTTGTATGTCACAAGTGAAGCCTCAGTTATAGCTCCAATGAAATGTCTGTGATTCATGTCCCCATCTACCACCCTCCAGAACCTCCCATGGCAGAGCTGGAGTGCTCTGCTTTCTTTCTTTAAAAAACAAAAATGGTGTCTCAGAAACCATCACCACCATTGCTTCCCTGCACACCCTGACTCCCATTATAAACACAATATATATTAATTGACTTGAGAAATGCAGAACAATATAGAAAAGAAAACAAAAATTTTCCATAACTTCCCCAATAGGAGAAAAAAACAATATCATCTGGAGAACAGTTAACAGTCCTAGTTAAAAGCGTGGGCTCTAGAGTTAGATAAGAATTTTCACCTTTATCTTAAGAGTCCTGGGAAGTCAAATAATCAGATTTTTGTTTCAAGGTGATTTGTCTGCTGCTGTACAGACAGAGAATGAATGGAGAGATGTGGAGGTAGTATATTTGAATATAGACAGATAAATTAGGAGTCCACATTTCAGTTCTAATTCTAGCAATTAAAAGTTTATGGGAAAATTACTAATCAGGTTAACCCTTGAGTTCCTCACATGTACAGGTGAATGACAATAGTGCTTATTCTGGTGCTAGTGTGTGTAAATCCCTTAGAACAATAGCCAGCATATAATAAATCTTTGATACGTGCCCAGATATTCTTGATATGTAGTACTAAGTCCATGTTGTAATACAATTGGGATGATATAATTTTATGTCCACTCTTTTTAACAATATTATCATTTCCCATGTTATTAACAACTCCTTGAAAGCATTACTTGTAACGGTTGCATTATAATGCATCTTGCAGATACATCACACATGACATCATCATTTACTTACTGATGGATATTTAAAATGTTTCCAATTTATAACTGTAACAATGTGATGATGAACATCACTAAATACAAACTTTTTCCTACATTTTAAATTAATGGCAGAGGTATAATCACAGGGACCAGTGGTATAAAAATTTTGAGTTTCTTAGTATATATTCCCAAATTGCTTTTCACAAAGATGGTGTGTGTGACCTTTCTACCAACAAAGTTCACATGTATACCAATATGGAAGCATTTTACCATCTTACCCTTTCAAGAAACAGCTCTTTGAAGGAATTTTCTAGGCCAGCCATCTGAAGGAAACTAAGATTTGGTTGTGCACTTATTAAGTGCCACACTTGAAGTCTTCCCCAATTACATTCCCCATACAAGCTTTGTGAGATGGTTAGCATCAGCCCTATTTTGCACCCAGCAGGCTGAGCTGAATTAGGAAAGCAAGTTAGTGCAGCACCCAGCACCACTCTTGCCAGCCTACTACTGCCCTCCTTTCACTGTGTATCAAATACCTTAGATGTGTCCCCACACTTGCAGAGTGACCTCCTGGTGGCAACCTCTCCATAGGGAATAAGAACACATGCACAAATTATTCTCTGTAGCTCATCCTGAAAAAAAAGCTTATATATACATATATATATATATAAGTTTTGATACTTTCTATATGGAAAATTAGGCTTCCCCTGGTGGCTGAGATGGTAAAGAATCTGCCTGCAATACAGGAGACCTGGATTCAATCCCTTGATGGGGAAGATCCCCTGGAGAAGGGAATGGCAACCCACTCCAGTATTCTTGCCAGGAGAATTCCATGGTCAGAGGAACCTGGCGGGCTGCAGTCCATGGGATTGCAAAGAGTTGGACATGAGTAAACAAATTATGATGCTTGAAAGAAGTGAAAGTATAAGTATAAGCTTTGATACATTCTATATAGAAAATTATGATGTTCTTGAAATAGTGCAAAAGAGAGACTTCCACTTCTAATGGGAAGATAGTAAATGAGACCACTCAAACAGTGGGAAAAGGGCCCGTACAGAAGGAATCAAGTGAGAGGGCAGAAATATATGAGCAGGTTTCAAAGTAAGAAAACACCAAATCATACTGGGCTTTTCAGACCATGATAGAAAAAGAATTTGGATGTTATCTTAATTGCAAGAGAGTGATTCTACCAGCTCCTGTATCTCTACAGTCTCCTTAGCAGGGGTGGGGGGGGGCATAACAATTTCTATAAGAAAACACCTGGATAATAACAATGTTTCCCCTCATCTTCACTCAGTAGAGCAGTTCTTGACCTTGGAAAAAGATAAGAAGAACTATTTTACTGGTGTACCCTGTATCAACATCTTGCCAGCACCCATTTAAAATGAGTTCATCTGTGGATTCTCTAAAAGAAAACTTCTATCTACCAATTATTTCATATGATGTCCCAAAGTGGCTTAGCTTCCCTGAATTTTTATTAAACACCTGCAATTACTTTCCTATTGCCTATGCCTGCTAACAAAATTTCTTTCCCAACTTGGTCCCAGAAACAAACTAAATCATTAGTCAAGTAACATTTCCAGAATGCCTACTGTGTACAGAGTACTAAATTTATCTCCTCAAGGCAGGTAAACAGGCTATATTGCTCACAAATTGCTAAACCTCAAGGCTACACATGCAGTGAGAGTAACAGCAGAATTCTCCTCCCTTTGCCCACAACTGTCTGGAGGAAATCAGACTGAGTTGCCACAGAGGGTCTGCTTTAAATTCAGAGAAGCACCTTCTGGATCACAGAAAATATCTCACTGCAAAATCAAGTTCCCAAGATCATTCAGCAATTCTGATTACAATAGTCCTTCCTGATATGTGGCAGGAATTCCACAAGCCTTCCCTGGGGAAGACCCTTACCAGATCACTGGCTCTCATCTGGACTCAAAGGGAATCTTACTGCTGTTTTTCACAAGCTGCAAAATCTTGACATAACCTTCCTCCTTCAACTCTGCTCCAATATGTTAACAGATTCATTAGCTGGACATGCCAAATTATCAAAATTTAGAAAGCATGAAATGCATGCTTAAATGAAGGCAAAGCAAGCCAGAAATAGCTTTCTAATCGGCTTTGAGAGGGGCTGTGAGTCAGAAGATCAGTATACCTGCTAATGATTCACGTTTCAACATCTTGCCAACAAGATGCTTTAATTGCTCAGTTTCCAGCTGCTCTGCCCAGCAGACACTGTCGTCCTAAAGAGCAGAAATGCATCTCAGCCACAGTCCTGTATCCATAGGAGACAGCTCTGCAGGTTCTTCCTCTCAGTGCAAAAAAAAAAAAAAAGGAGACCCCCTACAGAACCTATGTGAAAGGAAGAATTGAAAATAAAAATGTATTTGCAGCCTGATGAGTGGGTAGCAAAATATTGATTCTAGCTTTTTCAAACAAGCAAAATATGTGGACTTGGCAAAGTACCAAGTATGGGAGGGAATCTTATCTCCCAAAATGAAAGAAGATAAAAGAAAGCAAGTTGAGAGGGGAAAGCCAGCAGCATCCTCACTGCCAGCCCTGAGGCCGTCAGGTGCAGCTGAGCTGGGTGGGGAGCCCAGGGAGCACCTACTAGGAATCCCGCAGCAGGCAACCATCCTGCTCCCTGGGTGCACATTGGATGCAAACAGGTCACGTGGCCCAGCGGCACTACCCAGGCACTTGGGATTTCTCGGAGGAAATATTCTAATACTGATCTTCATATTTTCCATGTCTCAGATCTTACAGAACAGGCACAAAACCTGCCTATCTCACAAGAAAAGGGATTTTATATGCCACCAAAAGGTAAATGCAGCCCTAATGGAAGTCTGTGCCCCCTTAAATCAGTGGCCACCTAGAGGCAGGAGGAGGCCGGGAGTCGGAGGCAGAGACCTTGGGACTGACCTTAGGGTCAGTTCTTCAGCTGCTGTGACCTGCTGTGACCTTTTAGCTCTCAGCAGAGGGGCAGTGGTGCCTGCTTGCCTCCTGCTCTGAGATGCTGTGAAAAATGGAAAGTATAAAGGTGTATCATGAATGTGACATGCCCCAAAGGGAAACCACAATGAGCACAAGCCTGGCACTGTGTACTTGGTGCTACTCTGAAAAAGACAAAGAAGCACAGAACCAGAGGTCAGTTTCGGCACATCTTCACTGAGGCAGGAGATGGATGTTAAACCTAACAGCCTTCCCCTAGGGCCTTAGCTGCTTAGAGGACAAGCAGTATTGGGACATACTGAATACTGGGGTGGGGGGCACTCAATTTTCCCCACAGCCCCAAGATCCTATAATGCAGAAGAGACCTCAGGATAAGTTAAATCCCTAAGGTCTTTTGTTTGACTGATTGGTTGGTCGGTGTTGGTTTCATTGTCTTTAATCTAAAACAAGGCAGTCACAGACTTCCCATGGAACAGCCTCTGAAACTACAATAGGCAGATGGATCAGCCAGCAGACTTGGTAAAAGTACACTGGATGGGGCCTGACAGGCAACCTTTCCCACAAGCTCCAGGGTGATGCCAATTCCGCTGGTCCACAGATGACAGGCTGTCCATGACTTTTGACAGAAGCCTAGGAAGGACTTGAGATATCATGTACTCTTATATACCGAAAGAAAGAACCCAAACTGAAAACCCAAAATCTGTGGGTGAGGACAGTGAAGCCAAGGGTTCACTGACTTTTCCAGCATCATCGAGCAGGCAGAACATCTGCTGCCCACCTGCCCTCCCCCACTTTCTTCCCTCCACCAGCCTGACTTGCACACACTTGGCCCTTTTGCCTTTGGCTTTCTTTTCCTGTTTCTCTTTCTGCTTCTTTTGCAAGTAATGGAGACAACAGTGTGACTGTGATACATGAAAGTGATCTAGCTCTGAATCACAGAATCTCTTCTTACCTAGAGAAGATAAGGAAAGCAGTGAGGATAAGTTTCCAGAGAGGGAAAAAAGCTAACCACACCCTACAATGGCTCCAACTGTGAGTGATTAGTTTTTGTCTCCAGGGGCCCTGGTGCCCCTGCCTGCACCAGGAGACAATGCTGGGCCCCATCTCTGTCTGTTACACCAAGGGGAAGTCATGCTTACTGAAGCATTAGATACCTAACTCACTCATCTTATTAGGCCCCTCAGAACAAAAATGTTTAGCTCTAAAGAGGCAAAAAGATTTTCAAGAAAAGATTTTGAACTGAAGGTAATTCCCAATATACCTTCTACTCATGGGCTACATTCCAGAAGTGAAGAGAGCTACAATTTGCACTGAATGAACTTCAGCTCTGCACCCAATCACACAAACATATGAAAGCCATGCCTTAAAAGCTACACTGAAGTTTCCATTCTTTATGATGCCAATTATCCGACAAAAAAGCATAAATTTGGAAATTGTTTCTTTCTGTTCACCTAAGGATATGAACTAAACACAGAGGGAAAGAAGGTTGAAAAAGTAAAAAGAATTGCTCTCGGGGGAAAAGAAAAAAAAAGCACTGAAACAGCAAATACTTTTAGATACATACAGAATTTGCTCTTTTAGAGAACTGCTGCATTTCCACCAAAAATTTGATTGAGAATAGAGTATTTGAAGAAAGATATGATTTATAAAGCTTATAAATGAGGCTTAACACAAACAAGGGAATGTTTGTTCCCAAGCGCTTGCATTATGCCAGTAAACATTGAACATCAATGGGTACACCTCACCC
The DNA here is from genome assembly GCF_014754425.2 of Oryx dammah. Taxonomy (NCBI): domain Eukaryota; kingdom Metazoa; phylum Chordata; class Mammalia; order Artiodactyla; family Bovidae; genus Oryx; species Oryx dammah. The sequence goes on from NW_024070186.1 coordinate 66,541,339, forward strand.
AGTGACGACCTTACTCTCAGCGCCTTCCCAGTAGTATAAGCATTAAAGTTTCACAAGAAATGTTGTCCACAATGACTCTGCTGCTAGAACTCCATAGGACCCTCCCTAAGTTACTGAATTTCATTATTAATGTATATTTTTAAATATTCTGGTTAAGATCAGAGTCCTTGCAAAATTAAGATTAAAAGTGCTAGCTTTGTGTATGTAGAGACCCCTTTCACTGGAGACTTCTTATACATGAAAAACGAGGCAGATTTGAGGGTTCATAAAGTTACTGCATGCATGCATGCTAAGTCACTTCAGTTGTGCCCGACTCTTTGTGATCCCATAAACTGCAGCCGCCCAGACTCCTCTGTCCCTGGGATTCTCCAGGCAAGAATACTGGAGTGGGTAGCCATGCCCTCCTCCAGGAGGTCTTCCCAACTTAGGGATCAAACCCATATCACTTATCTCTCTTGCATTGGCAGAGGGGTTCCTTACCATAAGCACCACCTGGGAAGCCCTGAGAAAATTATTGCTGAGTTCTAAATACCATCTTTCAATTCAGTGAGGAGCCATTATCTAAATAACCTCTACAGGGACCTATAGAATACCTAAGAACTTACAGCATTAATGTCACCTTTAGGATTTTGCCTGCTCCCTCCAAAGCTGGGTTTCTTATTTATGAAATCTCATCATAAATAAGAAAGTTCACTGATCATATTCAGTCAATGGATTAAAGAATAATGTAATATCATTTACATAAAGTGGAACCGAAAGAAATGTGCTTTCATATTGCAGGACAGATATGTGCTAACTGAGTCCTGCTTCTGCATGGGTTACCAGGCACTCTAAGAGAGTGAAGACATGTGAGATGAGGAGTGTGAAGTATTACAAGTATGAGCTCCAAGGATAAAAGACACTCAAGGCTCTGCACACAAATGAACCTTCGTGGCAACAGTCACTGGGTTAGAGCTCATCACTCAAACACCTATTGCTATCCCTTCACCCATTTGTCCAACCTTTCACAACATGCCTCTCCCTTTCCCTATCCTCTTCCCAACTCTTTCTCCAGGCAGATCTGACAAAATCTATTTTAAATCCCCAGTAGTCTGGAGAGGTAAGAAGGGGCTTTGGGGTGGATAGATACAATAAGTAAAAAGTTGAAGTGATCTCAGGGTATTTTCAGGATGTAAAGGGCTATAAAAATAGAAAAGTAAGAATGAGAGGAACTGTCCAAGAACTGCAGCTTGCCACATAACAAAATACAAGTGGGGGCAATATTCTTCCTAAATTAGGAAACTAGGACAAGCAAAGACTGACGTTGCAAACAACTTCTTACAAGATTAAGTGACTACCACTAAAAGAAAGCTGACATGGCCAAGCACTGACCTGAATCAACTAACAGAAAAGTCACCAGATCTGTGAAATGATAGCACAGTCAGTGGACATATATGTCATATTTAAGAATCCAATGTTTGAGGAAAAGAAGACAAAATAATCATAAAGACATCAATTCTTCTAATATTGATCTATATGTTCAGTACAACTTCCAATCAATGTTCCAGCATGATTTCTCGTGGAATACTACACATTATTCTAAAATGAATATAGAAGTACAGTGATCCAAGAATACCCAAGGATCTATAAAGAAGAATGAACTGGGGGAATCATCCCAGATATTAAGTTGTAAATCTATGAAAAAAAAAGTATGGTATTGCTGCTATAGTAATGAAAAACAGACCACTAAAGATAGAACAAAGAGCTCATGATACCCAGCATACATGCAAACAGTATCTAATAATGATAGTCATCACTGAATTCTAACTTACCTGATAACATAATGATTAAGAATATGAAGTTTGGAGCCAGAATGCCTGCACTCAAATCACAGTTCTACCACTTACTAGTTGTGCCACAGTTTACTTATCTATAAAGTGGGATAATAATAATTTATGTCTCGTAAACATAAAACCTCCTAGTACTGATAACATTGTATAGGGCCCTCCCCCACTGAATCATGCCCTGTGAAACTAAGAATACTAAGGAAGCAACAAGGCATGACATTCAGTGCTCGGCATAACAAGCACTGCAGCTCCTGTCTGGATCACTCTCTCTGAGGGTAGCCAGCAGCCATACTGTAAGGCCACTCAAATAGCTCCATGGAGAGGCACAGCAGGGAGGAACAGAGGCCCTTATACAAGAGCCAGCCAAACTTTCCAGATATGCAAGTGAATCACCTTGAAAGTGGAACCTCCATCTTGAATCCTGGCTTCAGAGAACTACAGAAGTAATGTCAGCAAAGGTCTAATAGAGTTGACAGTATATCGGGTGCACTGAATAAATTAGAAGTGTCATTAGTATTATCATTGTACAATACTGGAGATTTAGCAAAAAGTCATGGTATCAGGGTTAGGGGCGGGGGGCTTCCCCAGTGACTTCAGTGGTAAAGAATCTGCCAGTGCAGGATATGCAGAAGACGCAGTTTCATCCCTGGGTGGGGAAGAGCCACTGGAAGAGGGCATGGTAACCCACTGCCGTATTCTTGCCAGGAACGTCCCATGAACAGAGGAGCCTGGCGGGCTACAGTCCACGGGGTCACAAAGAGTCAGACACAACTGAAGTGACTGAGCATGCAGGTACACATGGCACAGGGAGGTTTCTTCTGTGCCCAAAAGGATCGTGTGTGAATTATTCTTGTAGTCTCATGGGCCAGGATGGACCCCATAAAGTATGTGTTTATAAAATGCCAACTATGTACCAAGTACTATTCTTGTCAGTAAATGAATGAATGCCTTAAAACTTCTTCAGTTGTTCCATCATAGCAGGGCAACACACACTGCATAAAGTCGTTACACAGAAAAAAAATGAAAACTCAAGGACTTAGATAAATGATCTCTTAGGCCAGTTCAAATTTCCCCTCCTTCAAGGAACCTAGGTCACCACTGAGCACTGTCCATTTTATTTATACAACTGAAATACTCATGGAGAGAAGAAACATAAGAAGAAGGCTAGAATAGCACAAATCTTAAATACTCAAATGTTAACATAGTCCGCATATATATCTAACTTTTAAATGATCTCTACAATCCTCATATATCCCATCCAACTTTTAAATGATTTATGTTACACTGAATTTAAAAAACAAATGGAATTTATAGATCTCTTTCTCTCTCCCTCCCTCTCTCCAATACAATATATATTTAAGCTATACTAGAATATGTGTGTCAGATTTTTCTTAATTTAATCAGTGGTTCTGGAGCCCAAAGAAAGAAACTTGTTTCTTTAAACAACTGAGAGAATATTGGAGAATACTGTTTTACAAGGTATGGCTCCAAAATTATATTTTCCATCCAATATGCAGATAAACATTCTCTACTTTAGGGAATTCTCACACTGCACAGTTTAAATAAGCATGAAATTTATTTATCATAGTTCAGTTAAATAATATTAATAGCATGGCCCAAATTTCAGACACAGTACAAAAACTCTGAGTATAGTAATTGCATAAAGTCCAAATTCACTACTAGAGTTTCAGTCTACAAACCACTACATAGAAACCAATGGGCATCATGATCAATGATTCACGACATCACTTCTTCCACATTCTGTCAATTATTCATCAAACCACATCTATCATCCAGGTCACACACAGACAGAAAAGCATGTAGTTGTGTTGCCTCCTTGTTGACAAGCGATAAACCCACATGATTTTACAAAAATGGATCCTCAAAAGAAGGAATTGGCAGACAAAGATGAAAGTGCAGCAAATATAAAGTAAAGTAAAATTATACATGATTAGAAAATGCTGACAAAGACAAGCTGAGACTTAGGCCTGCAAGAAGATAAAGTATAACCCACACTGAAATGGTCCAATGAACACAGAATGCAAGGTAAACTCATTTTGACATTTTTTCAGTTAAACTGCATTAGAAACAGAAAACCTCCTTTATGTCATTGAAGGGAGACATTTACTTCTACTTTGGCTTGAAGACTGTAATTAAAAACAAATCCCAATCAGCTTGGCTACCATTCAGGCCAAAGCAATGAACCCAGTTGCCACATCAAAAGAAAACCATAATTACTAGGAGCCTAAAGACAGACCTTTAGCTGCCAGTAAACGCTGTTTTTATGTCGGCATGAATTGATTAATCTTAAGCCATGTGTTGAAGTATTAGCTCAGATAATGATGTTTTTGCAAAATATATACCCAGACTCCAATGAGATATAGAAGAAATAACTGACCATGGGGAGGTTGACACGGCCACCATTTAAAGACTCCAGCTGTGCAGCCAGAGAAACTTAATGAAGGAGAATTTATCAATATAAATGAGGAAATTGTTGACATGAAAGGATGAAGATAATCCAGAGGAAGTAACACCAGCAAAAATCTTCACATTAAAAGAACTCTCAGGGTTATTTTACAATGCCGAAGTGTAAAGGATAAAATGTTGGAAACCAATCTAAACTTAGAAAGGAGTATGATGATTTTCCAAGGCACTGAAAGATGCTCACTCCATATATTAAATTATATGATGAGAAAGCAAACACTGGTCAAACTACATCTGGTAAGTTATTTACAAAGAAATAAAACAATTCTCAAATAATTTCAAGCATTTGTCATGTTCCAAGTTACAATGTATTAAGTGAATTTAGTCATTTTTAAGTTTTCTTATACATTTATAATTGACAGTAAGAGAATACTTAATGTTCTGATGTGTAACTTTCCCTACTGATTATTATGATCACTTTTTATGGTTTCAGCTTGAACAATCATTTCTACTGTTCTGAACTACTGCACAAAGCATTTGGTAAAGAAATCACAATGAAAGAGAACAGAATAAATGTGTACAACATCACTGATCTGTTGTTCATCAGTGGTTAACACTGTTTTTGTTCAGTCACTAAGTTCTGTTCAATTCTTTGGGACCCCATGGACTACAACATGCCAGGCTTCCCTCTCCTTTACTATCTCCCAGAATTTGCTCAAACTTGTGTCCCCTGAGTCAGTGATGACATCCAACCATCTCATCCTCTGTCACCCCTTTCTCCTCCTGCCCTCAATCTTTCCCAGCATCAGGGTCTTTTCCAATGAGTCAACTCTTTGCATCAGGTAGCCAAAGTATTGGAGCTTTAGCTTCAACATCAGTCCTTCCAATGGATATTCAGGACTGATATCCTTTAGGATTGGCTGGTTTGATCTCCTTGCTGTCCAAGGGACTCTCAAGAGTCTTCTCCATCACATTACAGTTCATAACAAATTCTAATTACGTTGGCACATTGACTACCTCATTTTGTAAACCCAGGATTTCAGGGGGAAAAAAAAACAGAAAAACTACTACATTTTCTCAAGTATGAAAGTAAATTTGCTTTTTGATTTGTATACCCAAGAGTAGAAAAGCACTAGACTGAGTCCAGATTCAAAACTGAGCTCTGCCATGAACTCTGTGTGACTCCAGAGACAATCCTGCTATTCTTTCTACAAACATTCATTCCCAGACCCCTCCTATGTGTTGAGGATAGAAAATTGAGTATTATATGGAATCTGGCCTCAAATAACTCACAGCATATTAAAAAGGAAAAACTAGAAATTGTTAGCAGTCTTCATCTATAAATCAGATCTAATAATGCCTACCTTCCAAGGTTACCAGAGGATAAAATGAGACTTTATGAGAAAACAGTTTGTCATCAAGTATTATACAAGTACTAGCTAGTACTCGGAGAAGGCAATGGCACCCCACTCCAGTCCTCTTGCTTGGAAAATCCCATGGACGGAGGAGCCTGGTGGGCTGCAGTCCATGGGGTCACTAAGAGTAGGACACGACTGAGTGACTTCACTTTCACTTTTCACTTTCATGCATTGGAGAAGGAAATGGCAACCCACTCCAGTGTTCTTGCCTGGAGAAACCCAGGGACGGGGGAGCCTGGTGGGCTGCCGTCTATAGGGTCGCACAGAGTCGGACATGACTGAAGCGACTTAGCAGCAGCAGCAGCAGCAGCAGCCTGTACTAGTGTAATTGTAGCACTTGACAAAAACTAGACTGTATTACTCTTATCCAGTGGTTCTCACAGTATGGCCTCCAAACCAGCATCATCATCAACTGGAAATCTGTTCAAAATGCACATTCTTGCTCCCACACCCTCAGATCTAGTGAATTAGAATCTCTGGATGGTGGGGCCCAGAAATCTATATTTTAACAAGCTTTCCAGATGACTGTGATGCAACTGGAGCTTTCTAGGTGGTTCTAGTGGTAAAGAACCTACCTGCCAATGCAGGAGATGTCTGAAATAAGGGTTAAGTCCCTGGGTTGGGAAGATACCCTGGAGGAGGGCATGGCAATCCACTCCAGTATTCCTGCCTGGAGAATCCCATGAACAGAGTTGCTGGGTGGGCTACAGTCCATGGGGTGGCAAAGAGTCAGACACGCCTAAAGTGACTTAGCATGCATGCACACATAATGTGATTGAAGTTTGACAGCCATTGCTTAGTGTTACCTATATAACATTAAAACACAACATGTGCCTTCCTGATAGCTCAGCTGGAAAAGAATCTGCCTGCAATGCAGGAGACCCAGTTCAATTCCTGGGTTGGGAAGATCCTCTGGAGAAGGGATAGGCTACCCACTCCAGTATTCTTGCCGGAGAATCCCCATGGACAGAGGAGCCTGGAGGGCTATAGTCCATGGGGTCGCAATGAGTCAGACACAACTGAGCAACTAAGCACAGCACAGAACACAACATGAATCCTGGTAGGTAAAAGATTGTGATCTCCCAGTGAGAAAAGTAAAGCAGAATATAACCAGTTCTTTTAATTGCCCAGGAAAGTTAGCAAAAGTCCTAATGAATATTAATCACATTTTTATTTAGTCCAAAGTAATCTGCTTCTCAAGTCCTTTCACTAAGATGAAAATCAGGGTAGAATCTGTATCCATAGTAATTCCACTGATGGTATAAGCTGTGTGTTTGTGTCTGAGCTTTAAATAAACAACATAGATTATATAAATCTAACACAAATTATAGAAAATTTTTTTGCTCAAAATAACAAGTGAAAGAATTATTTCAATGAGAGGGTCCTGACTAACCCAATTAGAAACTTCACCTTGAAGAACTCCAGTATTCATGGCATATTCAGGACAATATCCTCAATGCTAATAAGGTTGGTTCTTTGAAGAAGAAACCCATTTTCTATTCTTCCAAGAGTACTCTGGGACAGTGAATTATAGGAGCATCCAAACCTGGTAATACTGGCCATATTTTGAAAAATTTTACCAATTCCACTGGTATCATAAAATAATATCTTCCTAGAATAAATATTAAAATCATTTTCTTTTCACATATGTTCATTGATTATGACTTAGAGGACAAGTAATGTGAAGTCGCTCAGTCGTGTCCGACTCTTTGCGACCCCATGAACTGTAGCCTATCAGGCTCCTCTGTCAATGGGATTTTCCAGGCAAGATTGCTGAAGTGGATTGCCATTTCCTTCTCCAGGGGATCCTCTCGACCCAGGAATCAAACCCAGGTCTTCCGCATTGCAGGCAGACACTTTACTGTCTGAGCCAGGAGGACAAAGTAATGTCAAATAGATGTTAATAACACCATTCAGAAACCATACAGAGCCTAGGATATAACAAGCATTCAAAAACTGTTTGTTTCTGCCCCTTCATCTATATGCCCCTCATAACTGGTGAGTCAAAGAGGACCATAGCAGCAGCTCTCACCGGTTTGCCCACTCTCCCTCTGAGAGTGAGTGTGTGTGTGTGTGTGTGTGTGTGCACGCTCAATCACTCAGTTATGTTCAACTTTTTGAGACCACACAGGATGTAGCCCACCAGGTTCCTCTGTCCATGGGATTTTCCAGGGAAAAATACTGGAGTGGGTTGCCATTTCCTACACCAGGGTATCTTCCTAAACCAGGGATCAAACCAATATCTCCTGTGTCTCCTGCATTGGCAGTGGATTCTTTACCACTGTGCCACCTGGGAAGCCCCCTCTGGGAGTATATTCTCACTTAAATAACTTTCACTTTACTTTCTTTAAAAAAAAAAATGTTTGTTGAGTGAACAAATCCCCAAAGTTAGACAATATGAATGATAATAGCTACAATTTTTAGTACCTTCCGTATATCATAATCAGTCCTCACAATAGCTCTGTGAAGTGAGCATGAATGTATTTGTCATTAAAGAATGAAGAAACAGAGACTTAGATACGCTTTTAAAAAGAGACAGTAGAGAGTGACACAAGCACCACAGCGGAGGGAAATACCCTCTTTGTCTCTTCCCTTAAATCCACAACCAGTAAAACATCAACAGCTCAACAAAGATGTCTCTGCCCAACACACCAGGATGCCAGAGAATTCCACACGTTTGTACCTCTCAAGATGGGCTGGCTAGACACCAGATAGGAGGCAGAAGGGGGCAAACAATGGAGGCTGTACTTGCATTTCCAGCCCTCCAGCTATAGCTGCTGAGCCTCAAGCCCCAGAGAAGCCAGTAGCAGCAGGAGACGTAGCACATAGGACTGAGGCTTCCCAGCCACTGCAGCTCATGTAGAAACAGGTAGCTGGGCAGCAGGTACAGTGGGGCCTGGGAACCGATGCCTCCAACCGTGGAGGCACCCGTGACTCTGGCCCCTCCCACCTCCCACCGACCGCAGCAGGAGATGCTGGATGCTGCCAAAGTGACACCATTCAGTACCTCGGGCAATGATGGCAGGGAGACCAGGTTCAAACAGCAATGAGGGCATCCAGATGAACTTTTGACAGAGGCAGTGAAGTGTGGAAATAGATAGATATATATATAATATAACCAGAGGTTCAGCTAGGAGAAACCAAAAACTTGTACATAAAATCACCTCTTAGAAAACAAGATAATACAAAAAAAAGGTCTCTAATTTCTAAACTGTTAAATCATTAGAATAATTTTTTTTTAAAGCAAGGTATTTGCTACTTCAAATGCACCAGCAGAGGAACACCTCATCAAGCACATGAAGAAGCAGAGTGACACCTTATCCCAAAAAGAAAATGATGATTCTCCAAAAACCAAATTTAAATTCATGGAATATTCAATGTAACTAACAGAGAATACAAAATAGCCATCATAAAGTAACTCAATGAGCTATAAGAAAATTCAGAAAGGCAATTCAATGAGCTTAGGAATAAAAGTAATGAACAGAAAGGATACTTTAACTTTACCAAAGAGATTGAAACTCCAAAAAAGAACCAAACAGAAATACTGGAGCTGAAGAACTCAATAAACAAGATGAAGAATGCATGAAAAGACTGAAAATAGAGCAGACCATAAGGAGTAGAGAATTAGTGAGCTTGAAGATAGAAACACAGAAATAATACCTGTAGAAAAGGAAAAAATAAGATTTTTTAAAATGAGGACATTCTGCAAGGATTATTTGATTCTTTTAGAAATGGCAGTATTAGGAAAATGGGTATCCCAGAAGGAGAGGAGATAGAGTGGGGTGTTTATTTAAAGAAATAGTAGGGTGTTTCAAATCTGGGAAAGAAACTAGATATTTAAGTCCCTGAAACTAAGAAAACACCTAATTGCCTCAGTGCAAAAAGATTTTCTCCAAGACACATATTAAAAGTGTCAAACATCAGTGATAAAGAATTTTAAAGGTAACCAGAGAAAAAGGATCACCATTAGACTATCAGCAGATTTCTCAGCAGAATCTCTACAGGCCGGGAGGAAATGGAATGGCGTTCTCAAAACCCTGAAAGACAAGAACCATCAGCCAAAAGTACTCTATCTGGCAAAGTTGTCACTCAGATATGGAGAAATTAAAACTTTCCCAGACAAACAAAACCTGAGAGAGTTCATCAACAGTGGTGGTGGTTTAGGCACCAAATCGTGTCCAACTCTTGAGATCCCATGGACTGTAACCCCCTTTGTCCAAGGGATTCTCCAAGCGAGAATATTGGAATGGGTTATTTCTTTCTCCAGAGAATCTTCCTGACCCAGAAATCGAACCCAGATCTCCTGCACTGCAGGCAGATTCTTTACTGGCTGAACTATGAGGGACACTAGATCTGCCTCATAAGAAATGCTGAAAGCTTCTTAACCAAAATAGCAAAAGTACACAAAACTTTGAGTAATATAATAGAGTCAGAAAATTGCAAGGACTTCCCTGGTGGCTTAGAGGGTAAGAATCTGCCTGCAATGCAGGAGAACTGGGTTAGATCCCTGGGTTGGGAAGATTCCCTGGTGAAGAAAATGCCAACCCACTCCAGTATTCTTGCCTGGAAAATCCCATGGACCGAGGAGCCTGGTAGGCTACAGTCCATGGGGCCGCAAAGAGTTGGACACCACTGAGCGACTTTAATTTAATTCACTTTATAAACACTTTATTATAGAAAGACCAACGAAGTACTGAGTCCCATAGAGCAGGGGTCCCCATGTACCATGGACTGGTACATGGCCCAGCAGGAAGTGACCAGTGGGCAAGTGAGCAAAGCTTCATCTGTCTGTGCAGCCACTCCCCATTGCTTGCATTACCTCCTGAGCACTGCCTCCGGTCAGATCAGTGGTGACACTAGATTCTCAGAGGAGTGGGAACCCTACTGTGAACATGCAGGGCATCTAGGCTGCACGCCCCTTACAAGAATCTAATGCTTGATGATCTGATTCTGTATTGTGGCGAGCTACACAATTATTTCATTACATATCACAATGTAATAATAACAGAAATAAAGCACAATACATGTAAGGAGCTTGAATCATCCTGAAACCATACCCTGCACCACAGTCCCTGGGAAAAATTGTCTTCCAGGAAATTGGTCCCTTATGCCAAAAAGGTTGGGACTACTGCCATAGAGGATTAATTTAAGAGGAAGAAATTTTCATTAAACTGGCAAAAATTAAGGAGAGGAATATTAACAGCAGCAAGAGAAGAGTAACAAATAACATGCAAAGGAATTCCCATAATGCTAATAGCTCACTTTTCAGCAGGAAATGCAGGCCAAAACAGAACGGCAGTGATCAAAAAGCATGGCATTAGCACAAGAGCAGACACAAAGATCAACAGAAAAGAACAGGGGCTCCAGAATTAACTGTGGTCCAAAGTTGACCAGGATACACAAAGAAGAAACGGCAGTCTCTTCTGTAAGTGTGCCAGGAAAACTGGACAGCTACATGTCAAACACTGAAGTGGGAACATTCTCTAATACTATATAAAAATAAACTAAAAAATGGATTAATGATCTAAATGTAAGGTCAGAAAGCATAAAACTCCAAGAAGAAAACAGAGGCAGAATATTATTTGATATAAATTCTGCTAAATATGTTTTTCGATCTGTCTCCTAAACCAAGAGAAATAAAAGCAAACATAAACAAATACATAACTAAACTTAAAAGCTTTCAAACAGCAAAGGAAACCATCAACAATACAAAAAGACAACCTACTGAGGGGGGGAAAATATTTGCAAATGATAGGACCAATAAGGGTTTAATCTCCAAAATATAAAAGTAGCTCATACAACTCAACAGCAAAAGAAAAAATCAATCCAATGTAAAAGTAGGCTAAAAAAATAGAGATTTTTCCAAAGAAGTTATACAGATGGCCAACAGGAACATGGAAAAAGGTTCAATATCATTAATCATCAGGGAAATGCAAATTAAAACCATAATGAGATATCACCTCCTGCCTGTTGGAAAGGCTCTCCTCAAAACGAACACAAATAACAAATGTTGTAAAGGATGTGGAGAAAAGGGGACCCTCATACACTGTTGCTGGGAATGTAAACTGGTGTAGTCACTGTAGAAAACAGAATATAGGCTTCTCAAAAAATAAAATAGAACTACCGTGTGAATGTACCACTCCTGGTAACATATACAAAAAGAACAAAAACACTAATTTGGAATGATACATGCACCCCAATGTTCATAGCAGTGTTATTTACAATTGTGAAGATATGGAGGCAAATTTAGACTTCATCAAGACATGAAAGAATAAAGAAAATATGGAACATATATGCAATGGAATACTCCTTAGCAATAAGAAATAAAATTTTGCCATTTGCAGCAACATGGATAGACTAGAAGGGCAGTATGCTAAGTGAAATAAGTCAGAGAAAGACAAATACTGTATGATATCGCTATATATAGAATCTAAAAAAAAAAAACTAGTTAACATAACAAAAAAAAACAGATAAGAGAATAAATCAGTGGTTACCTATAGGGAAAGGGAAGCGGGGAAGAGCAATATAGGGAGAGGAGATTAAGAGGTATAAACTATTATGTGTAAAGTAAGCTATTAGAATATACTATACTATACAGAGAATACAGCCAATATTTTACAGTAACTAGAAATGGAGTATAACCTTTAAAAACCATTAATCATATGTACACCTGTAACTTATATAATGTTGTACATCAATGATACTTCAATAAAAAGATTTCCTGGATATTTTGTATCAGATAAAATATGCTGAATATATAAATAATAATTATATTTAAGTCATACTGCCATTGCCTTCTCCAAAGAATCTATAATATGAAGCAATTCTAGAATAAACTATTACATGTTGTTAAAGAAAAAAATGAAAGCTAGGTTTATCATTATTTAAAATAAGAATTTTAAGAGTCAGTATCATTCATTTAGTGAGTGGCAAATTAAAAATTTGAACAGAGGACCTTCTGATTCACAAATCCCTTCAATGAAACTACTGTGAAGTGATAGGCCACTATCACTTTCTTTAATCATGAAAGACAGTACATTATAGGGGCCAGGGTAAAATCTTGTACAAGCTAAAATAGAACCAAATTGATAGAGAATACCTGCTGTTCATCGACATTACTCCCCCGAAATCTGGCAGCTTCTTTCACTTGCTGAGCTATTTTTCTTTGCAATTTCACTTGAGATATTCATTTCCCTGTAAAGGGAACTCGCCCTCATTTTGATTAGTTTATTTAGAAGAGCAGGATTCCTGAAGCACATGAAGGGGTTTCACCACTGAAAATTACCTGGCCCAAGACTATACACTGGTGCCTTTATTTTATTTTTAACAGAACCACAGGTGCTAATTAGGTGCTCTTTCAAGATGCCAAAGAAAGATTCTGAGGTCCCAAACTGCCATCAGTCTCATCATTTTAGCCCTGAAGTGCTTCTCTATGAGGAACTTTGAGCATTTGACACATCCCTGCTCTTTGCAAATTATTTTAAATGACTTCTTAATTAAACACACTACCTTGCCCATTGCTAATGAAGCAGGCAGGAGCTTCAGAGCAGTTAGGAAATAGAACTGGTTCCAAGACCCTTCTTTCCTCTCTCAGGACCCTGTTTCAATCAGAAGTAACTGTGTTTATTCTTCAGCCAGTATTGTGTCTCTTTACAATAAAATGTGAATTCTTTATCTCTGGGTTGCAGATTTTTCAGGCACCATAGAACTCAGATTTAGTTAACATTATTTTAATGTTTTTCCTCCTCTACCACTGACTTCTGAAAGACATAGAGGGAAAAAAATCTTTCTTTTAGGAAGAATAATCTGTGTAGTATCCATCTCTAACTCAGGCAGTGACTCCTGTATGTTTTGCAAAGGTTTTGATTAGACTATCAAAGGAAGTGTTCTCTCATTAGGAAGACTTGCCAGAGAGACCTCAATAAGATTCATCAAACTCAAAGAAATCCTTTTCACCCCCATATACCAGCGAGGAAAATACACAGTGGTCCCTTGGTATCTGCAGGGGGGGGTGGTTTCAGAACCTGCCAAAGGTACCAAAATCCATAGATGCCCAAGTCCCATTGTCTACCCTCCATAAATTTAGCTCCACATCCACAGACCAGGAATTGTATTAGTACATCTGACCCTTGAACACTCAGAGGTTTAGGACAATGGTCACTGTACAGCCAAAAATCCACATGTAACTTTATAGTCAACCCTCTATACTGGTGGTTCTGCACCCATGGATTCAACCAACTGTGGACTGTGTAGTGCTGCAGTATTTTTTTATTGAAAAAAATCTGCATATAAGTGGACTCATGCTTTTCAAAGATGCACTGTTCAAGGATCAACTCTATAACACTACCTAGTTTTGTTAAGAATTTCTCTCACATTTTTATTCCCAACTGTTCAAACTTTTGGTTAATAGAATTCTTAAATAAAGGAAGAAGGATCATCCTTCAATTTTATTTTCAAAACATTTTTGTTGGTTATCAACCCTTAGACAGTGAAAATCATAACAGATTATGAAAACTATTAAAACTTTGAATTTTTAAGAGAACTACAGTTTGCCCTTTTTATAACCCTGAACCAGAGTTTATTCAGACCTGGGAGGATTCATCAGCCCTAGTTTGGAATTGAGACTAGACACTCACAGAACCAAGGATGCTGAATTCCTCCTTAACTTTAACCCTAGTTTCCAAACCCTCATCTTAGCCAATGTCCTACCAAAGTTGGCCTGTACATCCCTTTGAGGTCATCTTTATATACACCTCTTCTATTCAGGTAACATTGGCCACATCAGAGTATTTTGATCATAGCACACAAATAATTACTAATAGATGCCTGAAGAATATATTAAAAACTTGAAGGTAGAGTATCACTAAAAACTGGTTACTAAGCTTCATCTGTTGCCTTCAACAAAAACATTTATTTAGCATTACTGTTTCCAGGCACATTGCTCATTGCTTTGTATGTATTGTCTTATATATTTATTGTAACAACATTATGGAAAATATTTTATGCCACCTTTCTTATAGATAAGATGCTTCCATGGGAAGATTGCCAGTCTCACATCATTCTCAGAGCCAGGTGTCTAAAGGAAATCACCAGACCATTTGCCTTAACAAGAACTAAATGATACAACATAGCCTCTCAGGCTATACCCTCTGCCTGGAGCTAAACCTCATCCGAAAGGACACTCAGCAGAAATTCAACCAATTACTAAGCTCAAAATCTGCCAAGTTTCTGGAAACTTGTGGGGAAACATATCCTTTCAACTTCAGGGTGCTTATCTGTTCCATTCATAGCTGTAGAGCCTTTAAGGCAGTTGCTCCCAAAAGTATCACATCCATCTGGGTATTTGCTGAATATGAAGGTTACTAAACCTCAGTCCAAACCTTCACAAATCAAAATCTCTTTAATGGGTCCCAGGAGTATATCATTTTTAATAAGTTCTTCAGAAAATAGATTTAGGACAGAGGGCATGGATGCATGCTAAATCTTACAAACTTACCAATTCCAAAAATTCAGCCATGACCCCAGGAAGCCCCTTTATAAGCCAGGCTCAGATATTCAAGCACCTCCTATCAAAAAGCAGAGAGCATCAACAGCTACCCCAGAGTCACCCAGAGAACATGGACAGCTATACTAGAAAGAAAGAAAGTGAAGTCACTCAGTCATATCCAACTCTTTGCAACCCCATGGACTGTAGCCTACCAGGCTCCTCGGTCCATGGGATTTTCCAGGCAAGAATACTGGAGTGGGTTGCCATTTCCTTCTCCAGGAGATATTCCCAACCCAGGAATTGAACTTGGGTCTCCCACATTGTAGGCAGATGCTTTACCATCTGAGCCAACTTGCCAGCAAATCCATGGATAGTTTTAGGGAACCTGCCATCTTGACTAGGAAAACTAGGACATGACTAGTCAGATCCTTAGAGTCTGAGGAGATGAAAGATCTCTGTGACGGCTGATTTCTACCTAACAAACCTAAAGCTAGGGGAATACCTATTATATTCTACCATGGCAGTTCTTCTCTGATAAAGATGACAAAATGATTTTGTCCTCTAATCCTTGTTTGAAAAGAGGTGAACATGGAGAAAATGGTGGATAGAGAGTACAGGAAGTTAGTTATTTCATCCAAGCCAGCAACTAAAATTTAATCAATAGTTCTTACTTCTTGAGCCTTATCATCTGATAGCAAATTCTGTCTTGAGAGAGCTGCCAAAGAGAACAAATAAGATCCAAAGCACAGCTAAGTCAGTGTAAACATTCAGCTTGCAGAAAAAAGTCAAAAATATTAGTGGTAGCATCAGTAACTGAGAAGCTAAAGTATTAACAAATTAATCCTCAGCGTGTTTGCGATAGAATTTGGTCATTTCCATTGGTCTGGCTAAGTTTGATCTCTTGAGAGGTCAAAACAAATGGATCCAAAGAAAAAAAGAAAATTTCCTCTTTTTTTAACCATATCACATGGGGAAAATCTTGTATTAGCCACTTGACCACACAGACTGTAGTCTTCCAATAAAGAGTAATAATCAACCAGGCATTCCAATGTTCACATCTACACTGGTGTCTGTCTATGCTTGTGTGCGCAATTGTGTCCAACTCTTTGCAACCCCCATGGACTGTGGCCCTCCATGCTCCTCTGTGCATGGGGTTTTTCAGGCAAGAATATTGGAGTATATTGCCATTTCCTTCTTCAAGGGATCTTCCCGACATAAGGATCAAACCAAAGTCTCCTGCATTGGTGGGTGGATTCTTTACTACTGACCCACCTGGGAAGCCTGCATCTGTCTATATTTTTTCGATCTGCATCTCCTGATCATAGGTAGGTTTTCAAAGAAGAGACACATGGCAAAGTAGGGTTCTTAAAAAAAAACAAACAAAAAATGGATCAATAATCAAGAGTCCAGAGACAAATACTACAAGAAACAGTAGATTGCATGAGCTCTGGGCATGGTAAAAGAAAGGGTAGAAAAGTAAAATTCAACATGGATACTCCAGCCTCCTAGAGTTAAAATTCTCAAAATTACTCATATTAAAAAATATAGAACTCACAGAACCAAAAGTCTAGCAATGGAAATGATTCAAACACTAGACTGGATGTTATTTCCATAGACACAGTCAAGACATGCCTCTACCTTTGTAATCTGCCCCTCCACTCTAGAACACAAAATTGTATGCAAAACACCTTGTCTCCAAATGGCAAACGTTAAACTCATAGTCAAATATGCATCTTCCTTTTGCTACTTTTGTGACAATCAACATATTTCACAATAACTTTTCTTATGACTGATGTCCTTATCTATAAAAATGAAAGTCATTGTTTCTCCCCATTTATCTCACTGGATGGTTTTTCATGTAACATTACATTTCATAAAGGAAAAGCCTTTATAAGGCATAAAGCACAGTATGCACAGCAAATATTATCATTGATATTGATGAACGTTTACACAAGTCATTCAAGCAATACAAAACAAGCGATGCTTCAGTGAAGAGAAGCTGATGACAGTGGAGAGTTGACAGTTGCTGCTGAAACAGTTAGTCCCCTGTCCCACTTTGGTTTTTGTTTTTTCTCACTATGCCTGTACAGTCTATTGTCTATTCAGCCATTCCTTTTGGGGGGTTGCTTTGCACTAAGCTGCTAATGTATCACAATAAATAAAAGTTTTTGTTAACCATTGTGCTCACAAAGCATGGGTCTTTCAAAAATCAGAATAAAATTGTGAATTGGCCCATAGACTAAACACATAAACATTTTCAATACCCAAGAATGATTTCAATTTTCTATTCCTTTCCAAAAAATTACATGGCAGTATGAAGCTATAGATTATTGGCTATGATGCACAATATTTTTTAATTAAAATTAAATTCCAATGATTTGTCAGGCAACACAAATGAAATGCAGAGTGTAATAAATTTCAAAACATATTCTCTCTCTCCATTAGAAAATAGAACTAAAGTCCTTCATACTAATTTTATACCACTATGCAGAAATGCTTTAAAAAAAAAAACCCATTTCAAAAAATCATTATTCAGGGAAGTATAATTACATACAAATGTTTGTGTATTCTCAAGTTAACTCAGAGAAGAAGAGGATAAAATGTCTTTGAGATTCGTTGGGAATGTTTTGTGTGTTAATAAACATGATTGGCATACCAGCAGTCTAATTTGGTCAGTATTTTTTTTACCAGTAGCAGCGACACTATTGAACCAATTTGATAGACTAGAAAAAACACAGACTTGGAGGTCAGGTGAACTGTTTTCTAGACTTTCTGTGCCACCAAATTGTGTATAATCTTGGCTAATGCACATAGTCTCTCTGGAACTTTAGAATCTTCACCAAAATGAGACAGGTAGACTCCAGTGTAAATCCTCTTCCCTTGTTTTTTATGATAATAGAGCCTCCTAGGTTAATCAGTTCTCTTGGTTATCCAGAATAAACCTTCATTTACATCTTCTTTTGCAATTAGGCATAATCATGTAGGTAATCTCAAATCAATGGCACATGTCAAAGCGACTGGGCCCTTATAGGGAAGTAGCAAGCCCTCCCTCTCCTCCTCCATGTCCCTGCCCACTTTCCCCTATGGGCTAAGGGCAGTCAAGGTCTTGAGTCCTCTTGAATATATGGACAAAGACAACATATCTCTGTAATGGCAGAGCAACCCAATAGAAAGAGCCTAAATCTACATTACTGTGGAATTGCCATGCAAGTTAATCTCAGCTGGGACAAGAGACAGAAATAAACACTAATCACTATAGCTTGGAGTGTTGGAATAGTTCAATTGCTATCTTTCCTCTCAGTTTAGAAGGCAATATGATGTAGTGAAGCATCATGGGATACTGAAAAACTGTAGATCTGGATTCAAACCTGACTCTATTGTATGACTTTGGAAAAAGTCCTAAATATCTCTGAGCATCTGTTTTCTCATCTGCAGATAATGTTAGTAAATTGGGCCTTTTAGAATATCTAGTAGTTGGTCAATAAATAGCCATGTTGTGATGAGTTTCTACTAATTGGTAACATGGTAATCACATAGATGGGGAAACAGTGGAAACAGTATCAGACATTATTTTGGGGGGCTCCAAAATCAGTACAGATGGTGATTGCAGCCATGAAATTAAAAGATGCTTACTCCTTGGAAGGAAACTTATGACCAACCTAGAAAGCACATTAAAAAGCAGAGACAGTACTTTGCCAACAAAGTCCATCTAGTCAAGGCTATGGTTTTTCCAGTGGTCATGTATGGATGTGAGAGTTGGACTGTGAAGAAAGCTGAGCACCGAAGAACTGATGCTTTTGAACTGTGCTGTTGGAGAAGACTCTTGAGAGTCCCTTGGACTGCAAGGAGATCCAACCAGTCCATTCTAAAGGAGATCAGTCCTGGGTGTTCATTGGAAGGACTAATGCTAAAGCTGAAACTCCAATACTTTGGCCACCTCATGTGAAGAGTTGACTCATTGGAAAAGATTCTGATGCTGGGAGGGATTGGGGGCAGGAGGAGAAGGGGATGACAGAGGATAAGATGGCTGGATGGCATCACCAACTCGATGGACATGAGTTTAGGTGAACTCTGGGAGTTGGTGATGGACAGGGAGGCCTGGCATGCTGTGATTCATGGGGTCGCAAAGAGTCAGACAGGACTGAGCAACTGAACTGAACTGACTGAATCACTCTGGAAAGAACGAGGGGTCATTGCACTGCATGGCTTTGGTCTTATTTATAGCTCTTAAATATCAATCTATTTCCACTTAATGGGCTGGGCATTTAATCAACTTAACATTCTAAGACTCCTTAGCACATTTTATATACAAAGGCTGTATTCCAGGCTCTAACCTTCAATCAGGAAAACATGCTGTGGCCCAAGTGAGATTAGAAAATTACAGTCTCTAAGTCCTAATGCCTTGGTCAGTTCATAATATCTTGAATAGCCATTGAGTTTGCACATGTCCTATGATTATGTAAAGAAACAAGGTATTATATATAAGCCCATTATATATAACACACAGTAATATTATTTGATGAACAACATGACATATAACTAAATATTTCCTTTGTGGAGAATTTTTCTAAAAATATGGAGTCCGACATCATAATTGTCAAGAAACACTTGAAACCATCTTGCTCCTTCATATGCCATGTTTTGCCATCACAAACATAGCCAAGTCAGGTGGTAAGAAAGGTAATCTATATATTCCCTCAGGGGAACATGTCCTTTGCCCCCAACAAGCAAATTTTAAAACCAATTTACTGAATTCCACGGAGATTTTTTTTTTTTTTTCACCCTTCTCCTGAAATTCCAGACATTGTCTCAGAATAGAATTAAATTACAAAACCGGTTGCTTTGACCATCATTACAAGCCTTCATCAAGGAGAGTCACAGGAAAAACTATTTCCTCAGAAAGTCTCCAATTGCACATCTCTTCTATATTGTGACATGTTGTTGAAAATCTTTAATCCTCTTTCATTTTTTAATAAATACCTGCCTTAACCTTCAGAGGATTGATACAGAGTTTTGAACTACACTTCAAGCAGAAAAAAAATTAATGGATAAATGTTAAAATCATTAAATAGATTTTGCCTAAGAAATAAAAAGAAAATGACTCATCCTAGGCCATTGTTATATGATGTATCATTTTAAGGGGATAGTTTTTTTTTTTTCCCTTCAGCATGCATAAGTCTTTTCTATCTACCTGCCTGTCATTTTTGTCAAAAGATTTCTCACATCATATTCTTTTTAGCTCTCAAAACACTTCACTTTAAAATTGTACCACAGGATTTTCTAAGTTTTTCTTAGGTTATGTCACATAGCACAAAATACAAAAGCTCCTGTTTTTAAAAAGGCAGCTTTAATAAGAAGGAAACGAAAAGATTTAACTGACTATCCAGAGTATCTTTTTTGAATTGAATCTGTAATCATTCCCTTAAAATTTCTCATATAGTTCTAAAGCTTGATAGACATTTTGCCTCATTAAAGTTAATGTGACATAACTCTAAAAACAGAGAATAAAATGGCAGATAAGGGCTTCTTTTTCTGCTTTAAATCCTTTCCCTGAGGCTCTCTTGCTTTTTTTCCAAGAGAATTTCAGCCGGAAAAATCAGTTTGCACTGGATTTAATAGTTCATTCATTTTGACATACCTGTGCCATTCTACAAAAGAATCACACCTTCACAGTAAGTTCCATCCTTCTCTCTGAATACTCTTTCCTGACCCCTTACTGGTTTTCTTACAATTTAAATCAAGAATTAAATGCATTTCACATATGACAAAAAATTCTCCACAAAAAAAAAAAAAAAAAAATCTTGTCTTCATTCCTTTCCTTCTGCCATAATCCCCTTCTTAGGCCTCACAGCACTCTATCATGAGATGTGGGAGAGCAAGATGAGCAGGTTACCTGCCTGGAACTCTGTAGACAGCAGGCGATGACAGTCAACATAGATGCAGCTTCCCAGAAATCAGGTCAACTGTTTGTGTGAATGCAAGACAAAGAGAAGAAAGTATAGCATCTCATATATTAATAGTTTTCGTCTCGTGATCTGCAACAGCTAGAAATTAGATCTGCATCTCACCCTATAAAATTTGATAGGTAAAGAATTCTTTGTCTCCCATCTGTGAGGACTCCTTCTCATAGCTTTCACTATTGGCGTATTTTCTTTTTCAAATCACAGAAATTTTACTGTATCCCTGAACACTTTCTCTGGAGTTCAATGTTCAGTAGAAATGGAGTGGGTAATAAAGTTTACATATTAAAAACACTTCTCTCAGACTGAAAATGGAATTGTTCTTCTGAATGTAAATAACAAAAGCGTGTGTGTGTGTGTGTGTGTGTGTGTGTGTTTTAGCAAATTTCTCTAAGAGAGTCGGGGTTAAATCACTGTTACATTTCTGCATTTTATTTCTCATCAGGTCAAAGGTGAAGCAGATTATACAACCAAATGCACTGAAATCATCAAGCACTTGAAAATTCATTTTTTAAAAAATGTCATTAACCTCTTGAGCCTGAATAGGGGAGAACAGTGATGTGGAAGACTTGATTGTCTGAGAATACTAATGAATTAGTACCTCTGGGTTTGTTTCTCACCAACCAACTTTAACCCAACCCTAGCACCCCAGGAATCAGAACCTAAACTTGAGTTGAGGTAGATGGATGCTCCAATTTAGTGCAGAGTTATACTGACAAGTTCAGTTCAGTTCAGTCACTCAGTCGTGTCCGATTCTTTGCGACCCCATGGACTGCAGCATGCCAGGCCTCACTGTCCATCACCAGCTCCTGGAGTTGACTCAGACTCATGTCCATTGAGTTGGTGATGCCATCCAACCATCTCATCCTCTGTTGTCCCCTTCTCCTCCCAACTTCAATCTTTCCCAGCATCTGGGTCTTTTCAAAAGGGTCAGTTTTTCGCATCAGGTGGCCAAAATATTGGAGTTTCAGCTTCAGCATCAGTCCTTCCAATAAATATTCAGGACTGATTTCCTTTAGGATGGACTGGTTGGATCTCCTTGCAGTCCAAGGGACTCTCAAGAATCTTCTCCAATACCATATATAGTGACAAATCTGGTGCTAATTCTGGGCAGTGGGCTTTCATTTCTTCATTCACAACCAGTGATCAACTCAGTTTATATGACTTAGTCATGAGGACACCAAAAGATCTAGAGAATAAGGGGAGAACTCCAAACTGGTTTGAATGCCTGCTACAAATGCTTGACTTGTAGTAACCCATAAAACTTACATTAACCCAATTTTACAAATAAGGAAACTGAGTTAGCTAGGCTGTGTAACCAGGCAAGACTGCATAATTAGCAAGTGACAGAGTGAAGATAACACAGATCTTTCTTATATTAAAACCAACGTTCTTTTTATGATACCAGGTCTCTTCCCAGAAGCTACATTTGTATGTGACTGCTGTCTAGATGAGAATCAAAATCAATAGCCCTAACTGGTTCTGAGCATAAATAAGGGATGACCATTTCAGTGTCCTCCAAAACCTTGAAGTAAAGTTAGCTTTTCTGTAAGAATCACAGAATTCACTTTCTGGTCTGACAAATGGGTTAGGGTAGAGGATACCATCTCACTATAAATGACCCCGGAGTAAGAAAAAGACAGATGGAAAACAAACAAAAAAATGCGAACCCATACTATGATGCACTGGTTACCAGACAGGAATCAAGAATGAGGTCGCAAAGATCTGGAGGAGGACCTTCACGGGGCTTCTTTCCGGTGACATGCAAACCATTTCTCTGAGCTCATTTTAGTCAGATCAGAACATGTCCAGCCAGCATGACAACAAGAAACTTACTAGCTAAATTTTCTACTCATACCAAAATGGCTGTTTTCTTTGTTTTTCCCTGCATCTAAGAGACTCTAGAAGTAACTTAATTCTGCAAGTTTCACTTCCTGTTTGTCAAATAGGAAAAAAAAGTAGTAATTGCCTGAAGAGACAGATCCTTCTTGATTATTTTCCCCAAACCTGCAGTAACTGTTTTTATTGCAGGTTCAGAAGGGGTATGCAGTATACGAGAGCAGAGGGAAGGCTGTGACCCAAAGGCAGCCCCACAGTGCTGAGAACTGCAGACTTTTGCATGACTCCCTGCACCCATTTTTCAGAACCCATTCCTATCCACAGTGCTCTCTCAACTTTCCAATTAACACCCTAAATATGTTTCAGCTTCTATCAAAAACTGATCAATTTTACCTAAAGCCCAACTCTCAGCAATTTGGGCTGCTTTCACTAGGAGACCAGCAGAAAAATATTAAAAACATCTGATTCTGCTTCTTTGGGAATTCTGCGCTTATTAAAGTGTATACAAGTAAGTAGGAATTAAACATTTGCGTTTACCCTAATAATAACCTGAACTATTTCAGTGTCAGACAAAAGTGATTTTGATAGGATAAAAATGGTAGCTGTGAATATTTTTCAGATCATGGTTGATAGCTACATGAAGATTGCAAGATTATTTATTTCACATTGTCATCCAGCTGATTAATAATGACATTTCATTTCATCCTTGTTTCCTCTTGGCTCTTTATTTCCTAGATGTCTTCTCTTCTTCAAATTTTGGTATATGATATATAAACATCATAAAAGTTAGCCTAAGGAAAACATTAGGAAAAGAAATGGGCTACAACCAAAAAAATTTATTGTATATTTCAACATCAAATTTAATCATCTTTGAAGTTATCTCAATAAGATAAATATACTAAGTATATTAAACTTATTTATCTGAAATATTTTATATGCAGCAAGCAAATATATCTTCTGTATGCTAACTACTGGGGAAGAGAAAGGAAGAATGTTACCTAATCCCTATTCTTAGAAAACTCAATTATTTAATGGAGGAAAAGAAGGGATATTATTTATTTCAACAAAATGGCTCCCTGACATCTAATCCCAAAACACAGTGTCATAAAGCAACAAGTATGTATTTAGTAAAGAAATAAGCCTGTAGGTCTGGACTGTACATGAGGCACTCTTACTTGGGTTGGCTTACTCACATGTCTGATAGTCAGAGGGTGTTGGCTGATCTAGGCTGGTTTTGGCTGGTGTAACTGGGACAAATTGGCATGCTCCATGTGTTGGCCATCCTCCAAGGAATGGAAGAAGCATAAGAACACAGGAAATACTCAGATACTTTTCCTAGATTCTGTGTCATAACTGTTAACATTCTCTTAGCCAAAGCAAACCATACAACCAAATTCAGACTCAAAGAGCAAGGAAATAGACTCAACTTCTTGGTGGGAGGACCCTTAAAGTCATATGGTAAAGGGCACAAATAGAAGGAGAGGTAAAGAATCAAAGCCGCCATTACAATACACAGAAGAACAAGTAAACAAGATGTTGTTATTCTAAGGCACTCAGTCTAAAGGCAGTAAGTTCTATAACAGAGGTAGGAAAAAATACAGGAGGAGCTCAATGGAAGGTCTGAATATCTCTTTCCAGAAAACCAACAAAGTTTTAACCAAAGAAGTGATATTTGAACTGGCTCTTAGCTATCGCCCATCTGAAAAGGCAGAAGAGGAGTCATTTATGGATGACAGCAGTGTAATGATATAGGGATGTTATTAGGTGTTGTGTTTTAGGAGCACATGAAGTCTCAGTGTGGCTGGAACTGAGAAGAAAACAAAAAATCGTGTTCATAATTTAGGTTGAATCAGATAGAGAGGCAACTTGTATGTCAATGATTTTACCTAGTTTACTTGATTGCAAACCCCTGGGGGAAAGGAGCTACATCTTAAGTCATGTCTGTATTACCCATAATGCCCTGAACATGGAAGTGCTCAGCAAATAGCTAGCTTGACTTGCACTCTGCTTGTGCAAAAAAGTTACAAACTGACCACATCATGGAGATGAAGTGTGGTGTACAAAATGTCTCTACAGACAAGTACAAGCCCAGAAGTCATCCCTATATCAAGTTCAAAACTGTCAAATCTTACCCACTGAAGTCCTTAAGCCCACTTTTGTCTTCAGTGAATTTGAACTTTATTTTAAAAACAAGAGAATTTTATTTTTGTGCTTTTATTTTTTCCTAGGAACTCAGTAGTGAAAATAGATTGCATTCCAATTGGGGGCATCTCCGTATGTCAGTTTTGTTTGTTAGGGTTTATATCACAAACGTGGACAAAATTATAGAATACAATTTAAAAAGATACTTAAACAGGAAGCACATTTTAGCCTAAGTTACTACTCTAACCCTCTTCAAAGGCCATTTAATGATCCAACTACACTTTCCATCATGGTCCCAGGAAGATATCTCATACAATGTGGTAGCTAGTATTGGGGAAGTTGCACCACAAAGCATGGCTTTGTGCTATACGGTGGCGTGCCTGCTGTACTGATGATATCTTCCACTGAGAGGGACAAATCCACTGTCATTTTACCATAAACTTAAGAGTTGAGGCTCATGAGTTACGAGAAAAAAGTTGGAGAGTGTTAAGTGGAGATCTTTATTCCCCAATCTCAAAGGTTCCATGAGGTTCCTTCCACTGATATAACATTCTAGGTCTCACTCTATATTGCTTCTACTCATTTTTCCTAATAAAAGAAAACATAAATTATCTGATTAGTAGGGGTTATGAATCTCACAAAGTAGAGATAATCAATTAAAAAGCTACCAATTTGGGCCCTAAAGCCAAGACAGACTGGACAACAATGATTCTAAGTCAGCATGTCCACTCTGCCAACACAAACTCTTCTTAGACTGGGCTGTCCTAAGGTCTACCATTACCATTTGTCTGTGTTCTCCAGCCAGCTTCATAAATAATAAAACTACTCTTTTGACTGCCAGATGATGAGTGTCTTATTTTCAGTTGGTTTCAAAGATAAAACATAAAAGGGGAAGAAAGGAGTGTTATTTTCTGTTCTTTTAAACACAAAAGTAGATATTCTGTCTTATCCACTTTAGTGTTCCCCACAGTGCTAGAATGATGCCAAGCACACGGTGGATGCTCAAAAAAATTGTTCAGTGAAAGAGAACAGAAGTATGTGACATCAAAATCTAGTCTATTCTTTAATCTTATATCTCTCAAGTTCCTTTTGAGAGAAGTAGAAGCCCTCCCAGGGTCGCTAGTCAACATTTTTCTTCTCCACACAGTTGTTCAATTTCTCAAGTGCTAATGGTCCATGCAATTCTTTTATCTCCCAATTGGACACTCTGTAGCATGGTGACCACAAAGACTTTGTCAAGTGCTTTCTCATCCTTTGTAATGTCAAGGTCTGCATAGATTTAAAATCCTACCATCTGTTCTCAGTTTGGGGATTTCACAAAAATAACCAGAGAACCATTTCAATGAAACGCTTAACCTTTATCACTCTAAATGTTGTCTCTGGTAGTGCATTGGAAGTTTCCTGAATGCTGCTCTTTTGTTTCAAAACAAAAACCTGATATTATAGGCCTGTGATTTCTCCAACTCCCCTTAGGATTTCAGGCAGTTCCCAATTATTGAAATAATAACTTCAAAATAACCAGAGTTCTCAAGTCTTTGCTGGGTTTTCTAACTGTACACAGAGGAGAAAATGTAGTGTCGGAAAGAGCTCTCTGCAATAAAGATCGAGGCCAACTTGATACAAAATACAAAATAGAGTTAAAGTCAGGTGATAGATAAATGTGATGCCCTAATAAAAAGGAAGCTATGAAGGATTTGGACCAAGGAAAGACAAGGATACAAGGACGGACAGGAAACACGATGCCCATGTCTTACCTGCCAAATGGATAGATTTAGGCTTGACCTCTGCCGAGAAATTCTGAATGAGGATGGTGTGTGTTCTACGTGGACTAGCCCTTGTATTGCTTGCAAAATTAGTCAGTAACACATAAATTAGAGTTGATAGAAATATAAATACTTAGGGAAATGCCAAAAACCACTTCTTTATCAGTCCAGGCAAGACTATAGCCCTGGCACCTATACATGTTTAAAAAAACAAACTAAAAAAGAGCCAATCAGTTAATACACATTGAGAAATTGCTGGAATTTAAGAATTCTGTTCTGTGTTACAAAATACAGATACCTACCTTCAAGTTACACACAGTCTAGTGGTGAGACAAATACATGTTGTCAAGCAAGTTTATAGCAACATCTGAAATACCCAGATATTAGATTAAAGGTATTCCTTTTCCTGTTTTATCTGCATAGAATCTTTATGTTTCATTCTCAGGAAAATGTCATAGACATAGAAAAGAGTTCTCTTTGAAGTATTTCAGGTAGTAACTACCAAAATTCTTGTGACTGTAGGGTTAAAAATAATCAGTTATAGACATGTAGATATTTGGGCTGGCATGAACTTTAGAAAAATTCTGGTCCACGTTCCTCCTTCTTTCTAGTTAAAAAAACAAAGAGCTTGAGAAACGAGGTGACTGGCCCAAAAATCACACACCAATTAATGGAATGAAAACTGCAGTCAAGGGATCTGACCATCCACAGGGCGGGGAGAATGAACAGCCTACTGTGAACGGACTGACAGCCTACTAGGAACCAACTGATTTGTTTTCTTTGAATACATAATCTATCCTTCAAAAGTCATTGTACTAGACATGATATTCTGTATTTTACACCAAGGAAACTAGTTCAGGGAGGTTGGTTCACTTTTCCAAAGTCACACAGCTGGTGAGTGACAGCACCCATGTGTGAACCCAGGTCTTTCCAACTTTCACATGACCAGGCAGCCCTACTCTCCACAATTCAGTAAGCTAACTCAGTGGTATGCAATTTACTCTCCAGCCAGGATTCCAATATAAATCTATTGCTTTTCCCTGGACTCTTAAGAGGCAAACAATTCTCAAAATTTACATCAAAACCTAAAAGCTACTTTTCATACCCATGGGACTAAGAAGCCAGATTTCCTTTCAGGTGTCTCATTTGATCTTCTTAAAAGGTGGTTTCTTTTGGGCCATTAAAAAAAATAATAATAAGTGCTATCTACAGGGGCAGAGCTCTCATAAGGCTGCAGCAGCAGACTGATCAAGGGCAATATCTTTGTAAACTTCAGGTTATTTCACAAGGCCTATAAAAGAGGAGGCTTTTAACACCACACTTTTGTGATAAACAATGGAAAAACACAAGCACTCTCTGCAACAGTGAGTCAAAACGTCCAGAGCAAGGAGCTGACTGGGCCCAGGCACTGTGAGTGCAAGCCAGCATCTCTGCCCCTCCAACCATGCCAGCCATTCTCCAGCGTGCTCTCCATCCTCTGGAAGAAGAATGCCGCCACAGGCCCATCAATGGCGAATGAGGCCCCCAGGTTCTTCTGGGAGAAGAGCAGCGTTCTAGTCCTCAGAATAAACTGGATTCAGATCAACTCTTTTTCTTACCAGGTGGTCACATGGCCAACTGAGTAAACTGAGCCTCAAATTCTGCCTGTAAAATTAATGACACGTACTGCACAGAGTTGCTGTAGAAATTATATGCAAAATGTACAACACACTTTAACACAGAACCTTAAACTTGGAAGAGAAGCTTCCTAGCAGATCCTTCCCAGACAGCTCTTTTTCTATTCATCTGGATAAACAATGTAATGGAGTTCACAAAGTCCTTCCCTGTGCCTCACAATATATAATACAGTATACACTCTTCAAGGGGATCTTGCAAGGTGGGCAGGACAGCTGTGGCATCTCCCTGACTTGTCATAAGAAGGGGCTTCACCAGTTCTGATGAGGAGGATGAACCTAGAGCCTGTTATACAGAGTGAAGTATGTCAGAACGAGAAAAACAAATATCATATATTAATACAAATATATATGGAATCTAGAAGGATGGTACTGATGAACCTATTGCAGGGCAGGGATAGAGACACAGACTCAGAAAACAGACTTGTGGACACAATGAGGGAAGGAAAGGGTAGACGAATTGAGAGAGTAGCACTGAAGCATACACATAACCCGATGTAAAATAGAAAGCCAGTGGGAATTTGCTGAATGATGCTAGGAGCTCAGCCTGGTGCTCTGTGACAGCCTAGAGGGGTGGGGTGGGGTGGGAGGTGAGAGGAAGGTTTAAGAAAGAAGCAACATATGTTTACTTATGGCTGATTCGTGTTGCTGTATGGCAGAAACCAACACAACATTGTAAAGCAATTATCCTCCAGCTGAAAAATAAATAAATTTTTAAAGAAGAGCGGGTTTGAGACAGCAACAACTTGCCTAAAGTCACAGAGGACTAAGTGATACAACCAGAATATGACCCCAGATCTTTTATCTCCTAGTTTAGTGTTCTTTTTTTCTGGTGTGTCCTAATGCAGTATGTGGTAGGATAGAGCCCCAGTTAGTACTGTATTTTTCTTGAAATAAATCAAGAATTAGTCAGCTCAGCCTGCCGATCTACAGAAACCACACTCGCTCTTTAGGGTGTCGCAGCTGTTGTCATAAACAAAGCAAGTAGCTATGTGGCTGTCTGTTTTATAAATAACCAGGAGCCTCTAGGATGAAATAACTTACTGTGAAAGCTTTCTGGTGACTGAGGAGTACCACAGACTTTCTCACAGACACACTCAGAGGCACTGTTATTTGTCTTTATTGTTGTTAATAAAAATGACATCCCAGTGTGTCTTGCGCTGCCTCATCAGTGGTGGGAGACTCCGTGGTAACAGAGAGAGACCCCTGAGTTAGGAGACACGACATCTGGGTTCCTGCACTGATTCTGTCTCAAACCAGCCTTCTGGGCTCCACTGTGCTCATCTCTAAACTGAGAAACACGCAGGTGAGCTTCCTGGTTCCTTTCAAATCTAACATTCTCAGATCACAGTGACCTTTTTGAGACCATATGAAATGTCCCTTGAGGGCTGATGACTCTGATAGGGCCTAGGAGCTACTAACACAGAGACTGTTTTTTCTCACATTTGAAAGCACTGTTTTGCAGCAATGGGCTAGATTAGCATCAACCCCATGTGACAGAAAAAAATCTGGATCTAGAGTCAGTGCTCTTGTCTGGAGAATCCCAGGGACAGGGGAGCCTGTTGGGCTGCCATCTATGGGGTCGCACAGAGTCGGACACGACTGAAGCAACTTAGCAGCAGCAGCAGCAGAGTCAGACATTGTGAGTCCCAGGCCTCAACTTTTACTTATTATGGGTGTGACCCAGGAAAGTAACTTGACTTCTCTGAATTTCTCTTCCCTCCACTTTGAGATGGGACGAATGCCCTTTTGGCTCTTGGTGAATCATGGCTGTAAATTGCTGTGTGCCATAGCTACTCAGTGTGTATGAATTCCACAAACCTAGGTGCAAAAAATGCCCTGTTCCTTAAGGTTCCTAAATCACATTTAATCTCTGAATTGCAACCTGCCAAGCAGTGAGGAAATATGGTGACTCCAGTTGTTACTGGAGTTCCATCACTGCCCTACTCCTTCCAGAATCCCACGGTGATATCAGGGGTCACAAAATGTCTGGAATATTCATAGAGGGGCTCTCTGCACACCATCAGTTACTCCAGAAATAAACATTGCTCTGGCCTGAATAACCTGCAGAGGGCGGGCAGCTCCTGGACCCCATATGGGTTCAAGGGTAACGTGCTCAGGTGGTAGTTCCTCACCAGCCCCTCCCTTCCACCTTCATTTGGAGGCAAGCAAGCCCCATCACATGCATTTTTATGCACAGATTGGCTTTTGTCTACAGAAAGGCATCTATGAACACCCCTGAGAATGTACCTGCCCTCAACCTGACCTCCCTACTCTAGTTTATCTTACTCCAGTTTCTCACCCATGAAGATTTCCTAGCAACAATGGCTCTTCGACCAGCCGAGGTTTCACCAGCAAGAGCCTGGCAGGAATGACAGATTCCACCATGCCACACTAGGGCCCCGGGTGTCAAGGAGGACAACTGGCAAGGGATGTCTGCTCGAGATAGGGAGGGGGAAATATCCATAATGCTAAAACAAATCACAAGTTTACTGTATACATGATGTATAATATATGATATGTAAGAATAAATTATCCCAATAGCTATTTTCTTATTTATTTTCTGTTGTACATATACAGCATTTGGAAAGTTTAAATCATCAAAAGCTACTCTCAACACCAATGGTTTTGCAAACATGAGAGAACTTCCTGAAAGGTTGGGTCTTTTCATTAGAGATTCATATACTCCAAATACCTACTATTTTCATTTCAAGTTGATATATTTCCATTACAGGCATTGTAAAATGAGCCTTGTTTTTCAGGGTAATTCAACAGAAGTGCTTCTGCATCAGGATCAGAGCCCAGCTTTCCACCTTCACAGGGGCCTGCTGGTTGGCCTACCTCTCCCACGGCCACATCAGGGACCATAACAAGGGACAAAATTTTGCAGTTGCAGCCAGAGATCAATCATCCACGTGGATTATCCTGGCATGTTTTAATCCCACCCCACCCTCTACCTCCTGCCAAGCCCTGGGAAGTTTCCTTATTTTCTTTGGGGTGTGCTTGGGGGTTAGGCATGTTCTTTGTGTTTTTTGGATCCAATCTTCATTAGAAGGCAAGAGTTTCTGGAACAGGTACTCAGAGTGCCTCACGCTACACATGGCCAACAAAGGGACTCACTTCATTTTGGAAATCAGGCACTGTGTGGCCAAGTCGACATATGTATGCAGCCATGACACATGTATGCAGCCAACTCTTCAATGAAAAGCTTGAGAACTGGTTATCAGCTGTGTTGCATGGCAGTTAGTGGATGCTTATCAACCACTCCCACCACCTTTTTCTTCCTTTTTGAAGAGAGGAATAAGACAAAGAATAGAGTATTAAAATTTTTATCAAAATGCTCAAGGCATACTCTGAAAACTTGAATTTCTTGAGATTGGCTGAGAGAGCTCTAGTTGCTTTCTCAGCCCTCAGCACAGACTTAGAGAGTTTTGAAGAGTCTCTGTCGCTCTTTAGGCCGTGCAGAGATTAAGCCTTCTGTGGTTGAGATGTGGAAAGATGCACAGTTGCCCTAAATGTACAAGCTAAATGATGGGCACCGTGATATTCAGGCCACTGGCTATTGCCCCCGACCCACAAGGCAGGACCTCTCCTTGGCAGGTTTCAAGTAAGAAACAGTCCCTCTCTGCCAAAGGTGAGGGACATTCTCAAATAGGAATGTAGGGGCCATGATGGGAGCACAGTGACAACTGGCTCCAGACATTCAGAGAACGAAAGGAGCCATTAGGTCACATTTATAAATGATTTTCAAGGGTGAGGCAACACAGAGTTCACAGAGGAAGATGAAGCTTATAGAACATTCTAAGATTATGTCCCTCTCTGCCTCAAAGCTACAACACGCTACAGTTCCCAAGTTTGACACTGCCAATACAGCTGATACTAGCTGTCATACAACAAAGAAAAGAGGGTCTTAGGCTCACACAACCCTGCTGCAGCGCTAGGTGGGTCCCTCAACAGATTTATAGGCTAGTTCACTCTGCCCACCATCTCTACTTGATGGCCCAAGCAACTGAAAATGACCTCATTAAATATACAACTCATACATATTCAGGTTGTGTTTACACAGTGTGTTTACAACAGTAAACAGTCAAAATGGCAATCATTAAATGCACATTACAAAGAAGACCTACGATATGTTTATTGACAATATCCAAAATAACTGAAAAATATAAGGCATTTAATTTGGGTTATTTTTTAAAGTTCTCTAAAATCTTCTATGTATCTTTGTAGGGAAAAAAGCAATCTGATTAACAACCATGTATTAATTATCTCCACTCCAGCGCCTACCGTCTTACCAGGGTTTCTCTGACCTTGAACATGAGGTATCTCCTCACTGCCACTCCAGCGAAGCACAGCCACCATTCCAGTGCTGCACAACCGCTGCTCCAGCACCCACAGCCACCAAGTGACCAGAGAGCAAACTGCCAACACCCACTGGATCATGGAAAAAGCAAGAGAGTTCCAGAAAAACATCTATTTCTCCTTTATTGATTATGCCAAAGCCTTTGACTGTGTGGATTACAACAAACTGGAATGTTCTGAAAGAGATGGGAATACCAGACCGTCTGACCTGCCTCTTGAGAAATCTGTATGCAGGTCAGGAAGCAATAGTTAGAATTGGACATGGAACAACAGACTGGTTCCAAATAGGAAAAGGAGTACGTCAAGGCTGTATATTGTCACCCCGTTTATTTAACTTATGTGCAGAGTACATCATGAGAAACACTGGGCTGGATGAAGCACAAGCTGGAATCAAGACTGCTGGGAGAAATATCAATAACCTCAGATATGCAGATGACACCACCCTTATGGCAGAAAGCGAAGAAGAACTAAAAAGCCTCTTGATGAAAGTGAAAGAGGAGAGTGAAAAGGTTGGCTTAAAGTTCAACATTCAAAAAATTAAGATCATGGCATCTGGTCCCATCACTTCATGGCAAATAGATGGGGAAACAGTAGAAACAGTGAGATAATTTATTTTGGGGGGCTCCAAAATCAGTGCAGATGGTGACTGCAGCCATGAAATTAAAAGACACTTACTGCTTGGAAGAAAAGTTATGACCAACCTAGACAGCATATTAAAAAGCAGAGATATTACTTTGCCAACTAAGGTCCGTCTAGTCAAGGCTATGGTTTTTCCTGTGGTCATGTATGGATGTGAGTTGGACTGTGAAGAAAGCTAAGTGCCGAAGAATTGATGCTTTTGAACTGTGGTGTTGGAGAAGACTCTTGAGAATCCCTTGGACTGCAAGGAGATCCAACCAGTCCATCCTAAAGGAGATCAGTCCTGGGTGCTCATGGAAGGACTGATGCTGAAGCAGAAACTCCAATACTTTGGCCACCTGATGCGAAGAATTGACTCATTTGAAAAGATTCTGATGCTAGGAAAGATTGAAGGCATGAGAAGGGGACGACAGAGGATGAGATGGCTGGATGGCATCACCGACTCAATGGGCATGAGTTTGAGTAAACTCCGGGAGCTGGTGATGGACAGGGAGGCCTGGCGTGCTGAGGTCCATGGGGTCGCAAAGAGTCAGACAGGACTGAGCGACTGAACTGAACTGATTAATTACCTACTGTTTGAAAGGCATGATGATAACTTCGGAAACCTTTTGTGTGTTTGTGTGTGTGACATCCTACACACCCCACTCACCTACTTCAAAAACTTCGATGGCTCCCAGTTACCAGAGGAACAAAATTAATGCATTATTCAATTCTCTCTGTGATTTCACACCAACCACTCTTCTAGTTTTCTCTCACAGCTCCTACTACACTGCAAATAAACAGTCTGTTGCCGAACATATCTTTCCTCTCCCACCTCTCTGCCATTCCATCTCATACGTGCCTTAAGTTTGTGTTAGAACAAACTATTCTTTTTTTCCCCAATGCAGTCACAGCACTTCATTTGGACCAGCAATTTTCAACTTTGATCAAACTCAGAAATATGCTTAGAAGGTAAATTCTGGGTTCCTTTCAGAGAGATTGTAATTAGGGACTGTAGATCTGAGGAGGGACTAGGAACCTGTAGATATTATAAGCAAACCAGTTTGCTCCTTTGGCAGAGGAGCTTCAAGGAATCACATTATGAGAAACCCCAGATTGAATAATTTGCATATGATCTTTCCTCTCTCTGAAATGCTATTCTCCCTCTCCTCTACCATAAAATTCCTACTTATTCCCTAAGGCCCCAGTCAAATGTAACCTCCTTCCCCTACTAGTCAGAATACATTGCTTATTTCTCTGTGTTCCCATTATATTTAGTACATACTACTTTCTCCAAATTTATCACATCTCATCGGGCTTATTAGGTAAGTGTCTTTCTTCTCAGCTAGACTGCAAGTTACTGTGGACTGCAACCCCGCACTGTAAGTGCTTGATAAATGTTTGATCAATAAAGGAACAAATGACCTTTGATGCTAAGGTTTACTCTGCCTTGCATCGCCTTCACTTTCATTTGTAACTGAATAAACCCTAAAAAGCCTGTTTCAAGGCCAATATTTCTTCTTTCTTAAATCCTTCTCTGATAAGACCCCAAATATATCTCCTGACCACCATGTGACAACAGGTATTGTTTTTTCCTTCTCTCAAAGGATTTATCACATTGTCTTGTATTATGGGTATCTGCACACACGTTCTTATTCCCCCCATTTGATCTCCTTGTCCATTTTGTATTCTTCGAAAACACAGCACAGTGTGCTGTCCATAAGAGATTGTCAAAAAATATTTGAGAATTGAAATGTACACAGTCAACCTGCCTGTTAAATGTATAAACCCCTTGGACAACTGAAAACCATTAGCTCCTCCTATTTATACTAGGGGCTTTCCCTGTGGCTCAGAGGTCAAGAATCTGCCTTCAGTGCAGGAGCCACAGGAGACTCAGGTTCAAACCCTGGGTCAGGAAGATCCCCTGGAGAAGGGCGTGGCAACCCATTCCAGTATTCTTGCCTAGCGAATCCAGGGACAGAGGGCTACAGTCCATAGGGTCGCAAAGAGCTGGACACGACTAAAGCGACTTAGCAGCAGCAGTTATACTAGAACAAAATCAGAATATAAAAATCATAAAGACAATAAGAGTAATGCTTTGCTTTTCTGGACAGGTAAGTGATAGCTTCAACTTTCTAAGTATAAGAGTTTGCAGTTCTGAAAAAAGTGTTTACCTATTCAGGTCTCTGTCTTGTAAGACCATTTTGACCATTTACTATTGCTATTATTATCATTATTTCTGATTCTGTGAATGGACAAACTCAGATGGAGATATAATGTAGAATTTGCTATTATCCTATGTAGAAGCTCTGATCTGCTTACGCTAAAAGAATATCCAACATTTCTCCTCCCCCAATATTCAAACTCTCCATAACCAGAAAGAAAAAAGTTATTCATTCATTCACTCATTCCACAAACATTGAGGTTTGCTTAAATGCAAAGACCATGTATTCATCTTCTCTGTAGGGGAAGACAAGCAGAAATGCCAAGCACATTTTCATTTAGAACTTGTAGATTGATGACTGAATGAATGAACCAACAAAAACATGGACAATAAGGAGGATAGTTTTATCCTTTCCCTAACGAAAAGGATATGCTGGTGGTGCTCTTCCAAACTGTTAGGATAAATTAAAATTGAGTCATTGTTGATTTGTAAACAGGAAAAACCATTTCTAAACTCAAATAGTTTTTATCAGACAGGTAAGTGATAGTTTACACTAACTTGTAGAGAGTTTATGCTTGAGAGAGAAGGGTTAGAGTTTTGTCACCCAAAGAATCCCTTTTTCTATACTATACAACGGATATATTTAATATTGTAATATTTTATTTCAAAAGAACCATTTACTTTACCTCTCAATATGATCTCAAGTCATATGTTTCATGCACCGTCAACAAGTGTGAGATTTTCAAACAAGGTGGCAGTGGGTAAGTTCTTGGAAATGTATCTAAAGTTAACAGTTATCTTTGATAATCAGCATAGTCAGTTGCCCATGAAGTATAGTCAGACTTTTAGGAGAATGAAGACAGAACACTAAGAAAACAACCAAGAAGTCACTTACTGTCAAAATAGTGCTGGGGCCGGTCTACTGACTATGGGACAGGCAGAGGCCTATCAGCATGGCAGCTACTGGAGAGAGCAGCAGAGGCAGACACACCATCACAGTGTTCAGTGATGACTGCAGGTGGCTTTGAGTAAAGGCTTCACACAGCTCTCTAAACGTCTGAGCACCAAACAGCAAAACTGTGTTAACTGCAGGCATCATGGGCACTGCAGCTAAGCAGATGGCTATGTCACCACAGGGAGCCTGGCTGTACTACTCGAAAAGATCTGCCATTTCACCATAGCCAGTTGGCTATTCTCACCTGCAGGAAAGGAAACTCCTCCAGTGATAGGTCTACATTCATATCCTGTGACAAAACGCACTCCAGGCACTAGCTAAACCAGGACTAGTGAACTATTTTCTCTTGGACTTTCATTTGAATGCTACAATGGCAGGAAATTAAGTTTGCAGGTGAACACTTATAAGAACTGTCCAGAGCCCTTTTATATTATATAAAAGGAGTCTGCATTATCATCCCATCCTCAAAAGCACAGGGAAATAGATAACAGCTAAGCCAGGAATTGTCACACCCAAGCAATTGTCAAGAATTAAATAATGGTTCTGAATACAAGTCTGTAATTGAAATGCACAGAATCCTCTAAAGCAATGTGAAAAACTTCATGACATTGCAGAGTTGTCCTGAGCCCTCTCTATTGCAGTAGGATTGAAGAGAATGCAGCAAAAATGTCAATTATAGAGTTTGTCTTGTACCTCATTAACTGAAAATACCATCGGGGCTTTTACACTCTTCTGAATAACTATTTACAGCTCACACTCTGACCTTGAGCATTGCTATTGTGTTAGTACAAATCATTCAGGGAAACAGGAATAACAAAATATGAGGTTAGAATAAGTACAAAATGCACTGGAGTACCAAGGAGGAAAGATACAGGGAAAGATTCTGGTATGCTTAAAACTGAATATGAACTATCTATTCACATTAAACCAGGAATCTACTCCCAGAGACATAATGGTTTGGCTTATCAAAGCATCATTCTGCTATCATCTAATCTTTTCTAAAGTCTCTAGGATTTTAAAAGACATTCTATACCATGTCGAGTTCTAGAAAGCAAAATATATTTAAAACTACTTTTAAGAAATGCACCAAAATACTAAAAATGCAAATCACTACAAATAAATATTGGAAAACAAAACTCTTCAGGGGCCAACTAATGAAGAAATATGAAGTGGGCAGGCGAAGAAAGAAATATGAACAGAGCAAGGTCAAAGGACTAAACTGTGTTCTTAAAACACCTCTTTTCTGGAACAAAGCCACTTATTGAAAAGACATGGGCTTTGGACTCAGATATATCAGTTTATATCCCACCTTTAGCACCCATATATTTGACTTTCACTTTCCTCATCGGTGAGACTATAAAAATATATATATATTTCTGCAGAGTTAGGAATGTCTGAACAAATTTTATTGAACTTGGAACTTGGGGTAAAAGCAAGCACTGGAAGGTAATTTATGGTTGATCTTCTACAGAAAACCCCAGAGAGGTCTACCTCTCCAAGGTATGCATTTATGCTTCAAGAGAAGCCAAGGTCTGGAACCAGGGAGACATCCTTGATTGTAAAGTTGGAAACAATAGTTAACTTTCCATTAGAGAGATTTCTTTACATTCTGAAGAAGGAAAGAACTCAA
Source organism: Oryx dammah (assembly GCF_014754425.2). Classification (NCBI taxonomy): domain Eukaryota; kingdom Metazoa; phylum Chordata; class Mammalia; order Artiodactyla; family Bovidae; genus Oryx; species Oryx dammah. The sequence continues at coordinate 66,579,600 of NW_024070186.1, forward strand.
AGTCCTTCTGGAGAAGCAAAGGTTTTTTTCTGCTTCATTTTAGGAAGAGAGGGAGACAGCATGTATGTAAGCACCCAGATTCATTCTGGGGGGGTTTCCTCACCTACAACACAGATCATGCATGGAGGTTTGTCCATCCAGTTCTCATAGTGTTGCTCCAGAGGTAAGAAGTGGAACACAGGAGAACCACAAGGGTGATTATCATCTACTTTACAGCAAGTAACAATCTGCTCTGCCCCCAAGAATTCATATGTGCATTCAAGACCCATAAAGATAAATATAAAAAACCACACTGTTCCCTTTGTTAAGAGGGTAGGTATAAACACACAAGGGGAACAGGCTAGAGTTATGTGATATTAAATTAACTCAAAGGTTAACTTAATATGGTTATAGCTAGTACTTAAAGAAATATTTATAGGCACATGTGATAAAGTGCTTAGTATACACACAATTTTATTTTTGCTTTTCTGTCATCTAAAAGAAATAAAACTCCTATAGAAATAAGATCTAACACCCAGATCTTTGTTTCTAATACCACTTTCCATGAAACATGACCAGGGCCGATTTTAGGACTGAGGCAACTGTAAAAGATGAGCTCATGGTATCTTATACTGCCATAAAGTGTTTAAGCACACAGACACAGACACACACATACACACAATGAGAGCATATCAAAGGAGTTCTCAATGGCCAAAGCTTGAACATTTGAACATCAAAACAAATAAAGTAGTTCTGAATTATAAACCAACATATAAAGTAAGTATTCCTGAGTCCATATTGATTATAAATAAGTGATTTAATAAATCAACAATGGAGAGAAGACAAATCTCCCATGCAGAAAAAAATCCCAATAAACAATGTAGACACTCCACCTGAAGGAAATGAATAACTCCTCTCTTTAAGTGCAGCCTGTCCATAGTGACTTTCTTGCAAAAGTACAATGTGGAAAAAGGGAAAAAAGAGGTACGCAAGGGCAGCATCAATGCTGATAAACCTTATTGGTAGCATGTATGTACCCTTGATATGATGTGATGAAAATGTATTTTACCTCAGTGATCTCCTTCCCAGAGATCCATAACCTCAGCCTACTTGTGTAAAAAAATATAAAATTCCAATAGAGGGACATCCTACAAATACACCTGAATAGAATTATTAAAAAGCTGAAACCTTTAAAGTCTAAGGAAGAAAAAGAGAAGAAAAATCCTCATGCATTTGTAGTAGGCAACAATTTTTCAGCTGGAACATAAAAAGCACAAACCATAAAAGAAAACATTTATAAACTGACCTCTATGAAAATAAAAAATTTATGTTCTTCAAAGGATGCTGTTAAGAGAATGAAACAGTAAACCATCGATTTGGAAAATCATACATGATACATATATCTGACAAAGAACTTTTATCCAAAGATCTTTTACAATTCAATAATCACAAGATAAACTTGCCATTTAGAAAAACATCAGAATTGAACACACAATTCATAAATCATTGCTTATAATGGAAGAGTACTATAAGGCCAAAATTAAACACCAATACACACACACATTCATTTTAGGATGACTAAAATGATAAGCCTAACATTATCCAATTTTGGCAAGGATATGAAGCAACTGGAGTGTTTGAACAACACTGGAAAGAATGTAAAATAGTATTGCACTTTGGAAATCAGTCTGTCTATATCTTATAAAGCTAAACATAAACTTACTAAACAACACAGAAAATGTACTCCTAAGTATTCACTCAAAAAACTAAAATACCTGTCTACACAAATAAATACACATAAATGTTCAAAACAGCTTTAGTCATAATAGTCAAAACCTAGAAACAACCCAAAGTTGATTAGGCAAACAAACTATGGCATAGTTATTAAGTAGCATACTATTCAGCTACAAAAGTCAGAAATTACCAATACATGCAAAAAAAAAAAAAAAAACAATGTATTTCAAAAACATTATGTGGAGCAGAAGCAGCAGCCACAAAAGACAAAACTATGATTCCATTCATAAAAACTCCAGGAAAGAGAAACCTTTGCAGAATAAAATAAAAAAAAGAGAAGGATGAAGATAAAACAATTTCTGTAGAAGGGCCAATTATTGCTCTTCAGTCGCTCAGTCATATCCAATTCTGCCACCCCATAGACTGCAGCATGCTAGGCTTCCCTGTCCTTCACTGTCTCCCAAAGTTTATTCAGACTCATGTCCACTGAGTTGGTGATGCTATCTAACCATCTCATCCTCTGCCGTCCCCTTCTCCTACCCTCCTGACCAGGGAGTCATTGAACTTGGAACAGTAATCACCAGGATGGTATGGAGGTATTAACGATTGAAGGAGAGACCAAGAGAAGCAGACTGAAAACGCCAAAGAAACACCCCAGAGGAAAATGCCTCAACTTCAAATAGTGTCTAGGTTGTAGTCTTGTAAATATTGCATAGATAATTATTGCTTTAAAACTCAGAAATGTAGAAAGTGACTATCACCCTTCTTTACCTAAACCCTCAAAGGCTTGAGTGTTTCTCCATATATCTGAATATCAATATATTATTAGTGATCATGAGTTCTACACAAAACATTGTAATCTAACATTTTCAATTTTCTCAACAACTTTTATATACAAACACACACTCCCATATACAGACACAAACATACATTCTGGATCATCTAAGGGTCATCCTTCAACAATGAGCTTCTTCTGCCTTGTGATTTCACTATCTACAGCTGCATTTATGTTAACAATCACATCAATGTGAAGTAAAGCTACTTTAATTGCCGTTTGCAAAGTGAAACAACACAATGATGCCGTTTGCAAAGTGAAAGTCAAAAGACTTCACAATTCACCATATAAACAAAGGATTTGCTCTGCTTAGAATAGAAATGTAAAATAACTGAATCGTGAAATAATATAAACATGCTGAACTCAAAAGAACCTGTGCTTGGATGGTCAGGTAAGATTCATATTAGGAGAGAAGAGTAAGTTTCAGCCAAATATTTTCTGTCATATTAAATTAATGGTGCTTTGAACTTTATCAGTTTTGGAATTTGTATTTATTTTGCAAGTATATTTTTGCTTTTCGGTTCCATAGGAGCTGTAAGTACAAAACACAACTATCTTAGACTGTTACATATTTAATCAAAGAAATGTAAATCCACACTACTAAGGGGGACACAAAAATTATTTTTACACTCCTTTAAACTTTATTTAATTAACATACACTAAAATTGACTTTTGTGTACAGTTCTATAAAGTTAACACATGTATAAATTTGTTCAACCAACACCATAACCAAGACGCAACTGTTCCATCACCTTAAATGACTCCCTTGTGATATAATTTTGTAGTCGCACTCTCCCCAACCTTTATCTCCCAGCAACTGTGGATCTGTTAACACCACCACAGCTTTGTCTTTTTGAGGTCACCACCCTAAGGGAATCATATAGTATATAACCTTTGCGACTGACTTCTTTCCCTCAGAAAAATGCCAAGTTGTTCCATGTTAATAATCTAATCCCGTTTAATACAAAATAGTTGGGCTGGGCAACCCACTCCAGCATTCTTGCCTGGAGAATCCCACAGACAGAGGAGCCTGGCAGGCTACAGTCCATAGCGTTGCACAGAGTTGGACAGGACTGAAGCAACTTACCACGCACACACATTGAAGAGTTGGACCTCAGTTTGTTGATCTATTCACTTATCGCCTTAGGTTGCTCCTTTTTTTTTGAGATCATGAGCAAAGAAAATATGAACTTTGATATCCAGGTTGTTGTATGAAGATGAACTATCAAAAGCTAAGCAGGAGTGGCATGGCTGAGTCATATGGTATATAGACTTTTACATTAAAAAAAAATAAACCTGCCAATTGTTTTCTATATTGTCTGTATTATTTTGCATTTTGCATTACTGCATATATCTGCCAGTAATGTATGGGATTTCCAGTCTCTCTGTATACTCAGCAGCTTTGATATTTTTATTTTAGCCATTCTAACAGGTTGTATAATGATATCATGTGGTTTTAACTTCCATTTCCCTGATGGCTAATGATGATGAACATCTTTTATATTTTTTCTTCAACAACTTATTTTTTTTAAACAATAACATTTTTCATGTCATAATTTTACCCATAAATCACCCTGAATATCTTTAGGGGGTTTATGCTTTTCCATACTGAATATGCCATGGTTGAATTTAAACAGTGATATAACAGGTATTTAGCTTTACTGCTTAGATGACAGGCTATTAAATAATTTTTTTCTTTTTACCTTATTTTTATTGGAGTATAGCTGCTTTACAATGTTGTACAGAAAAGTGAATCAGTTATACAAATACATATATTCCCTCTTTTTGTATTTCCTTCCCATTTAGTCACCACAAAGCACCGAGTAGGTTCTGTAGGATATACTGTAGGTTCTCATTAGTTATCTGTTTTATACATAGCAGTGAATCTCCCAATTCATCCTAGCCCAACTTCCCCCTTGGTATCCATACATTTTTACCCTAAGTCTGTGTCTCTGTTTCGCAAATAAGTTCATCTGTATAATTTTTCTAGATTCCACATATAAGCAATATTATATGATATTTGTTTTTCTCTTTCTGACTTACTTCATTTTGTATGGCAGTCTGTAGGTCCATCCGTGTTTCTACACATGGCGAATTCCATTCTTTTTTATAGCTGAATAATATTCCTTTGTGTATATGCACCGCATCTTCTTTATGCATTCCTCTGTTGATGAACATTCATTCAGGTTGCTTTCATGTCCTAGCTATTGTAAAAAGTGCAGCAGTGAATATTGGGGTGCATGGACCTTTTTGAATTATGGTTTTCTCCAGGTAAATGCCCAGGAGGAGGACTGCTAGATCATATGGCAGCTCTATTTTTAGTTTTTTAAGGAACTTCCATACTCTTCTCCATAGTGGCTATATCAATTTACATTCCCACGAACAGCACAAGAGGGTTCCGTTTTCTCCACACCCACTCCAGAATCTATTTGTAGATTCTGTGGTGATGGTCATTCTGACTCAGAGGGACAGTCGTGCTGGGCTCGGGCCTCCAGACCCACTGGGCTGCTTTTCTTTTTCTACATTTAAAGTCGACACTCAGTTACACAAGTTACTTTTTAATTTTTGTTTCAAGAAGCAGGGGGGCCAGTTGAATATTGGTGGAAGGGAAATTTCATAATTAAATTGAAAGATAAAAAATACAAAAAAAAAAAAAAGGTACAAGGTAGTACTTGTACCTTGTGGTACTTCACTGTAGTTTTGTGAGGCAGTACCTCGTCGTCGTTTTGGTTTTCATTTCTCTGATAATTAGTGATGGAGATCTTTTCAAGTGTTTGCTGGCCATCAGCATGTCTGCTTTGGGGAAATGTCTATTTAGGTCTTCTGCCCATCTTTTGATTGGGCTGTTTTTGATAACGAGCTGCATGAGCTGTTTGTATATTTTGAAGAGTAATCCCTTATCAGTCATTTCATTTGCAAATATTCTCCCTTTCAAGACTGAATGTTTGAATCTCCCCAACCAAAACTCCTATGTTGAAACTCTAACCCTTAATGTGATACTATTAGGAGGTAGGGTGTTTGGGAGGTAATTAAATTTAGGTAAGGTTATGAATCACCTTTGAGTCGGGAAGAAACCCTGGAGCGGGGCATGGCAATTCACCCCAGTATTCTTGCCTAGAGAATCCCCATGGACAGAGGAGCATGGTGGGCTACAGTCCAGGGTCACAGAGAGTCAAACACGAGTAAAGCAACTTAGCATACACACACGCATGCAAGGTCATAAGGGTGGAGGAGGCCCCACGATCAGATGAGTGTCTGTGGAAGAAAAGAAAGAAACTCAAGGTCTCTTTCTCTCTCAGTCAGTAAGAAGGCAGCCATGTGCAAACCAGGTGCCATCATCAGACACCAAATCTACCAACACCTTGAACTTAGACTTTCCAGCCTCCAGAACTTTGGCATATAAATACTGTTTAAGTCTACAGTAGTTTGTTACAGTAACTTGAACTAAGATACTGTCTTTAGTATTCTGGCTCCTGTAGGTTTCTATTAGCTTTACCAAGCCACCGGCACAGGACTGCTTGAGGGCCAAGGTGCATAAAACAGAGAAAAGGTAGATAAATAAATAAACATATAAATAAGTAAGAGAAAGAGGTTCCCATGCTCTTTATTGGCTTTAGAAAAGCCTTCTATTACTTCTTTAGCCAGAATTGGAGGGCTTCTGTAGAATTTTCTATGCCCAGAGTAATGCCCACGTCTAGGATTTTGACTGCATTAAGTTCAGCTCAGTTCAATTCAGTTCAGTCACTCAGTCGTGTCTGACTCCTTGCAACCCCATGAATCGCAGCACGTCAGGCCTCCCTGTCCATCACCAACTCCCGGAGTTCACTCAGACTCATGTCCATCGAGTCAGTGATGCCATCCAGCCATCTCATCCTCGGTCGTCCCCTTCTCCTCCTGCCCCCAATCCCTCCCAGCATCAAAGTCTTTTCCAATGAGTCAGCTCTTCACATGAGGTGGCCAAAGTACTAGAATTTCAGCTTTAGCATCATTCCTCCCAAAGAAATCCCAGGGCTGATCTCCTTTAGAATGGACTGGTTGGATCTCCTTGCAGTCCAAGGGACTCTCAAGAGTCTTCTCCAACACCACAGTTCAAAAGCATCAATTCTTTGGTGCTCAGCCTTCTTCACATGGTAAACATACTGCCGATTAGGTGGTATTTTTGAATTCTGCTTTTTGTCCCAATTCTTATTTTCCTCAATGCTATTTACTCTTTACGGCTTCCAAATACCTGCTCCATGAATCCCACACATGTTTTATAGCTGCATTTCACTGGGAGAGACAGGGTAGCATGTGCTTTCTCCATCCTGCCCAGAACCAGAGTATCCTATACAAGTATTCATAATTTAGGGGCATGTACATTCCTCAAAGTTGATGTGCCTGAATAAAGTTGGACTTCTAAAAGTCTGGCATTCATTCCCACAAAGTTGAGTCCCTTGAGCATTGCTTTTATGCCACATTACAATTATTAATATTCTCTTGGATCCTATCAAAGGTTATTGCCAGAAGCATACATATGATATTTGTAACCACAGTCAATATATAAAGGCCATCACACACTACATTACACAGTCAATATATAAAGGCCATCACACACTACATTACTCAGTGACCATTTTTAAGTTCCATATGAGGTTTTCTTTAATTAATACAGTGATAGGAAAACTTTTTTGTTTTTCTTAAGACACCAAAATTCTTACAGCTTTTCAATAACAAGAGCTCTATCAGTGATTATATACCTCATTTGTTTCTGGCTACTAG